>NC_091980.1:115845519-116148852 GCF_044704955.1 Pristiophorus japonicus | reverse complement strand
TCGACTTCCCAATCTATGGATCTGCCGTCATCCCCTCCCACCCTCCCTCCCACCTCACCGAAACAGCGCTCGAGGTGCCCTCCTGCAAAATGACTTGGATTTGGTAGGGGGAGGGGAAGAAGTGGGGTACAGACCTGGGGGTGGGGGGAAGGAAAGGAGGGGCGTGGCCGCAGGTAGGCAGGGAGGGAAGGTTATTGTTGTGGTTTATTTTTAAAAATGTGTTGAATGTTGAGTGGGTGGGTGGTTGAATTGTTTAAATTAGTTGATGTTGCTGTTGTTGTTGTTCAATTTTCAAATAAAACATTTTATATTTTTTCACTATTGGGTTGGGTGGGGGAGGTGGGTGCATGTGTGTTTATAAAAATCGTTGTTGTTGTTTATAAAATGTATTGTTATTTATAAATGCTTCACTGTTGGGGTCGGGTGGGGGGTACATGGGTTTTAACTGTTGTGTTGTGTTTGTTTAAAAAAAGGATTTTAGTAATAACATTAAAACATTTTTATTTAACTTAATATTGTTGTGCAGTGTCTTCAGATAGCAGAAACATTAAGCATATAACAAAGTTTGCAAACACTGGCGAGGCCAGGCCAGGAAAGGCAAAGATTAAATGTAATGTAAATCAACTGTAACTGTAACTGTCACCAACATAAGGCAAAATGTTCATTAATAAACTGCAGACACAACAATCTTGCAGCTGCATAATAACCACCAACTTTAGTTCAAGCAAAGCGTTCATTTATGAGTTGCTAGAGCAACAGTCTTGCAGCTGTGTAACCACCACGGGCCTTTTCCTGCGGTCTAGAGTGGGGTGGGGACATGGTTTCAATGCCAGCCTGATTGTCCTCCCCGAGGTTCTCATCCACTTCCTCTTCCTCTTCCTCCACCTTCCCTCTCTCCTGAGGTGGACTGGCAGTCCCATCTGGCAATTCTTGTCACCTCCTGATAGCTAAGTTATGCAACATGCAGCACACCACAATGAACTGAGCGACCTGCTCAGGGTGATGTTGTAATTCACCTCCTGAGTGGTCCAGACATCTGAAGTGCTGCTTAAGCACTCCAATTGCCTTTTCGACAATATTGCATATGGCTATGTGGCTCTCATTGTTATCGCTTCTCGGCTTCTGTCTGGGGCTTACGTAGGGGGTCATGAGCCAGCTGGCAAAGCCATATATCCAACTGTGACCCTGTGGCTGACTCTTAAACAAGTCAGAGACACTGCTCTCATGCAAGATGTGCGCATCATGGATGCTCCCTGGAACTTTTGCATTTACTGCCATTATTACTTGCTTGTGGTTGACAACGAGTTGCACATTGAGGGAGTGGAATCCCTTTCAGTTCCGAAACACCTCTGCATCATGAAAAGGTGCTTGCCCCTGCACTTTGGGGAAGTTTGCTATTCTGGAGAAACAAAAAGCCCTCTCAGTCTGTACCTCCCTGGTCATAGGGAAGCCTATAAAGTCCATTCTGCGAGCGTAAAGGGCTTCAATCACCTGCGAATGCAGCAATATGTTGCGTGCTGAGAGATACCACAAATGTCGCTAGCTGAGGCCTGAAAGGAGCCCGATGCATAGAAGGAAAGTGTCGCAGTAACCTTGACCTCAACGGATAGAGCGGTCCTGATGGTGCTGTTTGGCTGCAGATCTCCCTTAATGAGCTGACATATCTCACTGATGACCTCTTTTAGGAAGTGCAGCCTCCTCAGACACATGTTCTCAGACAAGTTCAGGTATGACCGCTTATACCTGTAAGTGCGTCGGGTGTAAGTTCTCCTCCTCCTCATCAGTCTGCCACCTCTTTGATTGGACACATAATGCTCTTCAATATACCTTATCCCATCTCTAGTCTGCAGCATGTGAGTAGTCATCAATACTGGCTGAGAAATTACAGGCCCCATTATTATTACTATTAGTATTACTATGTATTCAGAATTAATAAATTGTCCTCCAAAAACTCATACAAAAAATTCAAATTGACCACAATATGATTAGATGGTTGTTCAGATTTTAAGACCACCATAAAAACACTCACAAATTAATTAAAAACTCCCAGAACTTGAAGCAGCCTTTTATATGAAAAGTCCTCCGATTTACAAAATGGCTTCCATACCGCTGGGCTAAGGTCAGGTGAGTGCAGCTTTTTTTCAGCAATTTTTTGGGTGAGCGACCTTTTGGGCGATATATGGCGAGATGCCAAAAGTAACGCTCGCCGATATTAAACATAGAAACATAGAAAATAGGTGCAGGAGCAGGCCATTCAGCCCTTCTAGCCTGCACCGCCATTCAATGAGTTCATGGCTGAACATGAAACTTCAGTACCCCCTTCCTGCTTTCACGCCATACCCCTTGATCCCCCGAGTAGTAAGGACTTCATCTAACTCCCTTTTGAATATATTTAGTGAATTGGCCTCAACTACTTTCTGTGGTAGAGAATTCCACAGGTTCACCACTCTCTGGGTGAAGAAGTTTCTCCTCATCTCGATCCTAAATGGCTTACCCCTTATCCTTAGACTGTGACCCCTGGTTCTGGACTTCTCCAACATTGGGAACATTCTTCCTGCATCCAACCTGTCCAAACCCGTCAGAATTGTAAATGTTTCTATGAGGTCCTCTCTCACTCTTCTGAACTCCAGTGAATACAAGCCCAGTTAATCCAGTCTTTCTTGATAGGTCAGTCCCACCATCCCGGGAATCAGTCTGGTGAATCTTCGCTGCACTCCCTCAATAGCAAGAATGTCCTTCCTCAAGTTAGGAGACCAAAACTGTACACAATATTCCAGGTGTGGCCTCACCAAGGCCCTGTACAACTGTGGCAACACCTCCCTGCCCCTGTACTCAAATCCCCTCGCTATGAAGGCCAACATGCCATTAGCTTTCTTAACCGCCTGCTGTACCTGCATGCCAACCTTCAATGACTGATGTACCATGACACCCAGGTCTCGTTGCACCTTCCCTTTTCCTAATCTGTCACCATTCAGATAATAGTCTGTCTCTCTGTTTTTACCACCAAAGTGGATAACCTCACATTTATCCACATTATACTTCATCTGCCACGCATTTGCCCACTCACCTAACCTATCCAAGTCACTCTGCAGCCTCATAGCATCCTCTTCGCAGCTCACACTGCCACCCAACTTCATGTTAGCCGCAAATTTGGAGATACTACATTTAATCCCCTCGTCTAAATCATTAATGTACAATGTAAACAGCTGGGGCCCCAGCACAGAACCTTGCGGTACCCCACTAGTCACTGCCTGCCATTCTGAAAAGTACCCATTTACTCCTACTCTTTGCTTCCTGTCTGACAACCAGTTCTCAATCCACGTCAGCACACTACCCCCAATCCCATGTGCTTTAACTTTGCACATTAATCTCCTATGTGGGACCTTGTCGAAAGCCTTCTGAAAGTCCAAATATACCACATCAACTGGTTCTCCTTTGTCCACTTTACTGGAAACATCCTCAAAAATTTCCAGAAGATTTGTCACGCATGATCTCCCTTTCACAAATCCATGCTGACTTGGACCTATCATGTCACCATTTTCTAAATGCGCTGCTATGACATCCTTAATAATTGATTCCATCATTTTACCCACTACTGAGGTCAGGCTGACCGGTCTATAATTCCCTGCTTTCTCTCTCCCTCCTTTTTTAAAAAGTGGGGTTACATTGGCTACCCTCCACTCGATAGGAACTGATCCAGAGTCAATGGAATGTTGGAAAATGACTGTCAATGCATCCGCTATTTCCAAGGCCACCTCCTTAAGTACTCTGGGATGCAGTCCATCAGGCCCTGGGGATTTATCGGCCTTCAATCCCATCAATTTCCCCAACACAATTTCCTGACTAATAAAGATTTCCCTCAGTTCCTCCTCCTTACTAGACCTTCTGACCCCTTTTATATCCGGAAGGTTGTTTGTGTCCTCCTTAGTGAATACTGAACCAAAGTACTTGTTAAATTGGTCTGCCATTTCTTTGTTCCCCGTTATGACTTCCCCTGATTCTGACTGCAGGGGACCTACATTTGTCTTTACTAACCTTTTTCTCTTTACATACCTATAGAAACTTTTGCAATCCGCCTTAATGTTCCCTGCAAGCTTGTTCTCGTACTCTATTTTCCCTGCCCTAATCAAACCCTTTGTCCTCCTCTGCTGAGTTCTAAATTTCTCCCAGTCCCCAGGTTCGCTGCTATTTCTGGCCAATTTGTATGCCACTTCCTTGGCTTTAATACTATCCCTGATTTCCCTAGATAGCCACGGTTGAGCCACCTTCCCTTTTTTATTTTTACGCCAGACAGGAATGTACAATTGTTGTAATTCATCCATGCGGTCTCTAAATGTCTGCCATTGCCCATCCACAGTCAACCCCTTAAGTATCATTCGCCAATCTATCTTAGCCAATTCACACCTCATACCTTCAAAGTTACCCTTCTTTAAGTTCTGGACCATGGTCTCTGAATTAACTGTTTCATTCTCCATCCTAATGCAGAATTCCACCATATTATGGTCACTCTTCCCCAAGGGGCCTCGCACAATGAGATTGCTAATTAATCCTCTCTCATTACACAACACCCAGTCTAAGATGGCCTCCCCCCTAGTTGGTTCCTCGACATATTGGTCTAGAAAACCATCCCTTATGCACTCCAGGAAATCCTCCTCTACCGTATTGCTTCCAGTTTGGCTAGCCCAATCTATGTGCATATTAAAGTCACCCATTATAACTGCTGCACCTATATTGCATGCACTCCTAATTTCCTGTTTGATGCCCTCCCCAACATCACTACTACTGTTTGGAGGTCTGTACACAACTCCCACTAACGTTTTTTGCCCTTTAGTGTTCTGCAGCTCTACCCATATAGATTCCACATCATCCAAGCTAATGTCTTTCCTAACTATTGCATTAATCTCCTCTTTAACCAGCAATGCTACCCCACCTCCTTTTCCTTTTATTCTATCCTTCCTGAATGTTGAATACCCCTGGATGTTGAGTTCCCAGCCCTGATCTATTCTGGGCGGGCGGTTTAACTAATTCTCGGCATTAACTTTGTGCCAAAACTAACATTGGCAATGAATGGATGTTAGTTTCTATTTTTAGGGAAAATGGGTGATAAATGGGTGTTAGACTTAATCTCAATGGTTAAATAGGCGGTAAGTGGGCGGTAGCGAGGCAAAACTGATGGAAAGTCTAGCTGCTTGGGATTAAACGGTGTGGCCACAACTGTTATGTATTGTCCAGGTACATTAAATGTATAAGTACAATGGTGCTCCACAGAGGATGGTGGGAGACCTGAAAGTACCTGCAAGACAGAGTATAAAAGGCTGCCCACCACATCTGGGAGGCACTCTGGAGTTACACAATAAAGGACTAAGGTCACAGCAGTTACTACAACTCCAGACCGTGTGGAGGCAGTGATTTGAATGCTACATACATCACATTGGCGACAAGGACACGGACAAACTTCACGCAACCATGGCTACTCTGGGCTCGTTAAAGGATTTTATGGTGGGAAATGATTGGGAGGCCTTTACGGAGAGGTTCGTGTACTACTTCACAGCAAACGACCTGACGGGGAAACACGGATGCACTGAGAGAGATCAAGGGATATGGCGAGAAAGCAGGAATGGGGTACTGAAGTTGCATGTTCAGCCATGAACTCATTGAATGGCGGTGCAGGCTCGAAGGGCCGAATGGCCTACTCCTGCACCTATGTTCTATGTTTCTATGTAAGGCGATATTACTTTCCAGTTGTGGCGATGAGGTTTACTGTCTCTTCAGGGATTTGCTGGCACCCGAGAGCGCCAGGGACAAGTCATATGAGGAGCTGATCGCACTCATTCGTGACCAATTTAAACCGAAGGAGAGCATCCTCATGGCCCGACACAAATTCTACCACCACTGCATACCTGAGGGCCGGGATGTCACAAAATATGCTGCAGACCTCAGGAGACTCGCGGCGCGTGTGATTTTGACACACACCTTGACGAGGCATTGCGAGACATTTTTGTTATGGGGATTGGCCATGAGGGCCTCCTTCACAGGCTGCTATCCACTGAACCTACAGTCACCCTGAAGCAAGCCATCACCATCAGCCGGGCGTTTATGACCTCGACTTGCAGCACCAAGCAGATGATCCACACAGTCTCGAACCCGGCAGGTACTATCCACAGGATAGCGCCCACCACGGACAAAACTGCAGAACGTGGCTCTGCCCGGGACAGAGAGCACGGATCTCAGGGTCTTGGAACTCAGAGTCCGCCAAGGGGGGCTAATCGAGCAGCACCATGCTGGCGCTGCGGTGGAAGCCATGGGGCTCACCGGTGCAGGTTTGCGGTGTACACGTGCAATACCTGCCACACGAAAGGCCACCTTCAGCGTATGTGCAAAAGACACCTGACCCACCGTGTGGCTGAGGAGATGGTAGAGGCTCCATTTTCCAGCAAGGAGCAGGCAGAAGAACATGAGGCGTTGTTTGGACTATATACGTGTACCGACAATTCGGCCCCGGTGATTACGGAGGTCAAGATAAACGGAGTCCCAGTGAGTATGGAAGTGGACACTTGATCAGGTCCGTCGTTGATGAGTCAGGAAACTTTTGAGAAACTGTGGGTCAACCTAGCTGCACGACCCAAGCTGGTCCCGGTCACGGCGAAGCTGCGTAGCTACACCAGGGAACTGATACCTGTTCTTGGCAGAGCGGAGGTGCAGGTATCTCACGGGGGCGAGACGCACGGTTTACCTTTGTGGGTCATTGCAGGCGATGGGCCGACGCTTCTCAGCAGGAGGTGGATGGGGAAGGTCCGTGGGAGCTGGGAAGACTTCATTCCTCCACAGACCACCGTTCCCCGGGTTCCCAAAGAGCAGCGCCAACCGAGCTGGAGGAGAAAGAAGCCGTTCATCGGCAGTCTAAATCCCCACACAGCAACCCAGCGACAGCAGCCTAGAACTCCTGACCTCAAGCAATCCTGCAGCCTCAGCCTCCACAGACGAGCAGACCCTGGAAGAGCAGTTTTTCAAGTGCGGGCCGATCGCTGAGGTGCGAGCCGGTGACGCACTGCGGGCGATGAACGGGAGGTCCATCGATGGGCAACAAGTCCAGGGGGGGTTCCCACGCGGAGGAAGAGTCAGGCGGCGGTCACGGCTACTGTGGAGGCCAGGACAGTAGCGGCGGTGGTGGTGGTCGCGGCTGTAGGAGAGGCGGCAGTTACTGGGACAGGAGCGCAGGCCACAGGAGAGGCGGCAGTTGCTGGCACAGTGGCAGGAGCGGAGGCTGCAGCGGCGGTGGAGGCTACACCGGCGGCAGGTACGACTCGGGAGAACACGACAACTACTCGGGTGGGTGCAGGAGCCAGAGCGGAGGATATGGCAGCAATCATGGAGGCAGCTCTCACAGGGACTATGACGGATCGAATCCAAAGAGCCAGATTCAAGATCAGATTGTTTTGGCCATTTTCCTTCCTTCTTTCTTCTTTATTCCTTCTATTCCAGAGAGTAAAACATCAGGCCAGCGAGCTCAAGATGGTGGTGAGCCTCGTGGCAGCAGAGCTCTGCAAAGAACAAAGGCAAGCAGTACAACTAAAATGGCGGCGCCCAAGGGAAGCCTCGTGGGAACCACAAGATGGCGTCTTGAAAAGAAAATGCACCCGGGAGCCTTAAAAGGGCCTTACACAGTTGGCGGTCCCCACAAAAAGACTTTTGTAAGGCAAGAGCGAGTCTAAATGTGCAAAGTGATTTGTATGATGAAGTGATTTAGGATAAGAGTTGATATTTTGATGCTGAATGGTTACTGTGTTTAAAATGATGGCTATGAATGATTTACGAAAAGAGTTGGCTGGCAGACAACAGCAAGGGCACTGGTGGAGTGGCAGTGGTGGGAGGATGTATTCCGTCATCCTGAGAGAGGACAGCAGGCTCGTGTTCCACGGAGCCATTGTCACTCCCCCGGGGCGGTGCCTCAACAATTCTAGTAATCTGTTGGAGGACAAGTTGCTGTACTGTTGTGATACCCTGCAAGCCCCTTTGAACACTGTTAAGCGCAGCCACGATGGCTGCAGTCTGAGCTTGCGAGACAGAGGTCTGAGCTTCCACTGCAGCACTCAGATGTTGGGTGGCTGCTGCTTGTGCTGCAATGGAGGCTGAGACATCGGCCATCAGGCGCTGCATCCTGGTTGGATCTGGAAGGTTGCTAATGGAGTTAGTCCATGCTGGAAAGGATGGGCTCCAATCTCTGCGCAAAGCCCTGGGCCAAGTTGGTGACAGACTCCTCCATGCTCCTTAACATCGCACGCAGGCTTTTCGGCAGGCTTCCCAAAGCACCAAGCATTTCGTTGTGCATACCCATCAGCCTTGTCCTGTAGCCTGCCCCATCAAAGTGCTTATCTGAGTCCTCTGCAGTAGATCTCGTATGTGTCTTCGTCCTCCCAGGAGCTGGCACATGCCCTGCTGTTGCCCCCTGCCCTGGCTCGTGCCCGGTGTTTCACCACGTACAGGTCCCGCAATTAAGCTATCCTCCAATGTACAGAGTTACAGTGTCTGAGCTGATGGGTTTGAGTGTGAAATCAAGTGATGGTGCTGTGTCTTCAGCATCACCCTTCTTCCTCGTCCACCTGTTGCTGTTCCACCACTGCCTGGCCAGGCTGCAGTTCTTGGGTATCGGAAAGGAGAAGGGCACAAGGGTAGATTTGTGGTGAGGGGAGGGGGGGAAAGCTTACACCATCTGCAGCTGTAAATCAGAAGAGATTGTGGGATGAGGGTAAAATGGGATGTGAGAAGGCGGATTAGGTATGAGAATACCGGCATCTTGTATTCTTTCAGCCCTGCCATTGGCAACAGGCTCAGCGATGGCTGCTCCAATGATGGCGGCCACCATCTCCTCCATCGGGGTAAGGTCATGCAGCCGCGCCTGTCCCCAGCCAGTTAGCTCCTGCTGCCTCCAGTCATGCACCAACTTGTCCTGCAAGAGATAGGGAAGTGTGTCAGAGAGTGAGGTGC
This sequence comes from Pristiophorus japonicus, assembly GCF_044704955.1. Classification (NCBI taxonomy): domain Eukaryota; kingdom Metazoa; phylum Chordata; class Chondrichthyes; family Pristiophoridae; genus Pristiophorus; species Pristiophorus japonicus. The sequence continues at coordinate 116,139,867 of NC_091980.1, read as the reverse complement.
AATCTGTTTGGGTGATGTGCCTGTCATGGTTAAATAGCTGCAAGGTGTGAGATGTGGGTGTGATGCTTGCAGCAGTGTGTGAGGGTAAGGTGAAGCTATGAATGTGAGGTATGAGTCCCGTTTGATCGAGATGTTTGATAGGTGAGTGATGGGGTTGTGATACATTGAGCAGTGTGTGAGGCTAGTGGTGCTGTTGGTGGGATATGGGTATTTGAAATGAATTCACTGACCTTGACCACTCGTGTGCGGTCATTGAACTTTTTGTGGCATTGTATCCAGGTCCTCGGGGTTTGTCTTCTGGCATTGACCGCCACAGCTACCTGCTCCCACTGCCTTCGAAGTGTTTGTCTGGAGACCTCCTGGACTTCTATGGATAGAGGACCTCTGTCCTCCTGGCCACCTCTTCCACCAAGGTCTCCAATGCAACATCTGAGAATCTTGGAGCACGCTCTCTCTTGTTTCTGCAGGTCAGACTCTCTTCCTCAGCCACTTCCATCCAAATGCTCCAGGCAGAATGCACCTCCCTTTTAAGTAGTGCAGGCTGGCTTTAATTGGCGTGAGGCCTCGCACAAACTTGGTCCCCCTGCTGAGGCGTTCAGCCACTCAACAATACGTTTCGTGCTGCTTCAATATTGCAGTCATTTAAATTAGCATGCAGCACAAAGTTTGCGTGCTGCCTACATTGGAAGCAACGGGCATGGGTTAATCGCACATTGCGATCCCATGCCCGTTCTCGGGGGCTATTGAACTTAGCCCCCAGAAACAAAATAATAGCTTGTGGATTTTGTTGAGCCATCGAACACATTTTTGAACTTGCTCACAAACTGAAAAACGGCAACTAATCTCATTGGCCAGGATTTTAACCCACCTTATCCAGCTTACCTTTTGATAATTATCAAAGAAAAAAACCCATTTCAGTATGGTGTGACTTGTTTCTGAAATCTTTTTAGTATATTTCCAAAAACTGCAATTCACTGCAAAAATGCTTTTTTTTTTCATGATGCATGCTCCCATTTATCTGAAGGAAGTGTGGTGCACACGAGCGTTGCTGAGAGAATGTCCTTATATTGGGGTGAGACAGACAATGCAAAGATTTTCCTTCCTCTCGGGATTAGAAAGCTTTGCTGTTGCAAAGCTCTCCAACTAATAGCTTGGCTATGAACTGAGGAAACACAATCCAACTGTGACAGATGGATTCATGAGACTACAGTCCTGGGACTTGCATTCGGTGGCCATCTGGTTGAGATGCTGTGTTGTAACTATTAAGTTACCAAGTTTCCAAGATCTTTATTTTTGTTGACTAATCTCATTGGCCAGGATTTTAACCCATCTCGCCCAGTGAGAATGTTGCGTGGAAGGTGTTAAAATTAGGTCGAGTCGACTTACTTGCTGATGTCTCTCCATTCCCGCCCGGCGCCAACTTCTCTTCACCGACTTTCAAGTTGGCCAAGGCACTTGCTGCAGGCAGGCAGGGGCCTACTCCACATTCAAAAGTCGTGCGCCAACTTAACTCCAAGTCAGGAGGAGTCCTGCACTTTCTGTAGCCCGACAGCAGAACCATTGCAGAAGGCACCGACTGGCCAGATGAGATCGAGGTAAGTTGTAAACATTACTACAGTCAGAATTGCTTGTCGAACAGAAGGAGCTGGAGTTCTCCCATCAGGCCCTGCAAGGAGTCCTTGAGCCTCCTCAGCCCCGGCCTTTCCCTAATTGCCTCCAGACCTCTGCTCTCACTGATAGTCAAGACCGTTGCCATGGCTGCGACCTTCCTGCAGCCAAATTTCCACTTCCAGTAGCTGGCCCAGTGGTGGATCTGGATAGATATTGGCCGTGACTCCTGGGATTTTTATGTTAATACGGTCCGGTCATTAAGATCGGCAAGACCTTTACATCCCCGGACTCTCTGGGTGTGGCACCTGCTTTGGGGCTCACTCGTACCTTCCAACTGCGCTTTTAAAATGAGGGCCTTTCAATCTATAAGTAGCTTGAGCAGGAACTGAAAAAAAAGAAATATCTGCAATTTCTGAACGCATTTTTTTTTGACATCCCAGGAAGTGGACTTTGGTTTTAGGTTCTTTTCAGATAGTGAAACATTTGAAAATCTTTTATTTCATTTATCAGTTCTTCTTGTAAAGTTTGTCATGGTAGTTGGTCCATGAAGTGTTTACACACAGAAGCACATTGTTGCTGGTGTGATGTCTTAATTATCCAGTGTTTAAAAAAAAATCTAACTGAATTTAAAAAAATACAAAAAATGACTTTCTTTGACTTTGGGTGTCTTTGCTGGCTATTTGCCAGCATTGGGACCAAATCACCGCACACAGTGTTGACCCAGCTGTCTGCTGTGATTCTATCCTTAACCACAGCAGCAAATTAAAAAGTGGAGAATGAACCAAATATGGTTTATTTCAATTGAATGAATGCTTTATTTTTTACTAGTAAGGCAAAGTTTGGGGATCTGTATTCTAATGTTGCCTCAAAGATATGGGTGCTGCGTATGAAGAATATAAACTAGGTTCTTTGAATGGAGTGGTGAGACAAAATTCAAACTCTGTGGCAGGCTTACTCCACTGTCTCAACCAGCGACAAACCTTCTGATTTTTTGATTAATTTCTCCCAAGTGGGTTCCTCTGTGTTGGTACTTGCGCAGGTAAGACACCAGGGCAGAGCTGGTGACAGCATGACAGCAGCTGTGGATCTGGAAGTGTTCCTCAGAGTGGCTGGCCACATCCTCCCTGAGGTACCCCTGTGATGTGAAAGACAGAAAAGCCTGTTTAGCTGTGCACACAGTGAGATTTGCCCTTGAAGAAATAGCAGCTAAGTGTGAGGTCATTGCAATACTTTGAGAAAGCAGAAGACACTGAAATGACATATAATGAGCCCTGCTCAGCCTTTCCCAACCTTCTCTTGGCAGCTCGCCTCCAACCTCAGCCTCTCCTGCAGCCTCTCCTGTCCACCTGCCTATTATCTAATGCCTCATCTTCCAGCAGACTTAAGGGTCTCAGTAATGGCTGTCCTTCTGTGGTGCTGGTTGTAAGCCATTTTTTTCCTTTGGAGAAAGGAAAGGCAATGTTACAGATCTGTTAGTGTCATGGAGACTTTGCATATGAGTTAATGCATGCTCTGATGATGATAGGTGAAGGTGGCTTATTGCTTTAAATGAAGCAGCCTGGAAGACTATCAGAAGCCCTTGTGGCAGGCAAAGTGAATTGAGGGAGTGGTTTTGAGTAAAGAAAAGACTTAAATGTTGAACAAGGAAGGCTAGGATAAGTAAAAGAGGTGAGTGAAGCTGTCTGACTACTGGAGGATATGATTGGCACCAGAACCTTGACTTCCTTGGCCACTTTCTGAGACCATTGAAGTGACAGATCTTGAGGTGTTGAAGGTTTGCCTGATTTCCCAATGCCACTTCCCTCAAGGCAGCCTATACCTTTCGCTTACGGGGCCTCCTGTCCTCAGGTGATTTCTCCTCAGCACCTCAACAGACGCATCAGATAATTTTAAGTTTTTCCAGCTGATGACACCCTCGAGAGTGCCACTCCTTCTGCCCTTGTGCTGGAAAGTGATGTTGCCCATTAGCTGGCTGCAGCCTTTTAAATGCTGCACCAGAACTATACCTCCCTCCCTTCCAGCAGTGGTCAACCAATGACAGGCAATTTTCTGACCTCCAAACTGTCCTGCATGGCTAATGAGATTCCAGGAGGAATTTGAAGTGGTTTTAGTGGTGGCTTCACACTTGTGTGTGTTAGGTCCACACTGCTGTAAATCTCTTTTTCTTAGGCAGTCCCTCAGAGTCGAGGATGAAGGGGAAGAGAATTCAGGTCATAAAATCTTCACTGAAAACTTGAACCAGTGTTTATGAGACTCAGTAGCGGGTGGCAGCTTAAATAGTTTTCTATAAACGTTTTATTTGCTGGAAAATCTGGGAAGTGTTCTACATGGATGGTGGAGCTGCAAATGCACCAGATCATGTGGGCGACAGGTGACAGTATGGGGTCAAAATTCCATTTCCAACACTACCCATTACCGCCGGCGGGAGACAGCCAACGGGCAGCAAAGTCCTACCGTTGGTGGTAAGCGCCGTCCACACCTCCGTAGAAATTCAGTTGGGTCTTTAGTAGAGGCGCCAAGAGGTAACGCTGTGTCCTCTAATGCCACCCACATGGTGATGTCATCCAGCGTGCAACGCCCCCTTGGCGCCGCCGCTCTCACGATATTTGGTCTCCACAGCGACCTTCCCAACAGGTGTTCTTACAGCCTGAAAAAAGTGCTGAGTACATAGCGGATCTTGGGCGGAATCGTTTATTTATTTATTTATTTCTGCATGTTTTCATTCGTCATAGCAGTGGGGTAATTGTGTGTGTATGGGTCGGAGAAGTTTTATTTATTTATTTTTCTTCCTGTTTCTTCAATTAACATACCGGCAGTCTCCCGTTGCGAACTTCAGAAGGCCTCCTGAGCTCCTGCCCAAGGATGAGTGTACAATGTCACTTTTTAGCGCTGCTCTCTCATCCTTGGGCATAAAAACTGAATTTGACAGTTGGAGCCTGCACCTAACGCCTGGCGGTAAAATCAGCACTCAGGCGTTGACACTGCCTCAAAAACGACAGTGTCAAATTTCGACCACTATATGTATGGCTGTTTTGAAAATGTGCATGTCAGCCATAAAATGAGGGTGAGTTGGAAGGTCTGTCATGGGACATATTGGCCGAGAAATTGGGTATCGTCCCGTTTGGGGTCGGTAACACTCAGGAAGTGCGAGACTTTGTGCCAGGCACAGAAGTCTTGCCCCTTGCGATAAATTCGGGCTACCGACCCCGAAAGCAAGTGGAGCGCTTAGCGCTAACGGGAGATACAAATGCACTCAATTTCTCCCCCATTGGTCTTATATGAAAACATGAACCAATTCTTTTGCAGATAATAGGAGGAAAATTATGCTGCCAGAACTGATACCTGCAATACCATCAATAAAAACTGTTACAGCCCGCAGTGACCTGTAATCAAATGAATATTATAATGCAGGCCATGTAATAAATCTATGAACACAAATTCTTATAGACTGTGGCCGAATCATAACATTTTTAGTTTGTTATTTGTTATCTTTGAAGTTTTTATACTGCACGTTCTCACATGTGAAAGTTTCTTTCAGTAGTTCAATGTTGGTGAGGTAGGCAGCAGAGGCTGGATTTTCTAATCTTCTGCGCTCTGGCTTTCGCCCCGGAGAGGTGGCAATGGCAACGGTGAGGGCTTCTGGACGGGCAGTTAGATTCCAGCGCACCGCAGCGATGCTCTGGTCCGGTTTTGCGGCGGCGTGGAACAGCACCGCCCAGAAGAGCTGCAATGCCCTTGGTTGCGACACCAGTGCGAGTTTAAGCTCCTGCTCGACCTGTCCGTCGGGAAGTGCACCCGCCATGACCGCCGGGAAAATCAGGGCGGTCCTACGATCCCGTCGGCAAAGAGGTGAGTAATGGACTCCTAAGGTAGGTGTGATTGGTTTTAAAACATTTATTTTTTGTGATTTGTGTTGTGGTGTGAAGCAGGTGCAAAATTCACAAGAAATCCCCCGCCCCCCCAGTGTTTGGGCTCATTCGAAAGGAAATTCAATTTGGAACTATCTACCGAAAAGTTTATGAAAGAAACTTTAATAGAATTTTGGATTTTAAAAGACAAACTCAAGGCTGTGGGCGGATCTAAGGAACTAGCAGGAGACAGTCTAATTAAGTGAAGCTACCTGGGTGTGAGGACTAAGTTAACCTGTCTGGAGGGATGAGTATTCAAAAATCCTTCCCCCACAAGAAACATTTACATCACAAAATCACCCAGAGGTAGCTACCCATCAACATGGGTCTGGACAACCATTTCAGCATATACATCACAAAGAGGCCCAATCCAGCCTGTATGCGAAAGACTAAGCACAAAAGGACATTGCAATTACCAAACTAATATTTCCATCAGGAAACAGTTTTCGAACATCAACTCACCCAAAACATATCAACCTTTAATGAGCCCGCCAAAATATTACAAAGAAGAACTAAGCCCGCCAAAATTATACAAAGGATTTTGAACAGATTTGGCGCCAAGATTAGAACACTGAAATCGTATAACTGGCCCCTGTTTCAACAGAGGGTATGCCATAGTACACCGGGTTGCTAGGTAGCTACAAGGCTGCTACTACCTCAGATGACATTTTGACTGACAGACTAGTAACACACTGCGCTGTGTCATCACGACAAGGAGAGAAACCAACGCGACAGTTGTAAACTAACTTCTCCAGCCTCGAAGTCCTGAAGTCCTGAAGGACGGAAGAACATCACCATCGCGGCAGCGACCGACCACAGTCAACATGGTATCAACGGAAAACCAACCGCGATCTACCGTTAACTGTCAAAAGGATTGGTAAGCATAGTCCCTGCCTGCCCTGGAGTCCAACCTAGCTAGAATTAGGTATTGGGAGGTGGGAGGTATAATTTTACTGTAACCCCCTTTGAATGTGTAGTGTATGGTTCTTTATTAGAGTGATTTTAAGTTTGACCTTGTACCTTTCCTTGTATTGTCCTTTATTAGAGTGATTGTAAGTTTGGCCTTGTATTTTCTTACTAGAGTAATAAGCCTGTATTACTTTGACTGTAATAAAAACAAAGTTCTTTTGTTTCAAACCAGTGTCCTTTGCACTTTTGTCACACCCCCCAAATAAATCCAGAGTACAGAATCCAAGGGAGTGGAAGCAATTCGAACCGCTCAAGTTGGTCAGAAGGGAACCTGACCCCCTCATAAAGACAACCCTCTTACAGGTGGTATGGGCAATGTGTTCACCCCCACACCACCCCCTGCCCTGCCAAGGCCTCTCTCGGAGCGCTCCCAGCCCAGCTCTTTAGCTCGGGAGTTCCCCATCCTTGCGCCAAGAGAGGTGTACAACGCCTCCCTTAGCACTGCGCCCCCGACGCAGAGCCCAGTTGCCCAAACTTAAATACTAAAGCGCAAACTATTCCCGGCTGCTAACTTTCCTGTCCCACCGCCATTATCAACCCAAAAACATAAAAGCTTAAAATTCAGCCCCATGAATTTCCCAGTGGCTTGTCCGCTCTACCGGGGTAACATTGGCGGAACTCCGTTTATACATATAAATGAATTCCCGCCAAACATCTGCCAAAGTTACAGTGACAGAGCAAGAGGAAATTGCTGGCAACGGTTTTTAAAAATTTCATGTTTATTCGGCTTTTTTTGTGAAATTCCGTGGAAGAAGGAGCAGTTTGATACTCAGAAGTGCCACCAAATAAGTGCTAGTTGAAAGTGATTGTGTGAAAAGCGATATCACACTTCCCCTGAGGCTACATCCATTGTATCAACTTAATTCTTACTCACTTGTGTACGTGTGATTTGTGTTGTGTGTCAATCAATTAATGTTAATAAATTGTCTAAACTAATTGTTTCTGGGACTTAGAGTTTCGGTCTATGAGTAAAGAAAACTAAACTTGTTTTAATTGGAGAAAAGAAAATAGGAGTGAGGTATGATCCAAGGCATAGATATTGTAGAGGTAATCAGAGTGCAGGACCAGAGGACAGAAGATTAAAATGAAAGAGCCACAGGGGGCGAAATTGCCCAGCCAGGAGGTTGCGCCCCCGGCGCGGAATTCAGCCCTATCGCTCCGTCATCGGAGACAGAGCTCCCGGGGCGGTAGAGTGGCGCTGAGTCCAGTGCCACAGTCTGGAGCCCAGTGCTCCACCGGCAACGTCAGCGCTACACGGACGCTCCGAGTAGCGCTGACGCGGAAGAACATCCCTCCCCTTCAATTAAAGGGGAGGGTTTCTGCGCACTCTGCAGTCCCTTGGGCGGCCACCACTGGGCCACCAGGGACGCCCTCGACCGGGCCAACAGCCCGGCATCCAAAATGGAATGCCGGGCTGCAGGCTGGCGGCCCAGTCGAGGCGAGGGCCGCCATTGTCAGTCCGACAGAAGAATCGGCCGACAGAAAAATATGCCGGCCTGCGGCAAAAATGGCCTCTTCTTTAAGGGGAGCCCCGGCAGCGGATGTCCGCCAGCTTCGCGACCTGCAAAGACATCAGCCGGCACCATCTTCGTTGCCCGTGGGGTAATTCCCCCGCAAGGCGGTGAGGGGTCGGTGCACACGGCGATGATGTCATCGCCGTGCGTGCACTTGCCCAGGGCGCAAATCACAGGGCGCATGGGCACGGCGCTAATGGCACAATGCCTACCAAACCTCTGGGGCAATTTCCCCGGGGCTACTATTGACCCCTTCCCCTGGGCGATGTAACTCGTAGAATGGATATGGGAGAACTAGTGGATGTGTATTTAGACTTTCAAAAGGCTTTTGACAAGGTCCCACACAAGAGATTAGCGTGCAAAATTAAGGCACATGGTATTGGGGGTAATGTATTGACGTGGATAGAGAACTGTTGGCAGACAGGAAGCAAAGTGTGGGAATAAACAGGTCCTTTTCAGAATGGCAGGCAGTGACTAGTGGGGTACCGCAAGGTTCAGTGCTGGGACCCCAGCTATTTACAATATATATTCATGATTTAGACGAAGGAATTGAATGTAATATCTCCAAGTTTGCAGATGACATGAAACTGGGTGGTAGTGTGAGCTGTGAGGAGGATGCTAAGAGGCTGCAGGGGGACTTGGACAGGTTAGGTGAGTGGGCGAATGCACAGTATAATGTGGATAAATGTGAGGTTATCCACTTTTGGTGGCAAAAACAGGAAGGCAGATTATTATGTGAATGGTGACAGTTTAGTGAAAGGGAGGTGCTAAGAGACCTTGGTGTCATGGTACATCAGTCATTGAAAGTAGGCATGCAGGTACAGCAGGCAGTGAAGAAAGCAAATGGTATGTTGGCCTTCATAGCGAGAGGATTTGAGTGTAGGAGCAGTGAGGTCTTACTTCTGTTGTACAGGGCCTTGGTGAGACCACATCTTGAGTATTGTGTGCAGTTTTGGTCTCCTAATCTGAGGAAGGACATTCTTGCTATTGAGGGAGTGCAGCAAAGGTTCACCAGACTGATTCACAGGATGGCAGGACTGACATATGAAGAAAGATTGGATCGACTAGGCTTATATTCACTGGAATTTAGAAAAATGAGAGGGGATCACATAGAAACATATAAAATTCTGACGGGATTGGACAGGTTAGATGCAGGAAAAATGTTCCCAGTGTTGGGGAAGTCCAGAACCAGGGGTCATAGTCTAAGGATAAGGGATAAGCCACCTAGGACCAAGATGGGGAGAATTGTCAACCTATGGAATTCTCTACCACAGAAAGTTGTTGAGTCCAGTTCGTTGGATATATTCAAAAGGGAATTAGATGTGGCCCTTACAGCTAAAGGGATCAGGGGGTATGGTGAGAAAGCAGGAGTGGGGTACTGAAGTTGCATGATCAGCCATGATCATATTGAATGGTGGTGCAGGCTCAAAGGGCCGATTGGCCTACTCCTGCACCTATTTTCTATGTTTCTATAACCTCGTTGCGCCCCATTAGCGACCCCAGAGGCGCCAATGGGGCTATGAAAAAGGGCAATTTCACCCCCTCAATCTTCACTGGATATTTGAAAAATCTCCCCATCCCCACACACCCACACATACTCAGTCGCAGTATGTAGCGCACACTCCCAGAAAAGGCTTCAAGTCTGTGATCTTTTCGTCCTTCATATTGCGTAGCTGGATAAGTATCTCGGAATACATTGGACGTGATATAGATAGACTTAGATAGCCTAATACTCCATAGAGCACAAGGGCCATCTTGTTTTCATGTGGGGTCTGCAGGGAAGACGTCATCAGTGGAAGGAAGTAGGTAATGGTTGAGTCGTGGAAATGTCAGGATCGGTCAATATTCTGTAGTTTTGTTTGATTAACTTTGAGGTTTGGGAAGTATTTACACACAACTTCGCTGAGGAGATTAAATAGGCCAGGTAGAGGCCCTAAAGCCAAAATTTCGGATGAGGTCAGGTGGGCCGAAGTTCTGCCCTGACACACATCTGTCCCAAATTCCCTCCCTTGAAATTTGATCCCACTAAATATTGAAAAGTGCTCCATCTTAATATATACACTAAACTATGCTAAGAATAGACAATTTTGATACACCTGTAATAATGATCCTTTAATATTTTAAAAGCAATTTAACCAGTATAAATGACGTAAATGTTTAGTAATCTAGTCATGGAGTACGAAATGACTAAGTGGCTTGTTGAAAAACCCATTTTACTCATGCAATCTTGTATGCATGAATCTTTATATAGTTTGTCAAATTAAATTATTTTAAAATTGATTCAAAGAAAAAGAATGAACATAGATATATGGGCCAGAACTTTCAGGGATGGTAGCGGGTGCAATCGGTGGCGGATCGGGTGAGAAAGTTGTTATTTTTGACATTGGGTCGGGAACCCTCTGTCATCTTGCTGCCATGCGCCTTTCCCCCAGGCGCATCTATCATCGCGGAGCCGACCCGATCGGCAGCCGTGGGTGACCCAATTGAAATGATTGTCAGGTAGTTTACAGGCACGCAAGAGCCTTTTTTCACTTACTTTTTTAATTTCTCTGATGTCCACAGGATTCACACAGCTTGGGAACCATGTCTGTCAATCTGAGGCGCGAGATCAGTGCCCATTGCTCCAGCTGAATACTTGTCAGCATCAAATGTACAGTTAAAGCTCCCACCTGACAAGTGATCACTTTCCTCAGGCGGAAGCTGTTGCTCAGTTCATTTTCAGTACAGATTCTACAGGCTGCAAGTGTTTCCAGCAAAGTCTCCATCCAGTGTCACCTCATTGGAAGAATTCTCTCACCTTTCATGCTTCTGTCATCTGCACATCATCTGCCGTCTTTTCCATCAGCACAGGTGCCATTTATATTGTCTCACTTTGGTCCTCAGAATCAGACCACGATGAGCCCCAACACCAGCAGCACCAGGCACACCAGTAGCACTAACAACAACACCAATTATCTCCGCAAACACCTGATTCTGCACAGGACACAGGGCATCAGCACCTGAGCATGTTGCTGCCCGGGAGGCCAGGAATGACCTCATCATGACCACATTTTTTTCACTTGACGTTGTACACCCATATGGCTGCCACATGATGCACCAGGTTGGCACCACCCCACACCAACAAAGCATCCCTACAATGTTCAAGCCATTCCTTTCACACTCATCACTGTTGCGGAGGGTACCGTTATATCTCACCAGTCACTGCAACTCAGTAAGAAAGACCACTGGATGTCTCAAAGCGCTTTACAACCAATGAAGTATTTTTGGTGTGTAATCACTGTTGTAATGCAAGAAACACAGCAGCCAATTTGTGCACAAGCAAGCTCCCACAAACAGCAATATGATAATGACCAGGTAATCTGTTTTTTGAGGGATAAATATTGGCCAAGACACCAAGGATAACTCCCCTGCTCTTCTTCAAAATAGTGTCATGGAATCTTTATTATCCATTGGAGAGAGCAGAAAATCCCTGGAGTGGGACTTGAACCAACAACCTTCTGACTCACAGGTGAGTATGCTATCCACAGAGCCACAGTAAGCCACTTCCAAAGGGGCAAACAAATCTGTACAAAACCAGAAAGTGTTGAAAATAAGGATTTTTATGTTTGACACCACATTAACAGAAACTTTACATAAATATTGGATAAAACACCCAAGTGGCTACCCTTGTGTCTTGCTAGTTGGTATGATACCAGGATGAGGGTGCGTGTGAGGGATGGCTAGTGAGATGGGGATGTGATAATGTAAAGAGGAAGGGGTGGGTGGAGGTGCAAGGTAAGTTGGTATGAGTAAGGATGTGCAGGAGTAGGGTAGGGAAGGCAGAGTGACGGGGATGTGATGAAAACACAGCAGGATGAGGTTGATGTGTGGCTTTGTACTCGTGCTTCTAATGAAATCGTTGCAGCACTTGCAGCACTGCACCCAGGTCCTCCTGACCACATCCCTGCTTGTGACCTCCTCTGTAATTGCAACCAGGCTGTCTTGGTCTCCTGGGGAGGTCTCTTCCACCCATGGGAAGAGAAGAGAACCTCCCTGCGTGCTGTGACTCCCTCCAGAAGCAGATGGAGGGAGTAATTGGAGAACCTGGATGCGGCCCTCTGCCTCTGTGCAGTCATTGTCAGTGTTTGCCACACTCCAGTGCTGTAGTACACTGACAGCACTATGTTACAGCGCAAAGGTATTGCTGGACACCACCCAATTCCAGCAGACGTGAACTTCTGGTTTAGTGCTAAATCAAGTGCTCCCACTTCCCTTGAAGTGCTAAACGAGGCAAGAGGGGCAGTAGCAGCAAAGCACTGCACAATGTTCTGTGCAACACGGCTGGACTTTCAGGCTCCTTCCCTCCCTTAAAGGGAAGGGCCATTGTTAGCTAGCGATTCCAATGGTTGGCGGTGGCATCTGCGATCTGCCACGATCAGCCCCAAGCACTCTAACCCAGTGCAGGGCTGATCAATCGCGGCATTGGAAAAATTAAAAAACGAGCAGTCAGGGATGACATTTTCTTTCCGCCTACCTGACCACTAATCCCTTTAATTAACACTCACCAAGCGGCTGACCAACCTCACAATGCCTCCTGCAGCTGCTGTCGTTGACGTCCGGCGATGCTGCAGGGGGCGGAAACGAATTTAGGATCCGGGGCAGTAATGGGGCGCTATGCACCGGATGATGTCACGATCTCCAGAGCACAGGAGATCATGGCGTTAAGGTTTATCGCCAGCGCTATCTGCAAGGGAAGTTCGCGGCCATCGGTACCTTCGCTGCGCACGGTTGGAAAGCCATTAGTGCCCCAATATCGCCCCCCCCCAGAGGCACTTATGGGAAGCGAAAAGGAGGCCAATTTTTCCCCCCAAATGTCATGTGAGCATGGTCCCTTTAACGATCCCAGCTGAAAATAGGTCATGAATGATGTCACGAGACTTGCTCCATCTTATTGGGCCGCGTAAGGCACTGGGTGGGCTTAATAGGCCCATCAAGATAAGTTCATTTTCAACAGCAGGATGGAGCCAGCAGTGGGCTCGGGACCCAACATGGTCACTGCCCACATCAGACCCACCAAGGTAAAGAAAATTCCAGCCATAAGGTCCAAAATTCCTGACTGGCGAAGCGGAGAGGAATGCAGTGGTATTGCAAGGGGAGGCATGTTGGCTGGAAGCTGGGGTGGGATCTGATTCCAAGTCCCACTCCTATTTTGACACTGAAGTTCTGCTGGAAATGGCAGCGGGCAATTCCTGAACCCACCTCCCCCTTTCATTCTGAGATCACAGGAAGAGGCGGGGCTGGCAGCATGACATCAGCTGTCCTAAATCTCGGCAGTTCCACCTTAGTTGCTCCCTGTATGCAAGCACGAAACGAGCAGACAATACATGCCAGGTCTAGTCCCGAGTGGAAGTGAGGCCTAGGCACTTGTTGAATGTTGGTTTCCCTGAGGCAAATCTAAACTCTTGGGGCCGAACTTGGTCAAGGCCTCCGCCCGTCCAAGTGCTGCCAAAGTGCCGCCGATGGCCACCGAGGTACTGGATGGTATTTTTGGCGGGGTTTTCATCACCGAGGTCCCTTGAAGGTTGGTGCGCAGCAAATCAATGACGTATGCCACCAATCTGGGCGGCAGCAGACAGGAGCTCTCATTCTCAGCGGCAGAGGCACTTGCCGCCCAAGTGCTGCCGAGGATGGAGTCAGGCCCACGGAGGGTCGAACACCTAAAAATAAAAATCATCACCAACAAAAAAAACATTTACGACCTTCAGGGGAGCGCATCCAGCTAAGTACCTGTAAAGAAATTATTTAAAAACATTCCACTTACTTTTTTTTGCAGGATCTTGACACTCACCATTCAAAACTGAGCCGTCTTCATGCTGCGGTCCACCGGCGTCCTGCTTCCGACTCCCGCCCGCACCAATCTGGCATCTCAACGAGCGGGAGTCTATTTACGCGAATCGGCCAACCGCTGACGTCGACGGGTGCTTCCCGGTGGCTCTCCACTCCCGCCTGCTCCAGGCCACGTCAAAAGTGGCACTGGGTGGTTCGAGCAGAGGAATGTCAGTGGCAGTGGGCATCAGTGGACGGTAAGTTCATCAATTTCGGCCCCTTGGTCTACCAGCCGCCTTCTTTTTACTTTTGCCAGCTCAGCCAGCTGCAGTAAAGTGCTGCAGCAGAATGACCTCTCCTTCTCCCATAGGGATGGATGCCCCAGTTGCACTGGAATTGTACAAGTGTTTGCCCAAAATATTAAACTTAGCCTGAACACAGGATTTCAGAAAGGTTCCGGGACTTTGGCAATGAGTGGGTGAAAGTTCCACTTAGACTGGGTCTTGTGTAATGAGAGAGGATTAATTAGCAATCTGGTCATGCAAGGTCCCTTGGGGAAGACTGACCATAATATGGTAGAATTTTTCATTAAGATGGAGAGTGACACAGTTAATTCAGAGACTAGGGTTCTGAACTTAAAGAAAGGAAACTTCGATGGTATGAGACGTGAATTGGCTAGGATAGACTGGAGAATGATACTTAAAGGGTTGACGGTGGATAGGCAATGGCAGACATTTAAAGATCACATGGATGAACTACAACAATTGTACATCCCTGTGTGGCACAAGAATAAAAAAGGGAAGGTGGCTCAACCGTGGCTAACAAGAGAAATTAGGGAAAGTGTTAAATCCAAGAAAGAGGCATATAAATTGGCCAGAAAAAGCAGCAAACCTGAGGCCTGGGAGAAATTTAGAATTCAGCAGAGGAGGTCTAAGGGTTTAATTAGGAGGGGGGGAAATAGAGTAGGAGAGTAAGCTTGCAGGGAACATAAAAACTGAGTGCAAAAGCTTCTATAGATATGTGAAGAGAAAAAGATTAGTGAAGACTAATGTAGGTCCCTTGCAGTCAGAATCAGGGGAATTCATAATGGGGAACAAGGAAATGGCAGACCAATTGAACAAATACTTTGGTTCTGTCCTCACTAAGGAAGACACGAATAACTTCCCGAAAATATTAGAGGACCGAGGGTCTAACGAGAAGGGGGAGCTGAGAGAAATCCTTATTAGTCAGGAAATGGTGTTAGGGAAATTGAAGGGACTGAAGGCCGATAAATCCCCGGAGCCTGATAGTCTGCATCCCAGAGTACTTAAGGAAATGGCCCAAGAAATATTAGATGTATCTGTGGTCATTTTCCAACATTCCATGGACTCTGGTTCAGTTCCTATGGATTGGAGGGTAGCTAATGTAACCCCACTTTTTAAAAAAGGAGGGAGAGAGAAAACATGGAATTATAGGCTGGTGGTGGAGAAAATGCTGGAATCAATTATTAAATAAGTAATAGCAGCGCATTTGGAAAGCAGTGGCAGGATCGGTCCAAGTCAGCATGGATTTATGAAAGAGAAATCATGCTTGACAAATTTTCTCGATTTTTTTAGGATGTAACTAGTAGAGTTGATAAGGGAGAACCAGTGGATGTGGTGTATTTGGACTTTCAAAAGGCTTTTGACAAGGTCCCATATAAGAGATTACATAGAAACATAGAAACATAGAAAATAGGTGCAGGAGTAGGCCATTCGGCCCTTCTAGCCTGCACCGCCATTCAATGAGTCCATGGCTGAACATGCAACTTCAGTACTCCATTCCTGCTTTCTCACCATACCCCTTGATTCCCCTAGTAGTAAGGACTCCATCTAACTCCTTTTTGAATATATTTAGTGAATTGGCCTCAACAACTTTCTGTGGTAGAGAATTTCACAGGTTCACCACTCTCTGGGTGAAGAAATTCCTCCTCATCTCGGTCCTAAATGGCTTACCACTTACCCTTAGACTGTGTCCCCTGGTTCTGGACTTCCCCAACATTGGGAACATTCTTCCTGCATCTAACCTGTCTAACCCCGTCAGAATTTTAAACGTTTCTATGAGGTCCCCTCTCATTCTTCTGAACTCCAGTGAATACAAGCCCAGTTGATCCAGTCTTTCTTGATAGGTCAGTCCCGCCATTCCGGGAATCAGTCTGGTGAATCTTCGCTGCACTCCCTCAATAGCAAGAATGTCCTTCCTCAGGTTAGGAGACCAAAACTGTACACAATACTCCAGGTGTGGCCTCACCAAGGCCCTGTACAACTGTAGCAACAACTCCCTGCCCCTGTACTCAAATCCCCTCGCTATGAAGGCCAACATGCCATTTGCTTTCTTAACCACCTGCTGTACCTGCATGCCAACCTTCAATGACTGATGTACCATGACACCCAGGTCTTGTTGCACCTCCCCTTTTCCTAATCTGTCACCATTCAGATAATAGTCTGTCTCTCTGTTTTTACCACCAAAGTGGATAACCTCACATTTATCCAGATTATACTTCATCTGCCATGCATTTGCCCACTCACCTAACCTATCCAAGTCGCTCTGCAGCCTCATAGCATCCTCCTCGCAGCTCACACTGTCACCCAACTTAGTGTCATCCGCAAATTTGGAGATACTACATTTAATCCCCTCGTCTAAATCATTAATATACAGTGTAAACAGATTAGTATGCAAAATTAAGGCAAATGGTATTGGAGGTGTATTGATGTGGATAGAGAACTGGTTGGCAGATAGGAAGCAAAGAGTGGGAATAAACGGGTCCTTTTCAGAATGGCAAGCAGTGACTAGTGTGGTGCCGCAGGGTTCAGTGCTGGGACCCCAGCTATTTACAATATACATTAATGATTTAAACGAAGGAATTGAATGTAATATCTCCAAGTTTGCAGATGACACTAAGCTGGGTGGCAGTGCGAGCTGCGAGGAGAATGCTAGAAGGCTGCAGGGGGACTTGGACAGGTTAGGTGAGTGGGCAAATGCATGGCAGATGCAATATAATGTGGATAAATGTGAGGTTATCCACTTTGATGGCAAAAACAGGAACACAGAATATTATCTGAATGGTGACAGATTAGGAAAAGGGGAGGTGCAATGAGACCTGGGTGTCATGGTACGTTAGTCATTGAAGGGTAGGCATGCAGCACAGCAGGCAGTAAAGAAACCAAATGGCATGCCTGCCTTCATAGCGAGGGGATTTGAGTATAGGAGCAGGGAGGTCTTACTCCAGTTGTACAGGGCTTTGGTGAGACCACATCTTGAGTATTGTGTACAGTTTTGATCTCCTAATCTGAGGAAGGACATTCTTGCTATTGAGTGAGTGCAACGGAGGTTCACCTGACTGATTCCCAGGATGGCAGGACTGACATATGAAGAAAGACTGGATCAACTAGGCTTATATTCACTGGAATTTGGAAGAATAAGAGGGGATCTCATCGAGACATATAAAATTCTGACGGGATTGGACAGGTAAATGCAGGAAGAATGTTCCCGATGTTGGGGAAGTCCAGAACCAGGGGTCACAGTCTAAGGATAAGGTGTAAGTCATTTAGGACCGAGATGAGGAGAAACTTCTTCATTTAAAGAATTGCGAACTTGTGGAATTCTCTACCACAGAAAGTTGTTGAGGCTAATTCGTTAGATATATTCAAAAGGGAGTTACATGTAGCCCTTATGGCTAAAGGCATCAAGAGGTATGCAGAGAAAGCATGAATGGGGTACTGAAGTTGCATGATCAGCCATGATCATATTGAATCGTGGTGCAGGCTCGAAGGGCCGAATGGCCTACTCCTGCACCTATTTTCTATGTTTCCACCCCTCCCCAGGTCTATGGTCTCACGCATGGTCACTCCAGGATTTTCTGGCCCATGTTCTATATAAACCTGGAATAGCAGGAGACAAAGCTTGTCATAACTTTAATCAATATAAAATATGAACATCATGTTTAAGTGACTATTGTACAAATTTTGGGAAATACTTAGGGATAGTTTTCAAAATATTTCTGATACATTTCAATCACGAATGCCTATATTTCACAAATTCAGTGACAAATCCCTAATCAAGGATGTTATTCACACTTTGAAAGGAGTCCTCTTCTGACAAATTCAGTGCTTATTCTCCCACAGAAACCATTTAAAGAAATCTTCTTAGCAAATCATAAAGATTCGGCAAAATGAATTACGTCAATTTTTCAGTGTCTTAAAGCTGTCAGAAGTGTAAATGGAAAATGGAAATTCACAGATGAAAATTCCAGGTTGTGATGTTCTCCATCTGGAGTGAAGACTGCCCCCACAATTTTATTCTAATATTAGTTACACCATCCTGACATTTTCAGTGAGTCTTATGACAGTCTCCACTGTTTCCAGGACTTGTGTCTCTTGATATGTAACAACAAAATTGGCAGTGTGGAGCATTAGAATTCCTGCTGCTGCTGAGCCACTTGACCTGGTATATAACAATCTGACTACAGCACTGCTGTTACCTTACCATCACACTTTACTAATAGTCAGATTTTCTGCAATGACTTTTATATCAAGAAATGCTCAGACTGTCATTTGATTGACAGAAGCTGTCCAGATTCAAGAGTTTTATTTTGTTCTGTGTGTATTTTCAATCAATAAGACTTTGAACGATGCATTCTTTTTCAGTGCACTTTCTCTGTGATTAATGTTACTTTGGTGCTACATTTTACATGCAATAGATAACTGTATGATTTATGATTTTGGTTTCCTAAAAAACAAGTACTAAACAGCGATTTTTGCTCCAGGCATTTCGGGGAGTGGTGGGGGGGAGAGGGGGGGTGGCGGGGTGCAGGTGGGTGGGAATCCCCCATGGCCTCCCAGTCCTCATTTGAATAAGAAGATAAACTCGAATCAGGCAGTCTGCCAAATTTGTGTGCGCCACTTGAGTCCAAAGCTTGAAAGTTATTTAAAGCCGGGACTCACCTCTTATAGAGAGTTTGCACCCCTGCTTTCACTTGTAGCCTCTACAGCTCATTTGCAGTGTTCTTTCAGGAAGCCTAACCTAATTTTTAATACCCAACAGAAAGAGAGAGATGAACAGAAGAGCTGCCCTTGCTTCTCAGATGCCATCCTGGGAGTTTTAATTGAGGAGTTGAGGGCAAGGTGGGATGTCCACTTCCCCGCAACCCGCAAGAGCACTCTGACGGCAACAGTGGTCGAGATCTGGACAGAGGTCGCATTCAGGGTCAGTGCCATCTGCATCAGCCCCTGTACATGGCTGCAATGCCAGGAGAAGTTCAATGACCTCCCAAGAGCTGCAAGGGTGAGTACAGTTCTTCATCACTCCACCTCTCGCAACAACACCTCACAACACTTATTTCACCTCCTCTCCCACCACTCTCAACAATTTCCTCCCCTCCATCACATCCTTTGACTTCCTATTCCTGCAACACCTCTCTATCTCATTACAAGCACACGCAACTCATCTTGTCCTCTCTGTACAGCACACACGAACACACATTCTCTTCTCAAATACAACCTCCAACCCCTCCCTCCCACCCCTGCTTTACTTCATACTTTCTTTTACAATCATCAATGCCATATCCTCGAAGGCCTTTTGAAAATCTGGATAAATTAAATCTACTGCATTACCATTGTCTATTCTCTCTGTTACTGCTTCAAAAAATTTAATGAGGTTGGTCAAGCAAGACTTTTCCTTTTGAAATCCATGCCGACTATTCATTATGATATTTTTGGTTTCTAGATGTTCTTCTATTTGTTCCTTTAGTAAGGATTCCATTATTTTTCCTACCACTGATGTTAAGCTGACTGAATTTGTCTGCATATTTCTTCCTCCACATCCTTTTCACTATTAGGTGATCTGCAGACTGTGATTGATCCTTTATTATCTTTTATCTCTATCCATAAGGATTCTATTTTTGTCTTGCTGATAGCTGTGTCACCTTTTTCTACTGCCATTATGTTATCCCCAATAAGTACAGCTATTCCATCTTCCCTTTTTCCCTCTCTATTGTTTCTAAATATGTTATACTCCCAGTCCTGATACTCCTGTAGGTGAGGAATGAATTCAAGGCTATGCATGATATTAATTTAATCACCATTTTTACATTGGCAATTTGATCTATAGTATGCTTTCAAAGCAGGTATTGAGTATCCATTCTCAGTGTATCATATATATATATATAGAAGTTATCTGATTCATTTCAATATTCTTTAACAGAAGAATATAACAAAAACCATTAAGCAGAGGGGCTCTGTGTAAGGTTTCAGGGCAGGGAATGAGCAGGTTACTGGAATCACTGAGCAATGAGCTTTCACGTCTCTTTCTAAGGCATTGAGGTGACCTCCCTCCTTCTGCTGCTTCCTTCATCTTCCCCTGTGTCTTCCTCATCTGTCTACTGTGCCTCTTTAAATGCAGGCCTCTCTGTATGGTAAGGTTATGAAGTATGCAGCAAACAGCGACAATGCTTGAGACTCTTCAAGGTACATATTGTTGGGAGCCCACAGACCTGTTGAGACACATGAACCTCAGCTTCAGCATCCCTTTGGTGTGCTTAATAATGATCCTGGTGGTCCTTGGCTCAATTACACCTGTGTGGCTCAAAAGCTTATTAGCAAAGAGATAATGAGCAAAAATGAGAGCGTATGGATTTGAAGGAAAGCTTGTGACATAGATTGGAAATTAATTGGGAAGTTGGAGACAGAGAGTAGAGATAATGTACTGGGGTCTCAGCATTTTACCATATTTATCAATGATTTCAATGATGGAATACAGAGTTGTATATCCATGTTTGTCTAAGTTGGGTGGCACAGTAAATTGTGCAGTTGGGAGTAGGAAGATATGAAGAGACATAGACAGATTAATGCAAGAGCAAGACTGGTGCATATGGAGTTCAATGTGGGAAAGTGTGGTGCCATCCACTGTGGATGCAAGAAAGACAATTCAGAAAATATTCTAAATGGTGAGAAACTAAGAACTGTGGAAGAGTGAAGAGATTTGGTATCCTTGTTGATAGATCCCCAAATCACTCAAATCT
This sequence comes from Pristiophorus japonicus, assembly GCF_044704955.1. Taxonomy (NCBI): domain Eukaryota; kingdom Metazoa; phylum Chordata; class Chondrichthyes; family Pristiophoridae; genus Pristiophorus; species Pristiophorus japonicus. Next base: position 116,119,024 of record NC_091980.1, on the reverse strand, counting down.
AGTGGGCAGGCACAAAAAGGAATCAAATAAGCAAATGAAACATTGACCTTTATCTCAAAGGGGCTGGAATACAAAGGAAGAAAGTTATGCTTCAGTTGTATATTGACTGGTCATACCTCATTTGGAGTTCTGGTCACTGCACCACCAGCTCCACATTCCCCTCCAAGTCACACACCATCCTGACTTGAAAATATATCACCGTTCCTTCATCGTCGTGGATCAAAATCCTGAAACTCCTTCCCTAACAGCTCTGTGGGAGTACCTTCACCACAAGGACTGCAGCAGTTCAAGAAGGTGGCTCACCACCACCCTTTCAAGGGGCATTAAGGATTGGCAATAGATGCTGGCCTTGCCGGTGATGCCCACATCTCGTGAATAATTAGAACATTTTAATTAAAAAAGGTCTGTGGTTGAGGTCCACTGTGGTCTGCGACAGATGGCGAGAAACGCTCATCCTTCTGAGGCACTGGCTATAGATCCAATCACCTGCTGCTTGGCCTGTGCACCCTGATAGGAGCATCCCCCCTCACCTACTGTCTACTGAATGCTGGGTCCCTGAGCTGCTGAGGCTGCTGGCACTGCTGAGTCTACTCCTGCTGCTCCCCTTTCGCCAACTCTTCCTCCATGCAGAAGAAACTAGCAGGAATACCATCCATGATGATGAAAGAAATTATTCTGAGGGTGATAAGACAGAAAAATGTTTGAAACAAACGAGACCTGCATGCTGGAGACTCTCCTAGAAAAATATAAAGCAAAAATACAATCATACACCGAGATGCAATTCAGTGTCCCTTTACGTTCAGGTCAATGAACCAGTGGGAACCTGTTCAACCTTCGCCATCTCCAGGCCAGGTCTAAGACCACCCCAACCTCTGTCGTCGAGCTACAGTACGTGGATGTCTGCGTCTGTGCACATATAGAGGCTGAACTCCAGGACATAGTCGACGTATTTACTGAGGCGTACAAAAGCATGGGCCTTACGCTAAACATCCGTAAGACAAAGGTCCTCCACCAGCTGTCCTCGCCGCACAGCACGGCCCCCCAGTCATCAAGATCCATGGCGCGGCCCTGGACAACGTGGATCATTTCCTATACCTCGGGAGCCTCTTATCAACAAGAGCAGGCATTGACGACGAGATTTAACACCATCTCCAGTGCGCCAGTGCAGCCTTTGGCCACTTGAGGAAAAGAATGTTTGAAGACCAGACCCTGAAAACTGCCACCAAGGTTCATGGTCTACAGGGCTGTAGTAATACCTGCCCTCCTGTATGGCTCAGAGACATGGACTATGTACAGTAGACACCTCAAGTCGCTGGAGAGATACCACCAACGATGTCACCGCAAGATCCTACAAATCCCCTGGGAGGACAGACACACCATCCTCAGCGTCCTCGGCCAGGCCAACATCCCCAGCATTGCAGCACTGACCACACTCGATCAGCTCCGCTGGGCAGGCCGCATAGTTCACATTCCTGACACAAGACTCCCAAAGCAAGCGCTCTACTCGGAACTCCTTCATGGCAAATGAGCCAAATGTGGGCAGAGGAAACATTACAAGGACACCCTCAAAGCCTCCCTGATAAAGTGCAACATCCCCACTGACACCTGGGAGTCTCTGGCCAAAGACCGCTCGAAGTGGTGGAAGTGCATCCGGGAGGGCACTGAGCACCTCAAGTCTCATCGCCGAGAGCATGCAGAAATCAAGCGCAGGCAGCGGAAAGAGCGTGCGGCAAACCAGTCCCATCCACCCCTTCCCTCAATGACTATCTGCCCCACCTGTGACAGAGACTGTGGTTCTCGTATTGGACAGTTCAGCCACCTAGGGACTCATTTTTAGAGTGGAAGCAAGTCCTCCTCATTTCTGAGGGACTGCCTATGATGATGATGATGTTCAGGTTCAGTGTGTCTTTCAGATCCCAATCACTGTAGCTTGCCACTGCATGGGGCTCCTCCAATTTACAGCAAATATTGTCAGCCAATGATGTCATCTGTAAGCGGTTTTGATACTAGCCCAATTGTGAGACGGACGGTTCGAATCGCCCCCACCTTACAAAAGTTCTAGACCCGGGAATTATTATTCAGAGTGTAAATGAAATGAGTCACGGACAGGAATGCTTCGGTGAAAAATCGTACTTAGATTTATTTGATCTAACATACATTGGATAAAACATGCACTACTAAACAAAATCACTGTCTCTGTGGAGGATAAAATCCAGGTTACAAACAACATACATACAGTACAGAAATGAGACCTAGTAACATGCAGTAATTCCCTGGCAGATTCTAACTCTACCCCGACCAATGAATTATCCTCCCCAGAATAGCCCTGAAAAGCTTCACTTCTGAGAAAACCCTGAGCGCTTACCCAGCTCGCCTGGGATATCTGGCTACTGGCTTGGGACACTTGTGATCATGCTCACCACCACACGCAGCCAGTCTCGATCGCTCTTCTCCTGCGGAACTGTGGCTTCCTCCTTGGTACATCGATCTTGGTGGAGCGAGAGCGAGAGGGAGAGAGAGCTCTCTCTCTCTACAAGCTGCAAGCTCCAAGCTTCACTCCAAGCTCCAAGCTAAAAATAAACTGGAAAAGACCCTGTCTTTATGGGAGTCTTGCTACCCCTATCTTTCCCGCCAATCTTTAAAATCCCTTTGTTTCTAAGCACAGGTACTTAGTCAGTGATGGGCCATCCAACCCATGTGTATTGGGCTGATGGCTCTTAATCTGGGCATCTCTCTCAGTCTTTGTGTTGGGAAAGACCCGGCTCCTCCTTGGCTGGCCAGGTTAGTGGGTTCATTGTTCTGCTTTTCCTTCTGAGATGGAGGTGAGAAGTGCTTTTGCATATTAGAGTGGCTTTGTCAGTGGCCCCCCTTCCTGGCCGACAGCTCTTTTGTCAATGGATGACTGACAGTTCTTTTGTCACAGCTAACTGCCATGCGGTCTCTGGAGTTTTAACAAAAAACAGCTTTTTCACATATCTGCGCGGGGTGACCCCATAAAATCCACGAAAATATTCTCGACTGAGTCCATTCTTTTAACAGAAACTTTGTGATCTCTTCAGTCCCCCGTTTGATGCTTTTTCTTTCCATAAAGCATCACTCAACAAGAGAGCAAAGACCAAAGTCTCCCACAAGTGAAGATGTTCCCTGATTTTACGTTTTAAAAACCTCAGGACTGTACCCCTTACTGCATGTCACAGTTCCCTTCTACAGAGTCAAGACATCAGTGAAAACGGCTTCTTAACACATGGTCGGGTTCCACTCCACGAGACATTACAAAAACACCGTGCACATCGCACTGTACAGCATTGACAGGTGGTAACACATTACAAAAATAACAACAGCGCACATCGCGCAATACAGAGTGTGAAACTCTAACCAGAATATACAATACACTTGCTTACAGAACTTTGGTACATTACAAGTTTTAGCAGGGAGAAACCATCATCAACGTAAATCAATTACACCTCCCCGAGTCGATCTAACAGCCCTTGCCACTGCGCTCGGAGCATCTGGCTCCGTCGCCTGCAGCTGGTGTAAAACAAGCAGCCAACAAGCAACAATTATATGATAACTAATGTATGGGAACAGACGTGGATCCAGGGGGGACTCTCTACACTCAGACCGATGTCCCACCACGGTGGCGAGACAATTCTCTTGATCCCCTCCCCCAGTTCTACTGTCTTTTGCTCTAAAGTGTAAAAATGTTTCTGGGAGAGCTCAACAGTCTTTATTATCTCAGTGAGTTGTTCCGGCAGATAAGGAATCGGGTAACCGAAATGCTCCACATAGTCCTGGAGATGCATGAAGGTGTCATTTACAGTGAGGTGAATGGTCAAGGGTTCAGGGATGGGAGTAATTCACTCTTGTGGCACTTGAACCTCAGCCTTGGGTTTGAAACAAAAGCTGCTGTCGCTTATTGGACACCACATGTCCTGACTGTACCGGTAGCGGAGCACACTTATGGTGACACAGTATGTCCGACTCCCCACGTATGCTACCTGTGGAGGTATGTGATCTGGTGCCATCACTTCCATGGTGCAATTGATAGGTTCCACGCCTGCAGAAGCAAACCCACATTCTGATCGGGCAAAAGCAGTCAAGTACTGATTACACAGTATTACATGTGCACCCCGGCTCTGGCATCCGGAGAGGTCAGTGCCTGTCATAGCATGCTCCCATTTTATGACATATGGCGGGACCACTTTAAAACGAACTTGCACTCCTCCATGAATGACCCCGATATTCTCAACCCTGTATACCAGTTCTGGCTGGGGTGAACCACCCATTACCGGCATCCTTACTACAATTCCCATTACTGTATGGTTGGACTGCCCACAATCTACAGGAATAGGGTAGGCTTCAGAGGCTAAACGAAGCTGGCGCGGGCTCAATGAATTGCTATACGGGTGCAGCGCAGCGAGATGCTTGTTGCTTAACCATGAAGGGACGCGACCTTGCCTCAGGTCCTCCAGGTTATTGCGGCCCTCGCCCAGCAACCATGCTCCATACAACACACACACCTCATTCCGTGCAGCCTGCTCCGAGGCGTTCCTGTCCTCCCGTATCAAAAAAGTTTTAGTGTGCCTCTCCAGCTCCGCAATGACCTCCTTTAAATGAACGGTCATTGCTTGGTCCTCATGAAGCTCTGAACCCACCACTATATTCTCTTCCCCTAGAATCTTACACAGTTGGTTCTTTAACCCAGTGATCTGTATCTAGAGTTGTACATTATCCATACTATTAACAGTACCCATTCCTGTACTGAACGCTGTGGCTACATCGTTCCAAGTCCCTCTTCTCTGCCTCCCAGACCCCACACTATTCCCAACATTCAGATCATAAAGCTGTTCTTTATCTACACTTCCACAGTCCAGTTCATAAAATTCCTGAAACATCACTTTTAGCAGAGCTTCATAAAGCTTCTCCGTCTTCTTCGGGCACCACACAGACAGGTGGACTTCAGTCAGGTTCAGGATCACGGATGCCACGGAGTAGTGTGCATTCTGAAACAAAACTTTGTCAGTAGGGATTAACAGCAACCCTGGTGGTGGTGGGACACCTATCTACAGTTGTCTGTACCATTGGGGCTCTGGGTTGGGGCTTCCTGGTGTATGAGATGAGCTTTGTGGCGTTGATGGTGTTCGGGGGATTTGGGATCACACAGACATTGGGCCTCAAACCCACACAGACAAACAACGTACACTGGGCCTCAAACCCATGTAGACAAGACATTGGGCCTCGAACCCACACAGATGCTGGGCCTCGAACCCACACAGACAAGACAGACAAGACATGACATGGATCCCTTGTTTCTCCTTCCACCACTTTTCCCAACACAATCTCGTATCTTTGGCACTAGTCGCTCCTATTAAGACAAAAACTGAAAAAAAATCTTTTGCTTTGTTGGGGCCGCCTCCTCACAGGTCCTTCTCCAGTTATTCACATATTTTTCATCTGTAAATCAATTTAGCTAAGTCAAATGTCCAGCCTTTGTGATCTAAATTACTGGAGTTCACACAGCACTGTCCCATACAGGTTCAAGTTCAGCTATACCTTGAGTTCATTTCCATATAAATCAATTACACCTCTCCGGTAATTGCCTCTTGAAAGAAAAAGAAAAGAACATCCATTGTGGCTTTTCTGTCAGCCCAATGGGTTAATTTATTTAGCTGATTTTCCCTTACTGTTACTGAGGGAAGACATCCACTCAAATATAAGTTAAAATATAACTTCAAAATTTTACAAATGCTCGGAATCATTATTTCACTCTTGACAAGGTGTTGCTTTCTGCTTGTACAGAGTGTTACCTTTTTTTAAAGTTTGACAAACACGCATATTAATACATAGTACCACGCATACCAATAGCTTACACATTACACTGGTTCTCTCTTTCATACATAATAGTGACACACAGCCTTTTCTCCACTGGTCACATTCTTCAATTGGTCGGAAAATTTTTATTTTAAAATACCAAATATATGTGATTGCCTCATGTCTGGAACTAGAGGTTTTTCCACACAATTTAAATCAACCAAAATTCCACCAAGCCATAATGAAAGTTTGGTTTTCCCAGGTTAATTAATCTCAATTCCAAATTAATTCAAACAAATGTCAAACTAACCAGTGCCAGTTGAAAAAAACTATACAGACACACACGCACTTAAAGACACGTTACAAACCATCCGCATGCTTTTAACTTTACTATTCACACTGAAACATCCCAGAGGTTTTTAGTTCAGCATTCCTCCACCCGTGCCCATAACCTGCTGTAGTGCGACCACTAAAATTTGTACTGGGTAGTCGGCTGCCTTCCTGTGGCTCTGTTTTGCCTCAGCATCCTCGTAACCTGGCTTCCCTCCTTTTGGGAGCCTACAATCCCTGCTCCAGTGTCCCAAATTCCCACAGTTATAACAGTCTTGGGATTGAACCTGCATTACCTTCCTCTTGTCTCCATTCTTTCTTTTGCCTGACCTCTCCTTTAACCTCGTGCACTCTGATCCCTACTACAGCCCCTGCATCTAACTGTGCCTCGGACTCCCTGAGCTCTGCCTCTAACTTACCAACCTGTTCATCTAGCAGTTGGACTTGTCTTTGTAGACAGATGAGCCATATTGCCTTTTCAATGCTGCGCCTATGCTCCTTGCCCTCCGCCATTCTTCCGTTCAGCACGCAACAAGCCTAGCACCCACTTCTTAGTGATGTTAACCTTCTTAAATACATATGAAGAAATCCCTTCCTCCATTTGGGATCTTTAGCCAGAAGCGCTGTCCATGACTGATTTACACTCCTTGAACCCATGTCCTGCTGCGGTCACCAAAGATGTGAGCGGTTTTGATACTAGCCCAATTGCGAGACGGACGGTTCAAATCGCCCCCGCCTTACGAAAGTTCTAGACCCAGGAATTATTATTCAGAGTATAAATGAAATGAGTCACAGACAGGAATGCTTCGGTGAAAAATCGTACTTATATTTATTTGGTCGAACATAGACTGGCTAAAACATGCACTACTAAACGAAATCTGTGGAGGATAAAATCCAGGTTACAAACAACATACATACAGTACAGAAATGAGACCTAGTAACATGCAGTAATTCCCTGGCGGATTCTAACTCTACCCCGACCAATGAATTATCCTCCCCAGAATAGCCCTGAAAAGCTTCACTTCTGAGAAAACCCTGAGCGCTTATCCAGCTCGACTGGGATATCTGGTTACTGGCTTGGGACACTTGTGATCATGCTCACCACCACACGCAACCGGTCTCGATCGCTCTTCTCCTGTGGAACTGTGGCTTTCTCCTTGGTACATCGATCTTGGTGGAGCGAGAGCGAGAGGGAGAGAGAGCTCTCTCTCTCTACAAGCTGCAAGCTCCAAGCTTCACTCCAAGCTCCAAGCTAAAAATAAAGTGGAAAGACCCTGTCTTTATGGGAGTCTTGCTACCCCTATCTTTCCTGCCAATCTTTAAAATCCTTTTGTTTCTAAGCACGGGTACTTAGCCAGTGATGGGCCATCCAACCCCTGTGTATTGGGCTGATGGCTCTTAATCTGAGCATCTCTCTCAGTCTTTGTGTTGGGAAAGACCCGGCTCCTCCTTGGCTGGCCAGGTTAGTGGGTTCATTGTTCTGTTTTTCCTTCTGAGATGGAGGTGAGAAGTGCTTTTGCATATTAGAGTGGCTTTGTCAGTGGCCCCCCTTCCAGGCCGATAGCTCTTTTGTCAATGGATGACTGACAGTTCTTTTGTCACAGCTAACTGCCATGCGGTCTTTGGAGTTTTAACAAAAACCAGCCTTTTCACATATTTGCGCGGGGTGACCCCATAAAATCCACGAAAATATTCTCGACTGAGTCCATTCTTTAAACAGAAACTTTGCAATCTCTTCACATCGTGCCTGACTTTCACAGTTAAATTAGACAACCCGCCTGAAATTATCGCTGCGAAAATGACAGTGTACGCGACCACTTCGGAACACGGTGAGAATTGTCCGGCCGCCATTTCTACCACCTGCCCGACCCATCTGCATCAGGTGAGCCGAGTTAAAATCCAGGCTATGGTTTGGGAAAAGGTGCCTCTCACAAATACCATTCACCTGGGTTAGTCTATATTTTGAATGTAACTACCTCAGTGAAGTAGAACAAATATACATTGAGGAACAAAGCTGGTATTTTCATCCCAGCACCACCCACTGCTTTTACTGTGTTTAAATCAGTAACAGCACAGAAGCAGAACAGGCCACCATTCAAGCAGTAAGCCAAAAGAAGTGCAGGGCAAAAATACTGCAGTCAGGTACAGCAATCTTTCTCAGTGGATTTTATTCATAAATGTTTTAAGTATATAGGACAGCAGTCCAATATGATTCTAATTTTAGCTATTAAATTTCATCTTATTGTGCTTTCACAATATCAGCTCTCAACGAGTCTCAAGATTACTCTCAGCAGAGGATATATAAATAGAACAAGATATACAAATTCCATTAAAATACTCTGTAGAGTTGTGTGTAAAACATACAAGAAATTACTACTAGGAACAGGAAATAAATACTTCAAAGAGGTTTAGCAGATTTGCCTGAGATAAAGAGCAATAGACTAAAGATTGCACTTAGCGATAATGGTTACACTGGCAGCAATGTGCAGCAGTCCCAGTGATGTTGGGAGTATGGATTTTCACACACTTAACATCCATTTCTGCCACATCCAGTCATGAATGGTGGTGGACAATTAAACAACTAACGGGAGGAGGAGGCTCCATGAATATCCCCATCCTCAATGATGGCGGAGCCCAGTACGTGAGTATAAAAGACAAGGCTGAAGCATTTGCAACCACCTTCAGCCAGAGGTGCTGAGTGGATGATCCATCTCAGCCTGCTCCTGAGGTCCCCACCATCAGAGAACTCAGTCTTCAGTCAATTCAATTCACTCCACCTGATATCAAGAAACAACTGAGCACAATGGATACAGCAAATGCTATAGGCCCCAACAACATCCTGGCTGTAGTGTTGAAGACTTGTGCTCCAGAACTAGCCATGTCTCTAGCCAAGCTGTTCCAGTATAGCTACAATACTGGCATCTACCTGACAAAGTGGAAAATTGCCCGGATATGTCCTGTCCATAAAAGGCAGAACAAATCCAATCTGGCCAGTTACAGCCTCATCAGTCTACTCTCAATCACCAGCAAAGTGATGGAAGGCATCGTCGACAGTGCTATCAAGCGGAACTTAATCACCAATAATCTGTTCACTGCTGCTCAGTTTGTATCTGTCAGGACCACTCGGCTCCAGACCTCATTACAGCCTTGGTTCAAACATGGACAAAAGAGCAGAATTCCAGAGGTGATGTGAGAGAGACTGCCCTTGAAATCAAGGCAGCATTTGACCAAGTGTGGCATCAAGGAGCCCAAGTAAAATTGAAGTCAATGGGAATCAGGGAGAAAATTCTCCACTGGCTGGAGTCATACCTAACACAAATGAAGATGGTTGTCGTTGTTGGAGGTGAATCATCTCAGCCCCAGGACATCGCTGTAGGAGTTCCTCGGGGCAGTGTCCTAGGCCCAACCATCTTCAGCTACTTCACTGCATCATAAGGTCAGAAGTGGGAATGTTCACTGATTAGTAAAGGTTAGTAAAGACAAATGTAGGTCCCCTGCAGTCAGAATCAGGGGAAGTCATAACGGGGAACAAAGAAATGGCAGACCAATTGAACAAGTACTTTGGTTCGGTATTCACTAAGGAGGACACAAACAACCTTCCGGATATAAAAGGGGTCAGAGGGTCTAGTTAGAAGGAGGAATTGAGGGAAATCCTTATTAGTCGGTAAATTGTGTTGGGGAAATTGATGGGATTGAAGGCCGATAAATCCTCAGGGCCTGATGGACTGCATCCCAGAGTACTTAAGGTGGCGGCCTTGGAAATAGCAGATGCATTGACAGTCATTTTCCAACATTCCATAGACTCTGGATCAGTTCCTATGGAGTGGAGGGTAGCCAATGTAACCCCACTTTTTAAAAAAGGAGGGAGAGAGATAACAGGGAATTATAGGCCGGTCAGCCTGACATCGGTAGTGGGTAAAATGATGGAATCAATTATTAAGGATGTCATATCAGCGCATTTGGAGAGAGGTGACATAATAGGTCCAAGTCAGCATGGATTTGTGAAAGGGAAATCATGCTTGACAAATCTTCTGGAATTTTGTGAGGATGTTTCCAGTAGAGTGGACAAGGGAGAACCAGTTGATATGGTGTATTTGGACTTTCAGAAGGCTTTCGACAAGGTCCCACACAAGAGATTAATGTGCAAAGTTAAAGCACATGGGATTGGGGGTAGTGTGCTGACGTGGATTGAGAACTGGTTGTCAGACAGGAAGCAAAGAGTAGGAGTAAATGGGTACTTTTCAGAATGGCAGGCAGTGACTAGTGGGGTACCGCAAGGTTCTGTGCTGGGGCCCCAGCTGTTTACATTGTATATCAATGATTTAGACGAGGGGATTAAATGGAGTATCTCCAAATTTGCGGATGACACGAAGTTGGGTGGCAGTGTGAGCTGCGAGGAGGATGCTTTGAGGCTGCAGAATGACTTGGATAGGTTAGATGAGTGGGCAAATGCATGGCAGATGAAGTATAATGTGGATACATGTGAGGTTATCCACTTTGGTGGTAAAAACAGAGAGACAGACTATTATCTGAATGGTGACAGATTAGGAAAAGGGGAGGTGCAACAAGACCTGGGTGTCATGGTACATCAGTCATTGAAGTTTAGCATGCAGGTACAGCAGGCGGTTAAGAAAGCAAATGGCATGTTGGCCTTCATAGCGAGGGAATTTGAGTACAGAGGCAGGGAGGTGTTGCTACAGTTGTACAGGGCCTTGGTGAGGCCACACCTGGAGTATTGTGTACAGTTTTGGTCTCCTAACTTGAGGAAGGACATTCTTGCTATTGAGGGAGTGCAGCGAAGGTTCACCAGACCGATTCCCGGGATGGCGGGACTGACATATCAAGAAAGACTGGATTAACTGGGCTTGTATTCACTGGAGTTCAGAAAAATGAGAGGGGATCTCATAGAAACGTTTAAAATTCTGACGGGTTTAGACAGTTAGATGCAGGAAGAATGTTCCCAATGTTGGGGAAGTCCAGAACCAGGGGTCACAGTCTAAGGATAAGGAGTAAGCCATTTAGGACCGAGATGAGGAGAAACTTCTTCACCCAGAGAGTGGTGAACCTGTGGAATTCTCTACCACAGGAAGTTGTTGAGGCCAATTCACTAAATATATTCAAAAAGGAGTTAGATGTAGTCCTTACTACTAGGGGGATCAAGGGGTATGGCGAGAAAGCAGGAATGGGGTACTGAAGTTGCATGTTCAGCCATGAACTCATTGAATGGCGGTGCAGGCTCGAAGGGCCGAATGGCCTATTCCTGCACCTATTTTCTATGTTTCTATGTTTCGATGTTTCTTCATTTGCAGAAGAACAGCCACAATCATGACAGGTGTCCAGGGAACCATCGACATCTGGCCATGGCGGAGATGATGAGGTGTGCAATGACACTGTAATGCCTGAGCAGCAGAGCCCACCAGTTGGCCCATCACAACAAAGCACATCTGGGGACGAATACAATTTCCCTGGCTTTGAGCTGACGGAGGCTCCTGGCCCCAGTCACCTACACCAACGTGCAGCGAGAGGGGAATCTCAGAGGCCAGCTCTCCGGAGGGTGAGTCGGCAAAGTGCTCAACAACAGGCAGACATGGAAGTGGACATGGTGGAAATATCCACGGAAAGCACAGACATGCACTGTGAGCTCATTGGGTTGGATCCCAGACAGCATCGACAAACTTTCTGCAACTGTTGTGGAGGCAGCGTCATGAATTGTTGGTGCAACTCCAGACTCCAGCGAGGCCACAATTGCCCACTCACAGAGGCAGGTGGCCTCCAGCAGCGACAGTGGCGTTCCAGAGTGTGTGGTGCGTGCCACTGATCATGTTGCAGCATCGATCGAATCGCAGGCACAAGCTATGCTGCAGCTTGGTGATGTGATGCAGTCGATGACTGGTGCCATTCTCTTTGCGTTCCCCACTGACCAATGGGGAAGGGACGGTGCCAAAGCAGGCCAGCATGTTGAGACCCAGCCCCGTCGGAGTCTCAGTGGCTCCCAGGAAATAGAAGGTCCTTCCTCAGAATGACAGTATTCCAGCTCCCACCACTGATTCTCCAACCATGCACCCAGAGCTGGTCCAGGGCACCTGTATTGTCTGCATCGCGAACACAGCAGCCCTCAAGCAGCCTTGCTATAGGCACTGAGACCTCATTGAGGAGGAGCAGCAGGCGTGGGAGGGGGATGAAGGTAAATGTGGGGGTGGCAGGGGGGGAATCTCAGGCTATGCCCCATTAAGGGGTGGGACAGCCTTCTGCAGATGCCTTGATATTTTATGAGAATGCCTGTAAATAGTTGTTTTTTTAATCATGCACTTGTTGTTAAGTAACTTGCAGCAGAATGCTATTTATTGTATCGTTTGGTTATCATGGTTTATTGCCTCGTTTGGTTTTGTTGGGGGTGCATTGTTTGTAACTTTTTTTGATAAAAATGTCACTTTGCCCGTTTGCCATTGGTGTCATTTGTATCATTCAAAAGTTCAGCGTAGATTTGCCTGTATGGTGGTGCATAGCATGGCCAGTATTAGATGCAACCCTCAGCTTCCCCCATTCAACCAAACCAGTCCATAATGAGCTGGCGACGTGTGGTTATTTTTCCGGCAGCATCTGGATGCTGCCCAAATCCCCCCATCCCCCCACCCCTATGGATCCTCCTCCTCCTGAAGTAGGCCTGCAATCCCCACTGGCAAGTCGTGTAGCATGCAGCACATCACAATGAATTTGGAGACCTGTTGAGGGGAGTATTGAAGGCGGCCTCCAGAGCAGTCCAGGCATCGGAAGCTCTGCTTGAGCACTCCAACTGTCTGTTCTATGATGTTGTGGGTGTCTCTCATTGTCGCGCTACTCAGCTTCTGTGGTGGTTTGCGGAGGGGAGTCATGAGCCAGGTAGCTAGGCCGTATCATTTGTCCCCAATCAGCCAGCCCTGCCCTTCCCTTTGTTGCTGAAAGATTCGTTTTACACTGCTCTCACGCAAGATGAAAGAATCTTGTGTGCTCCCTGGATAGCGGGCATTCACTGCAAGGATGCGCTGCGTGTGGTCGCACACCAACTGAACGTTTAGGGAGTGGTATCCCTTTCGGTTTCTGAATATCTTTGCATTGTTGAGTGGTACTCTCAAGGCCATGTGTGTGCAGTCAATGGCTCCTTGAACGCTTGGGAAGCCTGTAATTCTACCAAACCCACATGATCTCTCATTCTGGCTGTTCCTGCTCATTGGAAACTTTACGAAGTCCATTCTGCGGGCATACAGAGCTTTGTGACTTGCCGAATGCAACAATGTGCAGCATATTGAGAGATGCTGAATATGTCTCCTGCTGCTGCCTGGAAAGAACTAGAGGCATAGAAGGCCAGCGCCTTCACTGCGATGAGCAGTGCAGTCATGTTGGCACTGGAAGGCTGTAGGTCTGCCTGTAGGAGCTGGCATATCTCTGTCAGCACTTCCTTTTGAAAGTGCAACCTTCTCACACACTGCTTTTCAGAGACCTTGGGGTACGAGCTTTGGCCCCTGTAAACCTGCCATTTACAATTCGGAGCTTTACGCAGCATGCTATGTGCAACCGTTGCAGTCAATGTGACCTGCAATGTAGGATCCTCTTCCCTCCATTTAAATACGCTGGCAATACCGCTACTGCACCCTGGGAACGCCGTTTTTTTCAGACGTTTCCCGGGGCAGATGTTAAGTGAGGTGTAAGGGTTGAATTTTCCATCCTGGGTTCAAGCGCAGCATTGCATGACGATTGACGTCATGATCTCATTCAAACTGGAGGGTAGAGCAGTAAGTTTTTGCGTTGCCGCAAATCAGGAGCCTAATTTACCGGCTGGACGCTAAAACCTGGACGCTCGGCGTTACGCCCAGAAATACCATTTACCGCCCCTCCGGGGTGCAAACAGAGATGAAAAAGAGTGGGAAATCCAGCCCAGAGCGCTTTTACTCCATCAATGTACATCTTGTCTGTAACCATCAGGGCTGTATCATGCAGGCTTCGGAGCCAAGGGGCTGAATTTTGTGAGCCTCTGCTCAGCACTGTCAGGCTTCAACACCTGCCTGTGAAGAGAGGCCTGCTATATCTTCCTCCTCCTCCTTTGCTACATACTACTGTTTTGGATCTAGAAAGCCAGAAGAGGATGGGAGGTTAGAAAGGATGTTGGAGAAAGTAGGTGTCATGTAAATGAAGCCCAAGGTTCAATATCAATTCCAGTGCAGGGATCGTTGTAGGCCACTGAAAAGGCACATTTAGATAGGTTCCTGAGCTGCCCCATTAAGAAACATTCCTGTCCAATATACTTCATCAACTACCATTTATGCCCATCCTTTGCTGTGCTACACCATTATTTTCACAATCACAAAGCCATTCTTAGCATAGAGTTCGAATCGAATGGAAACAAGTTTGCTACTTTGTGTGATGCGAAAGTGTGTTTTACCACAGTGCTTCACCTTAGTGTGTGTGGATTCTTCGAAATGTCTAATCCTCAACCTTTTATTCATATAGGCCAATCGACAATGTTTCATGTTTGCAGTCAGTCTGTCTATACATTCTGCTGGATAGGTAGTGTTGGGATGGTCTGGCTCTCCTCTGGTGTTGCCTAGTTAATCTGGCTTGCCTTACAGCCTTCCTTGTCTTATTCCATCCTTGGAGAGGGTGCAGAGGAGATTTACTAGAACAATACCAGGGATGAGGGACTTCAGTTATGTGGAGAGACCATGGAGAAGTTTAAGAGGAGATTTAGTAAAGATGCTCAAAATTATGAAGGCTTTTGAAAGAGTAAATAAGTAGAAGTTGCTTCCACTAGCAGACGTATCGGTAACCAGAGTTCACAGATTTAAGATAATTGTCAAAGAACCAGCGGGGAGAGGAGGAGAATTCTTTTTTACACAGTGAATTATTTGATCTGGAATGCACTGCCTGAAAGGCTGGTAGAAGCAGATTCAATAGTAACTTTCAAAAGGGAATTGAACATATACTTGAAAAGGAAAAAAAAACATTGCAGGGCTATGGGGAAAGATCAGGGGAGTGGGACTAGTTGGATAGCTCTTTCAAAGACCTGACACAAGCATGATGGTCCGAATGGTCACCTTCTGTGCTATATGATTCTATGATAAGATCATGGAAAATGGGATTCCCATTGGAAAGCCCATTGTGTAACTCCTAGATTTTAGTTCAATAATTATGCTGGAATAGAATACTTTTCTAGGGTAGTGCAGAATTTAAGATAACACTTCCCGAGTACAAGAGTGATTTAATTTTTTGCAATAGCTGCACTGAATCCCGAGTTAGAGCCAAAAGTCTACACAAGCAACCTTAGCTGCCAACTTGCTGCCACCGCCACCCATTTTACACTATCTCACAAAGTAAAGATCTACCCCAATACTTCTTAAGTCTCTAATAATACTTTCAGAAAAGTTCCCAGTTATGAGTGCAGAGGGAGATAGAGTCATAGATGGTTACAGCACGTCGAGTCCGTGCCGGCTCTCTGCAAGAGCACTTCAGCTAGTCCCATTCCCCTGCCCTTTCCCCGTAGTCTTGCAATTTTTTTTCCTTCAGGTATTTACCCAACTCCCTTTTGAAAATCACGATTGGGTCTACCTCCACCACCCTTTCAGGCAGTGCATTCCAGATCCTAACCACCCGCTGCATAAAAATGTTTTTCTTATGTTGCCTTTGGTTCTTTCACCAATCACCTTAAATCTGTGTCCTCCGGTTCTCGACCCTTCTGTCAATGGGAACAGTTTCTCACTCTGTCCAGACCCCTCATGATTTTGAACCCCTCTATCAAATCTCCTTTCACTCTTCTCTGCTCTAAGAGGAACAACCCCAGCTTCCCCAGTCGATCCACGTGAGTCCCTCATCCCTGGAATAATTCTTGTAAATCTTTTCTGCACCCTCTCTAAGGCCTTCACATCCTTCCTAAAATGCAGTGCTCAGAATTGGTCACAATACTCCAGTTGAGGCCGAACCAGTGTTTTATACAGGATCATCATAATGTCCACACTTTTGTACTCCACATCTCTATTCATGAAGCGCAGGATCCCGTAAGATTTTTTAACTGCTTTCTCAACCTGCCCTGCCACCTTCAATGATTTGTGCACATATACCCCTAGGTCTCTCTGTTCAGGCACCTCCTTTAGGATTGCACCCTTTCATTTATATTTCCACTCCTCATTCTTTCTACCAAAATGTATCACTTCGTAGTTTTCGCCGTTAAACTTCATCTGCACTCTGCTTGAGTGCCGGGCTGATCGCGCAGCACCCCCACTCCCCGGTGGTCCAGTGTGGACCCTTTTTATTATGCAGAATATGCAGCTTAGGCCCTTCCCTTTAATTCTGGGAAGAGTCCCTCCTATGCGGCAGTGCTACACAGCCCATTTCCATTCGGGGGCGGTAACCCCAATTTATTGCAAGAGATCGATGACATTTTGTCAGAACTGAAACGTTAACTCTGTTTCTCTCTCCACAGGTGCTGCCTGGCCAGCTGAGTGTTTTAAGCATTTTCTATTTTTATTTCCATTGAGAAACAAAAACTCCACAGGAAAAGTGATCCTTCCATGGTTCACTAAAGAAGTTAAGGAAAGCATTAGATTGATAGAAGAAGCTTATAATATTGCAAAGAATAGTAATAAGCCTGAGGATTGGGAAAGTTTCAGAAACCAGCAAAGGATGACCGAAAAATTGATAAAAAGGTAAAAAATAGACAATGAGAGAAAACTAGCAAGAAATATAAAAATAGATTGTAAGAGCTTCTGCATGTATGTAAAAAGGAAGCGAGCAGCAAAAGTAAACATTGGTCCCTTAGAGGCTGAGGCAGGAGAAATTATTGTGGGGAATAAGGAAATGGCAGAAGCGTTAAACAAATATTTTGTATCCATCTTCAGAGTAGAAGATGCAAAAAGCATACCAAAAATGGTGGGGAACCAAGGGTCTAATGAGGTTGAGGAACTTAATGTAATTAATATAAGTAGAGAAAAAGTACTAGAGAAACTAATGGGACTAAAAGCCGACAAGTCCCCTGGACCTGACGGCCTACATCCTAGGGTTCTAAAAGAGGTGGCTGCAGAGATAGTGGATGCATTGGTTTTGATCTTTAAAAATTCCCTAGATTCCCAGCAAATTGGATGGTAGCAAATGTAACACAGCTATTCAAGAAAGGAGAGAGAGAGAAAACAGGGAACTATAGGCCAGTTAACCTGGCATCAATCGTTTGGAAAATGCTGGAATCCATTGTGAAGGAAGTGGTATCAGGGCACTTAGATAATCATAGCATGATTAGGCAGAGTCAACATGGTTTTATGAAAGGGAAATCGTGTTTGACAAATTTATTAGAGCTTTTTGAGGATGTAACTAGCAGTGTAGATAAAGGGGGACAAGTGGATGTTGTATATTTCGATTTCCAAAAGGCATTCGATAAGGTGCCACATAAAAGGTTATTACACAAGATAAGGGCTCATGGGATTGGAGGTAATGTATTAGCATGGATAGAGGATTGGTTAACGGACAGAAAACAAAGAGTAGGGATAAACGGGTCTTTTCCAGGTTGGCAGGCTGTAACTAGTGGAATGCCGCAAGGATCAGTGCTGGGGCCTTACCTTTTTACAATCTATATTAATGGCCTCGATGAAAGGACCGAGTGCAATGTATCCAAGTTTGCTGATGGTACAAAGCTAGATGGGACAGTAAAGGGATATAGATAGAGTAAGTGAGTGGGCAGATGGAATATAATGTCGGGAAATGTGAGGTTATTCACTTTGGTAGGAAGAATAGAAAAACAGAATGGTGAGAAACTTTTAAATGTTGGTGTTCAGAGAGATTTGGGTGTCCTTGTGCAAGAAACATAGAAAGTTAGCATGCAGGTACGGCAACCAATAAGGAAGGCAAATTGCAAGGAGGTAGGAGTATAAGAGTAAGGGCGGCCGCAGAGGGGCCGCCATTTTTTAAATTGGCCCTCCTTAGGTTTCGAGTGGTGTAGGGGACTGCTCCGCCCATTTTCCCACTGCGGCCTGCACGCACCGACCCCTTACCGACCGCCGGCGACCCCTTCCCGAAATTGTCCCGCAGGAAATTGCCCCTTTCCCGGAATTGCCCCACGGGAACGGCTCTGCCGCCGGTCTGTTCCACTGACAGCTTTTGATGTCGGTACACTTTATGTTGCTTGACAGCCCTTAAGGGGGAGATAGCGCTGCTGGTAACACCATCTTATTTTTTTTGTCGGCCGGTTGCTAGGTAGGGCCGGCAATTATGGCCAAAGTTTCGGCTGGACCACCAATAGGCAGCCTGGCAGCCCCTCTTAGGTGACAGGCTGCTGGCCCAGCCAAAATCCTCCCGAGTGACCCAGTGTTTACCACTAAAGTGGTTGCAGAGTTCGCAGCGGCCCTCCCCTTTAACTGATGGGGGGGGATGCTGTGACGTGCCATGCGATGACGTTATCAGTGCAGTGCTGATGACTGACAGCGTTGGCTACTCCACCCCGCCTCCACTTCCGCCCCGCTAGTGACGGCAACTCCGTCCCATCCCCCCTTCCACCCCGATGATGAGGCGACTTCCGCCCCGCTCCAAGACAAAGCACAAAGTGCTGAATTTCTCCGGTTTAGCCACCCCAGGCATTCGGATGGCCAGGATACTTCAAGAGCAGTAAGTGCAACTCATTTCGGGCAGTGGGCAATTTCGGCCCCAAGAAGTCTTGCTACAATTGTACAGGGCTTTGGTGAGATCACACCTGGAGTGCTGTGCACAGTTTTGGTCTCCTTATCTAAGGAAGGATATACTTGCCTTGGAGGCAGTGCAACGGAGGTTCACTAGATTGATTCTTGGAATGAGTGGTTGTGTAGAAGGGGCCTTTACTCTCTGGAATTTAGAAGAATGAGAGGTGATCTCATTGAAACATACAAGATTCTGAAGGGGATTGACAGGGTAGATGCTGAGAGGTTGTTTCCCCTAGCTGGAGTGTCTAGAACGAGGGGGCACAGTCTCAGGATAAGGCTAAGCCATTTTAGACAGCTATGAGGAGGAATTTCTTCACAAAGAGGGCTGTGGATGCTGAGTCTCTGAATATATTCAAGGCTGAGATAGATAGATTTTTAGAGTCTAGGGGAATCAAGGGATATGGAGATCAGTTTGGAAAGTGGAGTTGAGGTCGATGATCAGCCATGATTTTATTGAATGGTGGAGCAGGCTCGAGGGGCCATTGGGCAAACTCCTGCTCCTATTTCTTATGTTCTTATTTCCAGCATCTGCAGTATTTTGCTTATGTAATGTTAGGATAAATTCTTATTTATGTAAGGTGTATAGAGCTATTAATAACTAATAGCTAATTTTTATACAGAAAATATACTTGTGTTGTGTTTGAGGGGGTCCCGCGGAATTTTTATAACACGGGCCTCGGAAGCCAAAAGGCTAAGAACCCCTGCCCTGGTTCATAGCTATGCAAATAAAATGACTTTCAGTTTCTTTTCTTCCTGATACCATCAATTACATGCAAGGGAATACAGAGACAGAAGCCAGACAGGAATGGAAGATTTATCACTCCATTATTCAGGAAGTGAGAAAAAACTCATAGTTCACCTCGGTGATAGAAGTATAGATCGTCAGAACTCTGCATCTGAAACACTCAGCAGGTCAGGCAGTATCTGTGGAGAGACAGAAGGTAGAGTTAGCATTCAAGTCAAAAAAACATTCAAACAACATTACCAAGATCCTTAGCTAACAAATCGCTGCAAAAAAATAAAAAAAGTCTTTCATTAAATGGTTCTGTTGAAGGTCATCAACCTAAAGAAAGAAAACCTTTCATTTATATAAAAAAGAAAGCTGGATTTTGGGTGAAAACGCAAGCAATACGTGAAAATTACCGTTTTCACTGCGTTACCAATTTAAGGCCTTACTTTCGGCCTTTGGGGTCTGCGCAGGGAGGTGTTGCACAATTATTTGCAAAAACGGGATCCTCGCCAACTTTAGTGAGGGGCCGGGAGTGCTGCGAGAGAGGCCTTGAGAGCAGGGGGGGAAAAAAATTCAAAAAACATTCAAACAACATTACCAAGACCCTTAGCTAACAAATCGCTGCAAAAAAATAAAAAAATAAAAACTTTAACTTACCTTTGCAGGTTTTCCAACTTACCACTGCCGGCAAGTTTTACCTGTCGGTGTTCTGGGCGCGATGTACAGGTCGGGAGAGTGCCGAAACTCAGATGGGAATGCAATCTGAGTCGTTACACGTCCGGCGCAGCTCTCCCCGCACCGCCGCAAACAATGACCCGAGGATCGCGCCCGGACTTTGTGACTGGGTTTTTGCCTCTGAGGGTCAAAACGCGGCGAAAACCCGGTCGCAAACCACCCGAAAATCCAATCCAAAGACTTGGATTTACATAGTACCAATGAAATACTGTTGGAGTGTAGTCACTGTTGTAATGTGGGAAATGCAGCAGCCAATTTGCGCACAAGCAAACTCCCACAAACAGCAATGTGATGATGACCAGGTAATCTGTTTTTTTGTTATGTTGATTGAGGGATAAATATTGGCTAGGACAGCAGGATAACTGCTCTGCTCTTCTTCGAAATAGTGCCATGGGATCTTTTATGTCCACTTGAGAGAGCAAGACAGGACCTCGGATTAACATCTCATCTGAAAGATGTCACCTCTGACAGTGCAGCACGCCCTCAGCACTGCACTGGAATGTCAACCTAGATTTTTTTGTGCTCAATGCCTGGAATGACTTGAACCCACAACCTTCTGACTCAGATGCGAGAGTGCTACCCACTGAGCCACAGCTGACACTAACTATATAGCGCCTTTCATGACCTCACGATGTCCCAAAGTCGTTTGCAGTCAATGAAACACTTTTGAAGTGTAATCACTGTTGTAATGCAGGAATTATGGGCCCAAGTTTCAAGCCGCGCCTAGAACGGCGCAGTCCCGACCTGGACTCCCGTTTTTCGCGCCACAGATTCTCCAGCTCCCTGCAGATCCTCTGGCCCTCGGCGCAGCGCAGCAGGAGCTGTAGGGGGCGGAGCCAGGTCCCTGTGCTGAAAACAGTGCCGGGACCTCTGCACATGCGCGCTACAGTGGGCACGCATGTGCAGGAGCTCCAGGCGCCCAAAACTGTGTGGGAGGGGCCGAAGCACGCAGCCCCTAGCCCTGGCCGAATGGCCTCACTGGGGCTGCGTGAATAAGGCTCCTCCCACGGCCAGCTCCTGCTTCCTCCCGACCCGACTCGACTCCCGCTTCCCGCCTCCGGACCGGACCCGACACCGACCTGAGTCCCGCTTCCCACCACGCCCCCCCGCCCCCGGACTGGACCCGACCCGACTCCCGCTCCCCCCCCAGCCCCCGGACCGGACCCGACACCGACCCGACTCCCTTTTCCCCCCCCCCCACCCACCCCCGGGACTGAACCCGACCCCCTGGACTGGACCCAACCCGATTCCCGCTCCCCCCCGCCCCCGCCCCTGCCTCCGGACCGGACCTGACACCGGCCCTGACCCGACTCCCACTCCCCCACCCTCCCCCCCACGCCCCCGGACTGGATCCGACCTGACCTCCCTCCCCCCGACCTGACCTCCCTCTCCCTCCCTCCCCCCGACACGAACTGAACCGACCTCCCTCCCACCACTCCCCCGACCCGCGCTCCCCCCGACCCGACCCAACGCCACCTACCTGTAAATCTGGTGCTGGGGACGGGCCCTGCCCGAAGTCTTGGGCCCGGCCCGTTCAGCCTCCCTCCCCCTTCTCCTTTCCCCCCCCTTCTCCTTCCCCCCCTTCTCCTTTACCCTCCCCCTTCTCCTTCCCTCCCAATCTCCTTTCCCCCCCCAATCTCCTTCCCCCCCATCTCCTTCCCCCCTCCCCATCTCCTCCCCCCATCTCCTTCCCCCCCATCTCCCCTTTATCCCCTTCTCCCCCCACCCCCTTCTCCACTTTCCCCCTTCTCCCCCCTCCCCCTTCTCCCCCCCTCTCTCTTCTCCCCATCCCTCCCCCTTCTCCCCCATCCCTCCCCCTTCTCCCCATCCCTCCCCCTTCCCTCCCTCTGCTCCCCCCCTCTCTCCCTCTACCCACCTCCTCCCCCTCCCCTCGCTGTCAGAAACACAGACACTGACAGACAGAGAGTGAGACACACACACAGATAGACAGACAGAGAGATAGAGACACTGACAGAGACACACTGGCGGGGGGGGGGGGGGGGGGGGGGGCATCCCAGCACACTGTTGGAGGGCTCCCGGTGCTGTAATCGGTAAGTAGAAAATGTTTTATTTATTGATTTAAAAAAAAAATTATTTCTTATTAATTTTTAATTTTTTTTGATTGATTTATTGGTTGATTTATTGATGTATTTATCATTTATTATTGATGATGGCTCTTTATTTGTAAAACTGAAGTGTTTAATGTTTGTAAACTTCCCTTTAAACCCACCCCCCCCCCATTCCCTACGCCTGATTTGTAACCTACGCCTGATTTTCTAAAGTGTAGACAAGGTTTTTTCGAGCGTACAAAAATCTTCACTTACTCCATTCTAAGCTAGTTTGGAGTAAGTTTTCACTGACGAAACTTTGAAAACAGGTGTAAGTGGCCGGACACGCCCCCTTTTGAAAAAAAAATACTGTTCCAAAGTGAAACTGTTCGAACTGACTCGAACTGGAGCAAACTAAATGCCGAGAATTCCGATTTCTAAGATACTTCGTTCTACATCAGTTGCTCCTAAAAATCAGGAGCAAATCATGTGGAAACTTGGGGTCATTAATGCTACCTTTCTCCCTCGACAGATTCTGCTTGACCGGCTGAGTGTTTCCAGTATTATCTGTTTTTATTTCAGTTTTCCAGCATCTGCAGTATTTTGCTTTTGTTTGGGCCCTGATTCTCCTAAATCTACAAGCTATTTCATATGCCAAGCCATCAAAGAGCCAGCAGCCATGTTGACTGTGTGAACGGGGGGCTCTGGGTTATCAAAACACACATCGTGACTTGACCCAGAAAATTAATAAATGGCTGGAAACCGGTTCTGAGGGCACAGCTCTGCCACCTTTGAAGTTTATTTATGAAGACACATGCTGGCTGATCTGGACATAAGTGTGGCACAATTTTCCCCGTTCGCAAATTCCCATTTCACTGTCTTGTTGTTTTGATGTGGTGAGCGGGGCGGGGGAGGAGAGGGAATTCTGTGGCCGGAATTTTCATGCTGCCGTGCGTGCGGGATTAGAGGTGGGTCAGACGTAAAAGTCGGAATAAATGGGAGCATGACTGGAATGTGCCATCATACCGCCTCCTTGCGCCTTTAACTCGAGCGTGTTTGCCAGTGCGGCATGGATCCGAATGGCAGAGGCAGGCACCCTAATTTAGACCATTATCAGTTTGTAGTCAGACACTTAGTGTCAGCTGTGGCTCAATGGGTAGAACTCTCACCTCTGGGTCAAAAGCTTGTGGGTTCAAATCCCACTCCAGGGACTTGAGTGCAAAATAATTTAAGCTGACAGTCCAGTGCAGCACTGAGGGAGTGCTGCTCTGTCAGAGGTGTCATCTTTCAGATTGAGGTGTTAAATCGAGGTCCCGATTGCTCCCTCAAGTGGAACATAAATGATCCCAAGGCACTATTTCAAAGAAGAGCAGGGGAGTTATCCCCAGTGTCCTGGCCAATATTTATCCCTCAAACAACATAACAAAAAAACAGATTATCTGGGCATTATCACATTGCTGTTTGTGGGAGCTTCCTTGTGTACAAAATTGGCTGCTGCATTTCCCACATTACAACAGTGACCGCCTCCCCTCTCTTTCCCCGTCGCCCCTCTCTCTCCTGCCGCTTCTCTCTCCCCGATGCTCCCCCCGCTGCCTCTCTCTCTCCCTGTCGCCTCTCTCCCCGATGCCCGCCATCCCTCTCTCTCCCCGCCGCCCCTCTCTCTCTTCCCACTGCCCCCCCTGCCACCTCTCTCTCCCTGCCACCCCGGTGTCTCTCTCTCACCCCCTGCCGCCACCCCCGCTGCCTCTCTCCGCCCCCTAGTCGGGAGTACTCGGCAGCTCGGTTGGACGCTCAAGGGCTTGCATACAACTGCATAGCTCATCGTGAATGACCTAGACTCATTTGACTGGGGTTTTATTGAGTCTTGTGAACATCACGTGACTGGCTAAGGCATTCACTACGTAACAGCTCTACAAACCTGTGAGCATGCTCAGAGGTGCATACATTTCAGCACCCAAGCACATTGCTGCCCTAGGAATGGTCTCATCATGGCCAGATTTACTTAATTTCCTGCATCACAATCATATGGCTGCCACATGCTGTGACAGGTCCCTCCGTCAACAACAGCGTAAAGTGTGCCTACAATGACTAAGCCATTGCTTTCATAGTGACTCCCATTGTTGTCGGTAACGTTATGAATCATCATTCACTCCAACTCACTAAGCCACTTTCAAAGTAGCAGACAAAAATGGGCATGAACGGAAAGTTGTGAAAATAACTTTTTATATGTGAGATAAGAGTAATGGAACCTTAACAAAAACACCCATGTGCTTACCCTTGCGCATCTACTTTGGTGTCATTTTTCTTTTACGCGTGCTTCTACAAAATGAAACCTCTGTGGCTTCAGCAGAGGTAGAAGCAGCCTGCTCCCTTCTCTGCTGCTACTTCATTGACACTTTTGGTGGACGTCCTTTGGGTTTTGGAGCCAAAGTGGTATGAGTGTGGGATGAGGGTGAGTGTGAGGAGTGGTTAGTCAGAGGGGGATATGCGTACGTACATGGAGAGGATGGGAGGATGTGCAAGGTCAGTTTCAGTGAGGAATGATGTGCAGGAGCAGGTTTGGGAAGGCAGAGTGATGGGGATCTAGTGACAGGCACATCAGGATGAAGGTGACTGTGGCTTGGCACTCACCTTTCCTGACCTCATCAGATCATTAAAGCACTTCCAGCACTGCACCCAGGTCCTCCTGACCACATCCCTGCTGTTCACCTCCTCAGCTATATCCATCCAGGCTCTCTTTGTCTCTTGGGGAAGTCTCTCCCTGCGTGCTCTGCCTCCCTACATAAGAATATGTCGAGCGTCATTAGAAAACCTGGGTGCAAGGCTGAGCAGTAAGCAGATGCTGAAATGTACTGCCTGCACAGTCCTAGATGAACCTTTAAATGCAATGTGGCCAAGGCTCCTTTAACTATCCCTGCTGGAAATGAGTCATCGATGGCGTCATCAGACTCGCAGCATTTAATAGAGCTGGAAATGTGCAGGCCTGCCTTAATCGATGCCATGAAGGGAAAGTTGCTCTGAAGAGCGCGATGAAAAGAAGAATGAGGTCCCGACCTTCCATGCCAACCGCCCGCACAATCAGACAGAGAGATGCGGAGATTATGAGATGTCTCATATCAATTTCTAGTGAATTTATCAGCAGAATAAGTGATTTATTTTTTTATCCTCGGCACAATGAAGGGGATTTTAATCAAAACAAGGGATGGGTTGGAGTCGGATGGGAGATTAAAGTATTAAAAGACTGAATCCTGACCCCAACCCGTCCATTTCTGGTTTAAACCAAGGCGGGATGGGCGCGGGCAGCCAAACATCTCCCAGTTGGTGGGTTGCCTATTTAAATATTATAACGAAGCTGCTCAGCCCCAGACCTGACCACCATTTTAAATTTAACAGTGGCTGGTCGGATTTTGCAGGCCTTGTGAAACCCGACAGCTAAATGGAAGCTGAGGAGTGCTCGATGCCTTTATATTTCCCTCTTGGATCCAGTGTCATTGCCTAACCCATCCCCTGCAATTGTGGGTCCCCCCATGAGGCCTCCAATCCCCCCCAACCCCCCACGATGTTCCATTCCCTCATTACTCGAGCCGCTGATCAACTGCTCCCTGCACTCCATTGCTCATACAGTCCCTCTGCCCTGCCCCTCTGGCCCCCAATCAGATCGTTCTCGCACGCAGCCACCGTTCCCGCTCCACCGCCAGCCCTCCAATCGTTCCTGACACCCACTCCTGATCCTCTGGCCCTCCGATCATTCCCAACCTCCGCCCCCCTCCCTCGATTCTCTCAGATTTTCCGGGTTTCCCGACCGCTTCTGAGCTGCACCCCCACCCCACTCCCAACCCGCCTCCTGATTAAAATTCAGGCCAATATATCTCAGATGAGTTTGCACATGTCGCATTTTGGTTCATGGCAATTATGGCCGACTCGACCAGCTCCGTTGGGCGGGCCACCACATTGTCCGCATGCCCAACATGAGACTCCCACAGCAAGCGCTCTACTCGGAACTCCTACACGGCAAGCGAGCTTCAGGTGGGCAGAGGAAATCTTTCAAGGACACCGTCACAGCCTCCTTGATAAAGTGCGACATCGCCATCAATATCTGGGAATCCCTGGCCCAAAACTGCCCTAAGTGGAGGAAGAGCATCCGGAAGGGTGCTGAGCACCTCAAGTCTCGTCGCTGAGAGCATGCAGAAATCAAGCGCAGACAGCAGAAGGAATGTGCGGAAAACCAGACTCCCCACCTACCCTTTCCCTCAACCACTGTCTGTCCCACCTGTGACAGAGACTGTAATTCCCGTATTGGAGTGGCTGGGGTGCAATGCTCGGTCTTGAAAGTTTCTGAAATGATAGTGAAGGATAGCTTTTTTAAAGCTACATTGTACTCACTGATACTCTCGTCATTTAATTGATTTCGTGTTCCAAAATGATCATTTTCAGCAATTTCGAAGGGCTCAGGACTGTAATGCTGTTCTCTCCATCAGTGGCGTGTCCTTTGGCTTGACAGGAACAAGCACATTTTTCAGGGTTTCATACACCTCGGGGCCTGCTTGAGTCAAGAAAACAGCCCATTTCCTTTCTAAACCCACCCAGTTATGGTTTTCATCATTGGGAACGTCGACTATACTATTTGCGGTAAAAAAACATTTCAAGACACTCCACATATGCTCCGAAAGTCTCTCGGTCCTGATGGAACTCAACCAAGTGCCCTGTTATTCCTATAGGCAAGGCCATCTGGACTCTGGCAATGATGACAGTTCAGCCAAGTGTGCTTATACTTTAACTTGGATTTTTAGCTGTTCTGTAAAACAAAGAACCTCTCAAAGTCTCTCTGTTGGTTGGCAGGAACATCCACCAACAAAAATTTCAGCTAGGAAATCCAGAAATCCTATCCTCATCGCCAATGTGATATATTCTTATGACATCATTAAGAAACACACTCGACAAGATGGCTCTAATACAGAAACTGTCAGCATGTGACTTTACCACATGACCATTTTATTATTTACATCAGTAGTTGCATTACCATGGTAGTCCACTAGATGGAGCAGTAGTCCACAAGTGGATGCTCTATTACAGCCATTGCTCAGCCACTAACACTGTTGTCATATTTGTTTCACGTGGAGAAGCAGTGTTGGGTTTGAAGTATCAGTTTGTCCCCGATACCGGGAAAAAGAAATGGAGATCCATAGAATGGGAATAAAGATAAACAAAGTAAAAATTTGGATGGAATTTATCATTGTGCTGTGATAATATTCCTAAATAGTCAGCTATTCCTAGAAATTCTCACAATTAGAGTTCCCTAAATGAAAGGTATTGCTTTTATTAAATCAGTTACAGATAGTTCTAGTTAATTCAATGTGAAAACAAGTGACACTAAAGGCAGTGAAAACAAGAAAAAACAAAGCTATCAAATATCAATGAAACTCCCTGGAAGAAGACAACCATGGCTCACTTTTCATTAAGAATTGGATATCACACATATTGAAGTGCAATGAGAAGTTGAATCTTGATCGTGATCAATAAGAGAGCCGAATGGAGCCTAGCTAAGTACTGATGGCTACTGAATGGGACTTGGTCTTGAGAAAATATGAGATTTTCTGCTTTGGTGATCCAGCCATGATTTCCCAGCTATTAATTTTAAAGAATGGAAAATCATATGCCCGGACATGCAATTTTCCAATATGCGCTCCTGACCAGTCCATTAGCTTGTAATAAAAGTTTCTTAAATGTCTTTAAGTAGGTTTTGCCAGTTCTATTTTACCATTATTTCATGGCCACATTAATTAAGCAAATGCTAGATTTTGTGGTCAACGGCGAAGGGACGGCGTGACTGCTGACCTCGAGAAAAGCAGACCACAAAGATTTAGTGTCGATTTCCTCCATTCCGGTGTGACTTTTAATCTGGCTCCATCGGAGAGGTCGAGCAACAGTGCAGGCAGCAGGCAGGCTGATCAGCCAATCAGATTGAAGAAATCTCAAGAGATTTCAAAGTATGAAATAAAAAGCAGGGATGATACTTCACATTTTGGAACTTTGTTTGGAAAGCAAAATAAAGATTGGGACATAAACATGGGATTAAGGTAGAAGCTGAAAAATCATAAACTTAAAAAAATATATATTATTTTAAAAATTGAATTTTTAAATGATCTTCTGCAGGAATGAGACTCCACACTTGGAAAATTAGTTTTTCAGGGCTGGAGAGATTGTTCAACAGTCATCATGACTTAGTACACCGTTAAAAGCTCAGTTAAACCTTATTCATCAAGACTTAACACTTACAGCGAGTTTTACAGTAAGAATAGTGCGTAAAAAGTTGAGGTTCACATCAATTCACTGATTCTGCGTTGATTGCATCTGCAAAGGTCGCAACAGCACACCCTGGGGAGGAACAAGGTATCACTGATAGCAACTTCCAGATTTCCACATTTAACTGCACATGTGCGGACGCCAGAAGTTGCTGTCAGTTTTACAAGGTAATGATGGTGAGCATAACAATTTTATCGTCATTACAACTGCAAATTCCGGGTCATGGAGATTTGAGTCACCGGCCTGAGCTTTTGAGAAACAGTTATTGACTCAGGCATGGGACCAAGGCCATTCTGGCTTTCGGGTTTTTCTGGATTTCGGAGAAGAAATCCAACCTCCCGAATCCAGAAACCCTTGGGCCGACTTTTGTGAATTTCCGGATTTCGGAGCATTACATCCGACGTCCTGAATCCGGCAACCTTGAGGCCGGGATGGGTCGCATATTTTTCCGGATTTATCTTTGAAAAGGTATGTACAGCTTAAAATGTACTTAAAATATGAAAAGGAATGTACTCAAAATATGAAATATAATAAATAAAGGTTTTTATTTGTTAAACAGTACAGGTATAAGAACATAAGAACATAAGAAATAGGAGCAGGACAATGCCATACGGCCCCTCAAGCCTGCTCCGCCATTTAACACGATCATGGCTGATCCAATCATGGACACAGATCTACTTCCCTGCCCGCTCTCCATAACCCCTTATCGTTTAAGAAACTGTCCATTTCTATCTTAAATTTATTCAATGTTCCAGCTTCCACAGCTCTCTGAGGCAGCGAATTCCACAGATCCACAACCCTCTGAGAGAAGAAATTTCTCCTCATCTCAATTTTAAATGGGCAGCCCCTTATTCTAAGATTATGCCCTCTAGATCTAGTCTCCCCTATCAGTGGAAACATCCTCTCTGCAGCCACCTTGTCAAGCCCCCTCATAATCTTATACTTTTCAATAAGATCACCTCTCATTCTTCTGAATTCCAATGAGTAGAGGCCCAACCTACTCAACCTTTCCTCATAAGTCAACCCCCTCATCCCCGGAATCAACCTAGTGAACCTTCTCTGAACTGCCTCCAAAGCAAGTATATTCTTTCATAAATATGGAAACCAAAACTGCACGCAGTATTCCAGGTGTGGCCTCACCAATACCCTGTACAACTGTAGCAAGACTGCCCTGCTTTTACACTCCATCCCCTTTGCAATAAAGGCCAAGATTCCATTGGCCTTCCTGATCACTTGCTGTACGTGCATACTAACCTTTTGTGTTTCATGCACAGGTCCCACTATACTGCAGCACTTTGCAATCTTTCTCCATTTAAATAATAACCATGAGTTTGGTGGCAGTTTTGAAGACCGAGTCTTCAAACACTCTTTTCCTCAGGCGGCTGAAGGCTGCACTGGCGCACTGGAGGCAGTGTTGGATCTCGTCGTCGATGCCTGCTCTTGTTGATATGAGGCTCCCGAGATGAAGGAAGTGGTCCACGTTGTCCAGGGCCGCGCCGTGGATCTTGATGACTGGGGGGCAGTGCTGTGTGGCAAGGACAGGCTGGTGGAGGACCTTTCTCTTACTGATGTTTGGCTTTCGTACGCCTCAGTAAATATGTCGACTAAATGAGTCTTGTGAACATCACATGACTGGCTAAGCCACTCACAATGTAACAGCTCTACAACTATTTTAGTTGATAACATTAATATAAGTGCCCCAATTAAAAGGGGGGGGGGGCACTAAAACCGACACAATTAAACAAATTAAACTTTGGACGAAAAACTTAAATCAAATGAAAATTTGGTTGCGGGGGTGATGATGCACTCCAGTCTCTCCGGCGCCCACCTCTCACGGAAGGCCGCGAACGTACCGGTGGATACCACGTTCTCCATCTCCAGGGACACCCTGGTTCGGTTGTAACTGTGGAAGAGAGACAGGCAGTCGAGCTGAACCACCCCCTTGACCGCCCACTGCCTGGACCGGTTGATGGCCACCTTGGCCATGCCGAGGAGCAGTCCAATGAGGAGGACTTCCGACCTGCCCGCTCCCCTCCGCACAGTGTAACAGCTCTACAACTCTTTTGTTGAGAACAAAACAAACATTAAATCAAGTGCCCTCTGATTAAAGGTGGGGTGGGGGAAGGGGGGAACACTCCAAACAGTTTTCAAGTGCCTTTTTTTTTGTTTTTTGGGGTTTTTTTGTGGGGTTTTTTGGGCACTAAAACCACAAATTATACAAGTGCCCCCCTGGCTAAAAGGGGAGGGGGACACTAAAACCCGGCACAGTAAACAAATTAAACTTTAAAACATGTAAAATCAAATTAAAATTTGGTTGCCGGGGGTGATGATGCACTCCAGTCCCTCCGCGCCCACCTCTCGCAGAAGGCCGCGAGCGTACCGGTGGATACCGCGTGCTCCATCTCCAGAGACACCCTGGCTCGGATGTAACCGTGGAAGAGAGGCAGGCAGTCAGGCTGAACGACCCCCTTGACCGCCCACTGCCTGGATCGGCTGATGGCCACCTTGGCCATGCCTAGGAGCAGTCCAATGAGGTGGCCTTCCGACCTGCCAGCTCCCCTCCGCACAGTGTAACAGCTCTACAACTCTTTTGGGGGGGGAACAAAAAAAACGTTAGATCAAGTGTCCCCCGATCTGGGGGACACTCCAGACACTTTTAACTGCCCCTTTATTTTTTTTAATGTTTTTTGTTTTTTTGGGTGTTTTTTAAAAAAATTTTTTGGGGGGGGCATTAAAACCATATATTTTACAAGTGCCCCCTATAAAAGGGGAGGGGGACACTAAAACCGGCAATTAAAACAAATTAAACTTTAAAATATATAAAATCAAATTAAAATTTGGTTGCCGGGGGTAACGATGCACTCCAGTCCCTCCGGCGCCCACCTCTCGTGGAAGGCCGCGAGCGGAACGGTGGACACCGCGTGCTCCATCTCTAGGGACACCCTGGCCCGGATGTAGGCGTGGAAGAGAGGCAGGCAGTCGGGCTGAACGACCCCCTCGACCGCCCGCTGCCTGGACCGGCTGATGGCCACCATGGCCATGCCTAGGAACAGTCCAATGAGGTGTAACAGTCCACAGTGTAACAGCTCTACAAACCTGTGAGCATACTCACAGGTCCATACATTACAATAAAGTATTGCTCAATGAAATATTCTGATAAGGTGGAGCAATGTCCCCTTAAGACCACAAGGTCTAGTAACTTTTAAGAAAGCACAGGTTCAATAATCATTTGGAGTTTAAGGCCTGGATTTTTTCGCCATCTTGGTAAAATGGCAGGGCAGGACTTCCTATATCATGTCTAAATCTTTGTGTTCTTTGCAAAGGAGAAACATTCACATAGCCAGAGGCAAAATACTGATCAGGCCTCTCAGTAAACATGACGAAGAGTCTTTGCAATCCCTACGCAAGCACACTGGAGAGCCTGTGGGAGATGGAGAAGTTAGGAGGAGAGCTGTCAGGTTCAGGTTGGTAATGAGATGCTGCTCTTACACAACTGTGAGTTTTTGCTGTCTGCAGACATTCTGATGACTTGAAAGGCCTCCTGCTATTGCTCAGCCACATCTTCTGATCCACAAATAAGAGAGCACCTTCCTGAAATGAATGTTCTTTGTTTCCCACACAGGTGCAGAATACTTACAAGAAAAGCATCTGGCAAGCAGCCTGACACCTTCAGAGGGACCCTCCTTTCATCCACTAGATTCATCCACTCTATCTACTACCTCACTTACTCATGCACTAGCTCAGATATACTCTCTTGGGACAATGGCACTAATGAGACCGAGGAGATATAACTAGGCGAGAGCAGTAGGAACTGGGAGGAAATGATGAAAAAACAACTATCTTTCCCCAGCGGGGACAGAAACAGCAGAGCTTGACTGAGGAGTCCGGGGACCAAAACCTCAACAGCCCAGTCTTTACAAGATCTGTGATTTAGGAGTATAGATTTTATTTACTGTCATTGGAGACAGTCTCCTCTAACACAATATGAAAGGTGGAAATGTTGGAGGAATCTGCAACCTGCATCTACAATACAAAGCAAGAGGGAAAGCATGACATGAGGAAACCCTGGGGATTGTGGCAGACCAGGAGCTCAATGCAGCCTCAAGATACCAAGAGGCTCAAAGTGAAGTTGCTGCTTCTGGATTGGCATCAATGGACGCTTCCACAGTTAACATGAAGATCACTCTAGCTCAGAGCTTTCAGGACTGAGTTGGGACTATTCAACCTGCTCTCACACAGACCACTTGCCCAACTGGGACTGTGTCCAGCATTAATGGGCTTCAAGGAGGGAAATGTTGCTGATTCTCGTGGCAGTGACAATGCGCTGGCATCAATGTAACTCCTTCCACAACCAGCGCAGGAGGGAGCTTGTGGTCTGAGCCTGGTAAACATTCGACATGCAAGCGACATGACACCAAAAGCAGGTCCTTCAAGGTCATGGGATAAACTGAGATAAGTGCCCCCTCAGTCTTTAAAGGCTCCTTTGGTATACTGCCAGCCACAATAATCATAATCTTCTGACATTGAGGTAGCCCCATGTCGAGAGGATATTAGAAATATTATACAGTTAGCTGGATATTTGTTCAAGAGCAAAACAAGGGACCATGAAGAGCTTTGTTTTATTGTGCAGATGGAGAGCACTTTCTTTATTGCTACTTGATGGCAGGTCCTGTTGGCAGTGAAGTATCTGGGTCCACTTACCCTCACCTGGGCTTCTTTGTCATGAGTAGGGGATTCGCCTCCAGCACCTTCTTGATCTTTAACTTCTGTGCTTGGAATACCTAGTCCCTTTATAATGGCCAAGTCAAGAAAGATGGAGTAAATCACTGTAATTCTGGAAACCCTTGCTGGGCTATACTGTAGGTCTCCCCATGAGCTATTCAAGCAACAGAAATAGGAGTTGAGAATTATACTGGTTTGTTTCACAATGATCCTGGTAGCGCCCAAGTTGTTGAACCTATTTTTGGCCTCTTTCCGTGGATTCCGACCAGAGGTCTGCAAGGGGTTGCAGGGGGCTCTTATTAGCCACCCTGTCACATTGCGATGGCTGAGCATTGCTGGTAATCTGGATTGCTTGAGAATGAACGAATCATGACTACTCCCTGGGTAGCAGACATTAACATGTATAATGAGATAGCTAACATCACTCACTATCTGGACATTCTCGGAATGGAATTCCTTCTTATTGATGAAGTTGATGGGGCTTTCAGATGGGGCCATCAGAACCACATGGATAGCATCAAGGTATCAATGGAACCCTGCATTGTGAATTCAACTGCTCGAAAGAAGTAGATGGCTCTCTCGCTCTCTCTGCTTTGTTGGGATCATGTGGAACTGAATGAACTCAGAGGCATAACTGAACAGGCCATCCATGATGTTTCTAATGTGGTGATGAATTATTAAGTGGCTCATGGCACCAGAGGCTCCCAGTCAGATGCATAAAAAGTAAATGCTGTTGTCACCTTCACATCCACAGACAAGGCATAGCCCCTGGTAGAAAGAGGCTGTAAATCAAGTTTCAACAGCTGACATATCTGTGTTAGGGGAAAATCGCAGCTTTCTCAGACATTGCCCATAGTATAAATCCAGATAGGATCAGTGGTCTGTAGACCTTGCAATGCAGATATCTGAGGGCTGAGTGTTACCTGCGTGCAAACTGCTGCACTCACCATCCTTTCTTCCTCCATGTCCTCTTGCTCCTTCTGCTCAAAGCACAGGATCCACTAAATTACCAGAGATAAATTCATTATTTCACAATGTTGATGTCCCTTTAAATTTTCAGGAGTTTCACAAAATATCTTTAAATGCTAAAAGCTGTGATGCAGAATCTCACTCCTGTGTGATCTTACACCTTCCTGATTCCTTCCGCCTGAGGCCCACCGTTCAGACTCAGCACTGCCACCTTTACAGTGGTGGTGATTTTCAGGGGTGGTAAGTGGGAGGAAATGCTGAGAAAGCTTTAGGCTCACATGGCCATTCCCCCACTTCATTTAAATGTGAAAGGACACACTTCCTGCAGGAGGCTCAGGGTCACAGTGGGGTCATGGGAAGGACATTGAAAAGGCCATTTTTATGGGCAAAGTTACGATGGATGGTCCCGCTGCCATCAGAAACGATTGAATGCAATGCGCTTGTCAGTCTCAGGTTGCAAGCATACGGCATTTTAAGGTAGCTTTACCTCTATAACAAAGTGTGATATCTGGAGTGTGCCATCTTGAGTGTGATATCTGTAGCGTTGTCTGTGCATACCGTCCTGGATTCTAGACTGAATTACTGCCTGTTTTGGGGAGATTTCAGGTAGTAAATGGAGTAAAATGCATTAGAATCTCAAATCTGTCACAAAACAAATGCACCTGTAACCTCCTCCCAGAAAACTGCCAGTTCTCTTTTAATGCTTGTCATAAGCACACTCCACCACATGTCACCATCGCTGTGTCCTCTGGGCACATGGCCTCCCCATGACCAAGAGGTTGGTGCCAAGTCCAACTAGAATTAGCGAACGGTAACTTTCAATACTGTGACGAGAGTCACCTCAGGCTTCTAAAACTCTAAGGAAATCATCCGTACCACCACCTGGACCAGCACCTCCCAAGTGGCATTGCACAACCTGGAGGTCCAATCTACAGCTCTTGTAGCCATTTTTCTCCTTCGGAAGCATTTCCTCCTGCTGTAGCCAGTGTGTAACTTCCCTTTAAGAGATGCAGACTGCCTTAAAATTGCATCAGAGATGCCCAATTTCCCATCCACTCAAACAGGTGCTTAGTCAATAAGCAGCATGGCTGCCGCTGGCTGTACCCTTGTGCCAGTATAATGAGCTGCCTGCACCAATTTAATGTGGTCCCTGCATCCATGTGAACAGATGCATTCCCTTCCCTGCACGTCCATTATCAGGCCCAATCGAATTGCTGGAACAACACCTCTATATTAACAATAACAATAGTGCTTATCTCAATAGTCATACAGGAGGGAATTCTGTTGTCAGAAAGTCATGGACAGTATGGATCCAATATTCTGATATGCTCCAAAGTGTGGCCTCATATCATTAACATCTTATGTCGTTCAGTAATTGTAGCACTTTATGTCATCACTGTGACCAGCATACTTTGCAACCAAACCTTTGCGGGCACGCATCAATCAGGAGGTCCCCTGCAGGGCGCTCACCAGCTGTTGCTGCGGGAAGACACGGCGCAACAAATTTAAAGGGACCTAGCATGAAAACAAAACTAATGGGAATATTGTGCACAACATTCTCTTCATGTGGATTCATCAAAAATGATCGAGTGGACCCTGTTTATAGCTGCTTAGAAATAATTAAGAAACTTGTATAAAATATACTTCACCTGTCTTACTGTATCATCTTCTTAAGGGAACTGAGTAACAAAATATTTTTCTTTTCTCATGGAATCTGCATGGATGTTTAGATAAGAGGAATCAAAGAATGGCTGTTAAGTGTCAATTGAAATCAGTTTTCGCAAGCTCAATGTAGTTACCACTGGATATAAAATGAATGTAAATTGGAATTTTTCTTGATGGTCTTTTCAGGACAAGAGAATGGATCCAGGTGAATAAATTCATTCTGCAGGGTTGATCTGCACGTTATTGGAATGTAAGAAAACACAATATTGTGCTTGACCAGACAGTAACTGATGGTGTAAAGTAAAATATATCTATATATCCAGCATTACAATTTTTCATATTGAGGAGCAAAAACGAATTATACTTATATAAAGCACATAAATATGAATCATCATATAAATTGACCGGTCACTGGTACAAAAATGTAACACACCTTCAACAAGCAATAAACCATACTGGTAGTCCTGAGGTTTTTTTCATTAGCCTCCTCAGCTGAAGTAAGCAATACTGTAGCTAAACTAAATGATCATGAGCAAACCCTACTGGTTAAAGCCAATATTAATACAACAGATCCAAAGTATAAGTGCTAAAAATCTGTACTTAGTGCATAATATCAAAGCATTGTAGTCACTTATTTATACATTAAACCTTCTCTTGAACCCTGTCTCTGGTATCTATGCAAAAGGTATGTTTTGCAAAAGGTTTGGTACAATGAATTTTATATATTGTTATGTTAATGAGCAGACATAAACAGTGCATATTATATGAAAGAACATGGTAGATTGAAGGCCTGGTAATCATTTAACTTCCTTTCTTCACAGTTTAAGTCATATATTTCTCCCAGTTTCTCATTCTGCATCATAAAAACATAAGAAATAGGAGCTGGAGTAGGCCATTTGGCTCCTCGAGTCTGCCCCGCCATTCAAAAAGATCATGGCTGATCTGATCTTGGCCTCAACTCCACTTTCCTGTCCACTCCCCATAACCCTTCACTCCCCTGTCATTCAAAAATCTGTCTATCTCCACCTTCACCTTAAATATATTAAGTGACCCAGCCTCCACAGCTCTCTGGGGCAGAGAATTCCAAAGATTCATGACCCTCTGAGAAAAGAATTTCCTCCTCATCTCCGTTTTAAATGGGCGATCTCTTATTCTGAAACTATGTCCCCTAGTTCGAGATTCCCCACGAGGGGAAACATCCTCTCTGCATCTACATTGTAAAGCTCCCTCACAATTTTATATGTTTCAATAAGATCACCTCTCATTCTTCTAAACTCCAATGAGCATAGGCCCAACCTGCTCAATCTTTTTTCATAAGACAACCCCTTCATCTCAGGAATCAATCTAGTGAACCTTCTCTGAACTGCCTCCAATGCAAGTATACTCCTCCTTAAATAGGGAGACCAAAACTGTATGCAGTACTCCAGGTGTGGTCTCACCAACACCCTGTACCGTTGGAGCAAGACTTCCTTACTTTTATACTCCATCCCCTTGCAATAAAGGCCAACATTCCATTTCCCTTCGTAATTACTCGCTGTACCTGTATGTTAACTTTTTGCGTTTCATGTATAAGGAATCGCAGATCCCTCTGTACCGCAGCAGCTTGTGATCGCTCTTCATTTAAATAATAATTAACATTTTTTTCTTCCGACCAAAGTGGATAACCTCACATTTTCCCACATTATACTCCATTTGCCAAATTTTTGCCCACTCACTTAATCCCTTTGCAAATTATTTGTGTCTTTCTCACAACTTGCTTTCCCAGCTATTTTTGTATCATCAGCAAATTTGGCTACAGTACACTCGGTCCCTTCATCCAAGTCACTAATATAGATTGTAAATAGTTGAGGCCCCAGCACTGAAACCTCTGGCACTCCATTAGTTACAGTTTGCCAACCTGAAAATGATCCATTTATCCCGACTCTCTATTTTCTAACCATGCTAATATATTACTCCCAACCCCGTGAGCTCTTATTTTGTGCAGTAACCTTTTATGTGGCACTTTATCGAATGCCTTCTGGAACTTCAAATACACGAGATCTACTGGTTCCCGTTTATCCACCCTGCTTGTTTTCCTCAAAGAACAATAGTAAATTTGTCAAACACGATTTCCCTTTCATAAAACCGTACTGACTCTGCTTGATTGCATTATTATTTTCTAAATGTCCTGTTACTGCTTCCTTAATAATGGATTCCAACATTTTCTGAATGACAGATGTTAGGCTAACTGGTTTATAATTTCCTGCTTTCTGTATCGCTCCTTTCTTGAATAGGGGCATTACATTTCAGTTTTTCAATCCGCTGGGACTTCTCCAGAATCAAGGGAATTTTGGTAGATTACAACCAGTGCATCCACTATTTTTGCAGTCACTTCTTTTAAGACCCGAGGATACAGGACATCAGGTCCAGGGGACTTGTCTGCCTTTAGTCCCATTAGTTTGCCTAGTACTTTTTCCTAATGATAGTGATTGTTTTACGTTCCTTCCTCCCTATAGCCCGTTGAATATCTATTATTGTTGGGATGCTTTTAGTATCTTCTACCATGAAGACCGATACAAAATATTTGTTCAAAGTCTCTGCCATTTCCCTGTTTCCCATTATTAATTCCCCAATCTCATGCTCTAAGGGATCAATGTTTACTTTAGCTATTCTATTCCTTCTTATATACCTGTAGAAGCTCTTACTGTTTGTTTTTATATGTCTTGCTAGTTTACTTTCATAATCCATCTTCTCCCTGTTTATTATTTTTTTCGTCATCCTTTGCTGGTTTCTAAAATTTCCCAATCCTCTGGCCTACCACTAATCTTTGCAACATTGTATTCCTTTTCTTTCAATTTGATACGATCCTTAACTTCCCTAGTAGGCCAGGGATGGTTCATCCTTCTCGTAGAATCTTTCTTTCTCACTGGAAAATATTTTTGCTGAGAGTTATGAAATATCTCCTTAAA
This sequence comes from Pristiophorus japonicus, assembly GCF_044704955.1. Taxonomy (NCBI): domain Eukaryota; kingdom Metazoa; phylum Chordata; class Chondrichthyes; family Pristiophoridae; genus Pristiophorus; species Pristiophorus japonicus. Next base: position 116,080,074 of record NC_091980.1, on the reverse strand, counting down.
TGTCTACCACTGCTTATCTAACCGCTTACCCTTTAGTCTATTTCCCCAGTCCTCTTTAGCCAACTGTCTTCATACCTTTGTAATTGCCTTCATTTAAGTTTAGGACACTAGTTTCAGACCCAAGTTTTTCACCCTCAATCTGAATATAAAATTCTACCATGCTATGATCACTCTTCCCTAGAGGAAACTTTACCAGGAGATCATTAATTAATCCGATATCATTACACATTACCTGATCTAAAATAGCTTGCTTCCTGGTTGTTTCCATAATGTATTGTTCTAAGAAACCATCCCAAATAGAATCTATGAACTCATCCTCAAGGCTACCTTTGCCAATTTGATTTGTCCAATCTACACGAAGATTAAAATTGATCATGATTATTGCAGTACCTTTCTTACAAACTCAGATGACTCCACCTTTGTACCAGATCTTCCAAAATGCCTGCCTTTTTCTCAGTGTAGACAGCCCCTCAACAGTAGTTGACCATTTCCTGTGCCTCTGCTCTCACTTCCTCTTGCTTCTCTCAGAACAATGACAGGCTGCCCCTTGTTCTCATCTTCCATTCCACCAGCGTATGCATTTGCCAGATCACTTTCGCCATTTCCTCCAGAACAACAATTTGTATTTATATAACACCTTTAATGTAGCAAAACATCTCAAGGTGCTTTACAGGAACGTTATAAAACAAAATTTGGCACTGAGCCACATAAGGAGATATTAGGGCAGACCAAAAGCTTGGTCAAAGAGATAGGTTTTAAGGAGCGCCTTAAAGGAGGAAAGAGAGGAAGAGATGTGGAGAGGTCTAGGGAGAGAATTCCAGAGCTTGGGGCCTTGGCAGCAGAAGGCAAGGCTGCCAATGGTGGAGTGATTGAAATTGATGATGCTCAAGAGACCAGAATTGGAAGCGTGCAGATATTTCCAAGGATTGTGGGGCTAGAGGAGATTACAGAGATCAAGAGGGGCAAGGACATGGAGGGATTTGAAAACAAGCATGAGAATTTTATAATTGAGCCAATGTAGGTCAGCGAGCACAGGGGTGATGGGTGAATGGGACATGGTGCGAGTTTGGACATGGGCAGCAGAGTTTTGGATGACCTCAACTATATGGAAGGTAGAATGTGGGTGACCAGCCAGGGGTGCATTAGAATAGTCAGATCCAGAGGTAGCAAAGGCATGGATGAGAGTACCAGCAGCAGATGAGCTGAGGTAGGGGCAGAGTTGGGCGGTGTTGGAAATAGGAAATCTTGATGGAGGGATATGTGGTTGGAAGCTCATCTCGGGGTCAAATATGACATCAAGATTGTGAACAGTCTGATTCAGCCTCTATAGTTGCCAGGAAGAGGAATGGAGTAGCTGGCAAGAGGACAGAGTTTGTGGCAGGGACCAAAGACAATGGCTTTGGTCTTTCCAATATTTAGTTGGAGGAAATTTCTGCTCACCAATACTGGATGTTGGACAAGCAGTCTGATAATTTAGAGACAGTGGAGAGCTTGAGAGAGTTGGTGGTGAGGTAGAGCTGGTTGTTGACAGTATACTTGTGGAAACTGACGAAGTGTTTTTGGATGATGTCGCCAACAAGTGGCAGCATGTAGATGAGAAATTGAGATAGAGCTGGTTGTTGACAGTATACATGTGGACACTGATGCTGTATTTTTGGATGATGTCGCCGAGGAGCAGCATGACGATGAGAAATAAGAAGGGGCCAAGGATAGATCCGTGAAGGACACCAGAGGTAATGGTGCGGGAGCAGGAAGAGGAGCCGTTCCGGGTGATTCTCTGGCTATGATTATAGTTAAGAATGGAACCCAGCGAGTGTGGTCCCATGGACAAGATAAGCTCAGAGTAAGCATGAGGAGAGATAGGAGAAAAACTGGAGAAAGATGCAAGTTCAGGGCTTGCGCAGGGGGGAATCTTAGATGAAGTTTGGTGAACTAGGGGAAGGGAGGGAAGTGGCAGAGGCAACTGATCTTTTGGTCTCAATTTTATGATAAAGAAGTCCATGAGCTCCTTGCACTTGTTGTTGGAGAAGAGGATGCAGGAGTCAGAGGAGAAGGGTTTAAGAAAATAGTTTGCAGTAGAGAAAGAAAGCCACAGTTTATCTTTGTGTTCCAGGATGATCCTGGAATAGTGAGCAGTTTTGACAGACGAGAGCAGAACCCGATAATGCTTTACGTGGTCCAGCCAGATCTGACGATGAATGACTAAACCAGTTGTCTGCCATATACATTCAAGTCTGCGTCCTTTGGACTTAAGAGAGCAGAGATGAGGGCTGTACCAGGGGGGAACAGCCAGGGTGAGAGAGAGAGTAATGGTTTTAATTTGGACTAGAGCTTCAAAAGTGGAGGTGAGGGTGTGGTTGAGCAGATCGTTAGCTGCAGAGATGTTGTGGTGAATGGAGGCCAAAGGCTTGTGAATTGGGAGAGAGATTCTTTCCAGGGGCAGACACAGAAGGAAGTTGGGTTGGGAGGGGGAGAGAGGATGTGGGTGGAGAGTGATCAGAGATGGCCTTATCTGTGGTTGACAGGATGGGAGTTACAAGGCCACATGCGATGGCAAGGTCAAGGGGATGGCTGTGAATATGGGCTGAGGAGTTTACAAGGAGGGAGAGATTAAGGGAGGATGGGAGGGCAGTGAACTCAGAGGAGAGAAAGCATGATGAATTGAGCTGGAGGTTGAAATCAATGAAGATGAGAAGTCATTTGGTGCAGAGGCGGAGGGAGGAAAGCAGTAAAGATATCTCAGTGAGAAAATTGTTATCATACTTTGAAGGATGGTAGCGAACGAGGATTTTAAATGAGAGCCAAGAGGGGTGAAACAAGGTGAGATGTTCAAAGGAGGAGAAGATGCCAGAGGAATAGGGAGACAGACCAAGGTGTGATTTGGTGATGACAGCTACACCGTTACTGTGACGGTCTGGGTGGGAAAAGTGGCAGAAGTTATAGCCAGGCGGGGAGGCTTCATTTAGGGGGAAGGTGTCATCACCCCTCAGGCAGGTTTGCATTAGGGCCATGACATCCATGCAATCGTCCACAATAAGCTCATAGATGGCCTCTACATCATCCCACCACAAAACACATCTTCCTCTCTCTTCCTCTCTATGTTTTCTGAAAAAAACATGTCTTCTATGATGTTCTTGTTCACTCTCCCATCACCCCACTTTTCAGCTGCCCCTCCCCTGGCACTTCGTATCCAACTGCAAAAGCTATAACACCTGTTCATTCAGCACTTCCCACACCATTGTCCAGGACCACAAACTCTCTTTCTATAGTTTAGTGTAGTCTCTCCAATCTCATACACGATATTTAACGCTCATGGTTCAGCCTTCTCTAAATTGGGGAGGCCAAATGCAGATTAGGTCACTGCATTGCCCAACACCTATCTACAAGTGCAATCTTGACTTCCCATTACCATCTCCAGCTTTGACCTCCTGCACTGTTCCAGCGAAGTTCAATTTAAGCTTTAGGAGTCGAGGCCTAAATTTTCCAAATATATATAGATGGCAAGGAACCCAATCCACTTTCAATGCATACTGTAAAATCATGCGCAGCACACCATGGGTGAGGATGGTGATGTTTTGAAGGTGGACTGACATTTCGTATGTAGACTAGATGGTTCCATTCTTATCTATCTCATTGTAGTCAGAGAATCACCTGCAATGGCGTCTCTTCCTGCTCCCACACCATTACCACTGGTGTCCCCCAAAGGTCTACTCTCGGCCCTCTCCTATTGATATGCTGCCCCTCGGCGACATCATCCGAAAACACAGTATCAGTTTCCACATGTACTGTGACAACAGCCAGCTCTATCTCACCACCACCTCTCTTGACCTCTCCACTGCCTCTAAATTGTCAGATTGTTTGTCCAACATCCAGTACTGGATGAGCAGAAATTTCCTCCAACTAACATTGTCTTCGGTCCCTGCCTCAAACTCTGTTCCCTAGCCACCGATTCCATCCCTCTATCTGGCAACTGTCTGAGGCTGAACCCAGACTGTTTGCAACCTTGGTGTCATGAGCTTCTGAACATTTATCCACCCATCACTAAGAGCGCCTATTTCCATTTCCAGAACATCGCCCGACTCCGCCCTTGCCTCAGCTCATCTGCAGCTGGTGCCTTCATCCATGCCATTGCTACCTCTAGACTTAACTATTCCAAAGAACTCCTGGTTAGCCTCCCATGTTCTACCCTTCATAAACGTAATAATATCTCCTTACGTGGCTCGATGTCAAGTGCCTTAAGTTTAACTATGTTAAATACAAGTTGTTGTTGTTGTTGTTGTCTTCATTAGTGTGATGTATGTAGCACACAAATCACTGACCCCACACGGTCTGGTGTTGATCTAACTGCTGTGACCTTCGTCCTTTATTGAACAGCTCCAGAGTGATTCTCAGGTGTGGTGGTCAGCCTTTTATACTGCCTCTTGCAGGTACGTTCAAGTCTCCCACCACAGCGCCCTCTGTGATGTACCATTGTGCTTATTATACATTTAAGGTACCAGGACGATACACACATCAATACATAACAATTCGAATACAGTTATGGTGGGAGAAGTGGAGGGGTCTGCATTTGGGGTGTTGGTCTCTTTTTGGAACTGGCAGACCTTTTATGTGCTTAAAGCATTTTTTGCTCTAATTTCAGACCTCTTTCATCTGCAGGTTCTTTTCTCTTTCTTAAATTCCCCTGCATTTTCTTGCCTTTTTCCTTGTGTAGACCTCCCTCATGACTTACATTGTTTTAGCTATTTGTATCTTTTTATACTTTTCCAGTGCCCCATTGAGATGATCTACTAACAGTTTTCTATTAGGCAGTTTGAAGGTCATGAAACCCACAGTATATGAGTCATTTGAGACATGACATATGGTAAGTGCAGCATGCTTGGGAGGAACAGATCACTTTGGACCTATGGTTCCCTACGCTTTCCATCACTGGGGTTTTCTTCGTCGCATTTCTGGATCTTTGATAGACTAATAGATTATGGAGATTGATTGCCATGATTAATCAACAACGGCATTATTGTTGCATCATGCGACTAATCGGGTGATAGAAAGGGAACCAGATGAACCTTGGTCTTTTTTGTCTAGCAATTCCTATGTTCCTATTAACTTTCTGGCTATGATTGCTGCAAATGTTTTTTCTTCCTCCGATCTGTTTTTTCAACCCAACTAAGAGGCTTGCTTATCTTTCAGTTTTCAGTTACGCTAAGGGTTTGACCTGAACATTAACCTGCCTTTTCTCTTTGCAGGTTTAGATTGATTTGCATTGTACTTCTAGCATTTTTGTTGCAGATTTCAAGCATTTGTAATTTTTTTATATTTATATAGCTTGGTTATTATTCTTCAGGTAAATATTTAATGTTGTGGTCTTAATTTATATTTTGTGTGCTGCTATACCAATAAGATTCAAAGCTGGATAATTGGGAGTGAATTATAGATGTCTGTGGCTTGAGTTTACTTTTGGCCAGATTATACACAATTGGCAGAGTGCAAAATGCATCCAAGTCCAAATCCAATGACGGATCTCGGCCCAAATAATTTGCAAATCCCCCAAAAACATCAATTTGTTTTTTTATATAACAAATTAAAGCTATGTTTTTGCTTGTTTATATTCATCATAATAATGTTTTTGAAAAGTCTAGGAGGACTGTAAAAATGATGGTCATATGCATATCATAATGAAGAACAGATTATAAAGATGTGTGCACAAAGATTATTTGCAATTGTCACTCCCATGGAGGTTATTTATAGCCCATATATAATTTTTTTTATTGTTTCACTTCAATCACATTCTAATAAATCACACTCTTCTAAATAAATGACAAATACATAATAAATAGGTTGCAATGGGCCACAAGTCAATAATTAAATTAACGGTTTATATATATTTTATAAAAAAACTGCAAGAGAAATTTATAATATTATCAGCACCTTGGGATTTAATTAATACCATGGCCACGATTTCCCCTAACTCCGCAGGTCCGTGGTGAGCGACATCAGTGGTGGGTCCTGGCCTCGCTGCTAACTACAGCCTGCTGTCCAAAATGATTTTCCCCTGATTGGGTTTGATAAGCCCGCCCAGCATGTTTGCTGGCCAATTGAAGGTCTGATGACACCATTTGATGATGCTTCATCAGCCAGTTTCCTTAAAGGGACCATGCACAAATTTAGTCTGACAATTGTGCTGTCAGTGTTCTACAGCATTGAATTGCTGCACACACTGACAGAGGCGCCGGCTGCACCTAGGTTCTCCCATGACTTCCTCCATATACTTATGGAGGGCGCCACAGCACGCAGGGAGGTTCTCTTCCCTTCCAATTGGCAGAAGAGACTTCCCCAGGAGACCAACGCATCCTGGGTTACACAAGCAGGGATGTGATCAGGAGGACCAGGCTGCAGTGCCGCAGCGCCGCAAACCTTTCAATATCTCAGTAGATCCCGAAAGGTTACTGGAAAGCCACACTCAACCTCATCCTGCTGTGCCACTCATCACATTTCCATCACTCTGCCTTCCCTACCCTACTCCTGCACATCCTTACTCACACCAACTCATCTTGCACCTCCACCCATCACTCTCTATCTACGTTATCACTTCCCCATCTCCCTAGCCACCCCTTACACTCATCCTCACCCATGTCCAATCATACCAACTAACAACACACAAGGGTAGGCACTTGGGTATTTTATGCAAAGTTCATGTAAAGTTTCTGTTCATGTGGTGTCTGTAGTGTCTCTGCACCTTGTTCCAAACTCACACGAGGCATGTATATATCAGACACGGTCACTTTGTGCCCATCACTTTAATGCCAGGACCAAGGAGTGCTGACCCTGGGTGGGACCTCCCCTTTTATACCTGGAAACCCAGGTGAGGAGTGTCTCCCACAAGTTCGCCCCCTGTGATCAGGGTGTGCATTTCTAGGGTACAGGTACAGTGTGCATGAGTTACAGTTACATAACTATTGTCATTGCAAGATGGTGAAATACATGACATCACCTCCCCCCTTAAGTCTTTTAGTTTCAGAGGTTGAGTCTATCGGGTGGTCGACGCTCTCTCGTGGAGCGCCGCAGTTGTGGCTCTGGTGGCTGAGCCTCAGCACGCGTCTCTGTCACTTGAGCTGATTCCGGCCTATCCGGGCTGGCCGCAGGGACTGTGCATGCTGAGGGCTGTCTTTGTTGCTCGTACGCAGGCAGTGGTGTGGATGCTATCTCATCATGCTCTTCTTCCGGTTCCTCTGTGTCTATGCTGAACCTTGTCTTTACTTGGTCCAAGTGTTTGCGGCATATCTGCCCATTGTTTAGTCTGACCACCATGATCCTGTTTCCTTCTTTGCCAATTATGGTGCCCTCAAGCCATTTGGGTCCCAAAGCATGGTTAAGAACAAATACCGGGTCATCTATTTCTATACACCTCCCCCTTGAGCCTCGATCATGGAGCTCGGTTTGGGACTGGAGCTTGCCCTCAACAATGTCTGCCAGGTCTGGGTGAATGAGGGACAGCCACGTCTTGAGCGTGCATTTGACTAGGAGTTCCGCTGGTGGGACTTCCGTGAACGAGTGCGGCCGGGACCTGTAGGCCAGCAGGAGGAGCGATAGGTGGTACTGAAGGGAAGGTCCTTGGATGTGTAGCATGCCCTGCTTTATGACTTGGACGCACCTTCCACCTGGCCATTGGAAGCCGGCTTGAACGGCGCTGTCCGGACGTGATTGATCCCATTGCTCGACATAAACTCCTGGAATTCATGGCTGGTAAAACACGGGCCATTGTCGCTGACCAGGATGTCCGGCAAGTTGTGGATCGCGAAAACCGTACGCAGACTCTCCACTGTGATGGATGTCGTGCACAAGTTCAATATGATCCACTTCGAGTATGCATCGACAACGATCAGGAACATTTTCCCCATGAACGGGCCCGCATACTCTACGTGAATATGTGACCATGGCATGGTGGGCCAGGGCCACGGGCTGAGTGGGGCCTCCCTGGGGGCATTGCCCAGCTGGACACACGTCGTGCACCTGCGAACCCAGTGTTCCAGGTCTGAGTCAATCCCCAGCCACCATACGCAATGGCCTTCATTAACACGATGCTAGGGTGCTTGCTGTGGAGTTCCCTGATGAACGCCTCCCTTCCTTTCTGGGGCATGACTACCCGGCTGCCCATAACAGGCAGTCGGCGTGGATGGAGAGTTCATCCATCCGCCTCTGAAACGGCCTGACTTCCTCGGGGCACGTCCTGTGTGCGGGCACCCAATTCCCAGTCAGGACACATTTCTTTATCATGGATAGGAGGGGGTCCCTGTTGGTCCAGAGTTTAATCTGTCAGGTTGTGATGGGGGAACCCGCAGTGTCAAAAGCCTCAACGGCCATGACCATCTCGGCGCTCTGCTACGACGCCCCCTCGGTGGTGGCCAGTGGGAGCCTGCTGAGTGCATCAGCGCAATTTTCGGTGCCTGGCCGGTGCCGTATGGTGTAGTCATACGCAGCCAGTGTGAGGGCTCATCGCTGTATGCAAGCTGATGCGTTAGCGTTGACAGCCTTGCTATCGGACAACAGGGATGTTAATGGCTTGTGGCTCGAACTGTCTACCGAAAAAGTACTGGTGCATCTTTTTCACACCATACACACACGCGAGTGCCTCCTTCTCAACCATGCTGTATCCATGCTCTGTCTGGGATAGCGACCTGGAGGCATAAGCCACCGGTTGGACTCAGCCGTCATCGTTACCCTGCTGCAAAACACACCCAACCCCGTAGGATGACGCATCGCATGTTAAAACCAGTTTTTTACAGGAGTCATACAAAGTCAACAGTTTGTTGGAACACAGCAGGTTCCTCGCCTTCTTGAAAGCCCATTCTTGACAATCCCCCCAAAACCATTCACAGCCTTTACGGAGGAGCATGTGTAACGGCTCCAACAATGTGCTTAAGTTCGGCAGAAAGTTCCCAAAATAGTTCAAAAGTCCCAGGAATAATCGCAACTCCGACGTGTTGCCCGGCCTGGGCGCCCGGCGAATCGCCTCAGGTTTTGATTCAGTGGGCCGGATCCCGTCTGCGGTAAACCTCCTGCCCAGGAACTTGACCTCTGGGGCCAAAAACATGCACTTGGCCTTTTTCAGCCGCAAGCCTCTCCGATTCAATCGGCATAGCACCTCCTCCAGGTTGCGGAGGTGTTCCTCGGTGTCTATACCTGTTATAAGGATGTCGTCTTGGAATACGACCGTTCCAGGGATGGACTTGAGCAAGCTTTCCATGTTTCACTGAAAGATAGCCGCTGCCAAACGAATACCAAACAGGCGCCTATTGTGGACAAATAATCCTTTGTGCGTTGTGATGCTGGTCAGAAGCTTGGAATCTTCTGCCAGTTCCTGAGTCATGTAGGCCGAAGTGAGGTCCAGCTTTGTGAACAGCTTGCCACCTGCCAGCGTGGCAACGAGTTCCTCTGCTCTCAGAAGCGGGTATTGGTCTTGCAGCGACACTCAGTTGATGGTGGCTTTGTAGTCACCACAAATCCGAACCGAGCCATCTGCTTTGCGGACGGGAACGATGGGACTTGCCCAGTCACTGAATTCAACGGCTGAAATTATGCCCTCTCTGAGCAGCCTGTCCAGTTCACTTTCAATTTTCTCACGCATCACGTACGGCACCGCTCTGGCTTTGTGGTGCACTGGTCTGGTGTCCGGAGTGATGCGTATCACTACTTTAGTGCCCTTGAACGTTCCGACACCGGTTTGAAAGAGTGACTCTAATTTTTGCAATACCTGCGAGCATGAACTTTGCTCCAAGGATGAAATGGCATCCACATCCCCCCATTTCCAATTCATCTCAGCTAGCCAACTCCTCCCCAAAAGCGCGAGGCCATTTCCCGGAACAATCTAGAGTGGCAGCCGGTTCGGCAATCCATTATGCGTTACCACCAAGGTTGCACTGCCTAGCACTGGGATGATCTCTTTTGTGTACGTACATAGCTGCGTCTCAATGCATTCCAGTTTGGGCCTGCTAGCTCTGTGTGGCCATAGTCTCTCAAATTGTTGGGCGTTCATGAGTGACTGGCTAGCTCCCGTATCCAGTTCCATGTGCACCGGGATGCCATTCAATAAAACTTTCATCATCATGGGTGGTGTTTTAGTGTATGAGCTGTGAACGTCAGCCACATGAACTCTCTGAAATTCAGCATCCATAGTTTTTCCCCAGGCCTCATCCTGCATTGCAGACCCCTCGTCTGGTACCTCTGTCTCGCAGACTAATCTCACTACTGCCTTTTTGCACATCCTGGCCAAGTGTCCACTGACACTACAAATCCTACAGGTATAAAGCTGGAACCTGCAGCTTTTGGCAGTGTGTCTACCCCCCACACCGCCAGCATGAGCTGAGAATGCTGTTAACAAAAGGCATTCCCAGGCATTCCTCTCTGATGGCCCGTTTGGCTGTTTCTAAGCCTTCTGATGGGGGGTGTTAATGGTCCCATCACGGGATGCATTGTTCCTTGTGATGGCGTGAATTGCCGATCCCCTTTCCATTGTCCCAGTTGCGGGCCCACCCTGGAGCTTGTTGCAGCCTGGGCGGTGTCGAATTGCCCTTGCCTGCCTGCCTGGGCGGTGTCGGATTGACCTTGCCTACCTGCGGGGTTCTGTATCACTTTTACAACATTAACTCCCTGCCTGGTTCATCGCAATGTTAAAACCAGGGCTGCGTGCATAAATTAGCTTGGTCTCCTCTTCCCCTGCCATAAAGGTCTAAGCTATCAACGCCGCCCCTTCTAAAGTCAGGTCCTTGGTCTTTATGAGCTTCCTGAAAATGCCGGCATGATTAATGCCCTCGATGAAAAAGTCCCTTAACATTTCCCCCCTGCAGGCTTCAGAGAACTTACAGAGACTGGCCAAACGCCGCAGTTCCGCCATGAAGGCCGAGACGTTTTGACCCTGCTGACGCCGGTGAGAGTAGAACTGGTGCCGGGCCATGTGTACGCTACTTGCCGGCTTGAGATGCTCACTGATCAGCTGGCTGAGCTCTTCGAAGGACTTGTCCGCTGGCTTTTGGGGTGCGAGCAGGTCTTTCATCAGCGCATACGTCTGTGGACCACAGCTGGTCAGTAGATGCGCCCTCCGCTTGTCAGCCGCTGTCTCTTCCAGCCAGTCCTTTGTGACAAAGCTCTGCTGGAGTCTTTCCACAAAGTCGTCCCAGTCCTCTCCCACACAGTAACGTTCCTCTGTGCCATCGGTGGCCATCCTCGTGGTTCGGTGATTCCCGTTTCTCGTCGCCAAATGTAGTGTCTCTGCACCTTGTTACAAACTCACATGAGGCATGTATATATCAGACACGGTCACTCTGTGACCTTCACTTTAATGCCAGGACCAAGGAGTGCTGACCCTGGGTAGGACCTCCCCTTTTATACCTGGAAACCCAGGTGAGGAGTGTCTCCTGCAAGTTCACCCCCTGTGGTCAGGGTATGCATTTCTAGGGTACAAGTACAGTGTGCATGACTTACAGTTACATAACTATTGTCATTGCAAGATGGTGAAATACACATGACAGTGTCAAACAGTGAAACCTTTATTTTCAACACTTTGCCTTCTTGGACAGATCTGCGGCACTTTTGGAAGTGGCTGAGTGAGTTTCAGTGAATGGTGAGACATAACGGTACCTCAACCCCCCCACCCCCCGCAATGGTAATGTGTGTAAAAGGAATGGCTTGGGCATTGTATGGATACTTTATGGTGTTGTTGTGGGGTGGTGTCAAATTGACATATCATGTGGCAGCCCAGGTATACAGCGTCAAGTGAAATAAATATGGCCATGGTGAGGCCACCCCTGGCATCCTGGGCAGCAATGTGGTCAGGTGCTGATGCCCTCTGTGCTGTGCAGCATCAAGTGATTGCTGAGAAGGTTGGTGTTGCTGTTGGTGCTGCTGCTGTGTTTAGTGATGTTGGTGTTGGGGCTGATCGTGGTGAGATTCTGAGGACCAAGGTGAGAGAGTATAAACCGTAACCATTCTGATGTAATAGATGGCAGGAGAACTTGAGATGATAGAAGAAATCTGTCAATGGCGAGAGAGGTTGTTCCAATGAGGTGACAGAGTTTGCTCCAAACACTTGCAACTTTCAATGCCACTTCAAACATTATGTGTGCAAAGGCTGTGGAATGTGCCTTCAGCGAATGTGCAGACGAGCTGCAAACCCTGCAAACCACCACGTTGCAGAGGAGGATCGATCCATGGCAAATCAGGCTGAACGAAAGACTCGAACCAAGGAGGCAGAGATGTACGGGGTACACATCTTCACCACAAAATGTCCACCAATCATGCTCAAATTCGAACTGGACGGAATTCCAGTATCCATGGAACTGGACATGGGTGCGAGTCAGTCTATCATGAGCAAAAAGGCATTCGACAGGCTGTGGTGCAACAAGGCACACAGGCCCAAGCTTAGCCCCATTCAAAATGGATTGAGTGTGTAATAATGTCTGTAAGCATGTCCACTGGCACCATCAAAAGCCTATGAGCCATGTTCGCCGCGCACAGCCTGCCTGATGTGCTAGTCAGCAACAATGGGCTGCGCTTCACCAGTGCTGAATTCAAGGGGATCAAACACGCCACATCTGCCCTGTTCAAGCCTGCATCCAATGGCCAGGCAGAACGGGTAGTCTAAACCATCAAGCAAAGCTTGAAACGTGTGTTGGAAGGCTCCCTGCAGACCCGTCTGTCCCGAGTCCTGCTCAGCTACTGCACCAGACCCCATTCGCTCACCGAGGTTCCCCAGCCGAGCTGCTCATGAAAAAGGCGCTCAAAACAAGGCTCTCTCTTGTCCACCCGATCTTCATGATCACGTTGAGGGAAGGCAGCATCAAAAAAAGCATGTACCGTGATCGCGCAAACTTGTCACGCGATATTGAAGTCAATGAATCTGTATTTGTACTCAACTATGGACATGGTCCCAAATGGCTTGCTGGCACCATCATAGCCAAATAAGGGAGTAGGGTGTTTCAGGTCAAACTAGCTAATGGGCTAATTTGCAGAAAGCATTTGGACCAAACCAAACAGCGATTCACAAGCAGCCATGAGCAACCCGAAGAGGACACCACCAACTTCGACCCTCCAACCCACACACAAGTGACAACTGACATCATGGTCGACCATGAAGCTGAACTCACCATCCCCAGCAGCCCGGCAAGGCCAGCTGCCCAGCAGCCCGGTGAAGAACCAACCAACTCACCCACACCTGCGTTTGTACCAAGACGATCTACAAGGAAGTGAAAAGCCCCAGATCGTCTCACCCTGTAAATAAGTGTACTATTGACTTCGGGAGGGAGTGATGTTATGTATGCAACCCGAGGCAACCTGTATCATACCGCCACCAGAGGGCATACTTATTGGAGTCTCAAGGGAGCACTGTATATAAGCAGGCCTCCCATGCTCTACCAACACTCTGCAGTTTGAATAAAGGAGCCAAGGACACACTTACTCATTGTCTACAGTACTCAGTTACATTACTTTATTATGAGCATAACAGTGACCACCTCCTGAAATGTGCTATCCAAGTAGCTCTCAGCCTCGCGGAGCTCGAGTAGTTGAAGCTGGAGACACCTCTTGCACACATGGTTGTCTAGGCTGCGCGAAGCATCCTGGACTTCCAACATTCCACAGGACATGCACTCTACAGGACTGAGCTCCCCTGCCATCCCTCTATTTAGACTTATCTGGTGAAAAAGAGAAAGAGAAAGAGAGATACTTACCAATCAAACAGCTAATCACTTACCTGCCCGGTTGAGGGCTGAGTGCTCTTCGCCAGAAGTGAACTCCTCGCCGACCTCCGGGCCTCCTGCTCCTTGGACTCCTGACCTGCCGAACACTCGGACTTCCGGGCCTCCCGAACTCACCGAACTCTTGACTCACCGAACACACGGGGCCTCTTGACTCCATGACCTCCCGACTCACCGAACTCCCAACTCATCAAATTCCCGACTCACCGAACTCCCGACTCGCCGAACTCACCGAACTCCCGACTCACCGAACTCTCGACTCACCGACCTCCCGACTCGTCGAACTCACTGGGCTTCCCGACTCACCGAACTCCCGACTCGCTAAACTCACTGGGCTTCCCGACTCACTGAATCCCGACTCGCCGAACTCACCGACATCCTGACTCACCGAACTCCCGACTCGCCGACCTCCCGACTCACCGAAGTCGCCGAACAACCGACTCACCGACCTCCCGACTCACCGACCTCCCGACTCACCGACCTCCCGACTCGCTGAACTCACTGGGCTTCCCGACTCACCAAATCCCGACTCACCGAACTCACCAACCTCCTAACTCACCGAACTCCCGACTCACCGAACTCACTGACCTCCCGACTCACCGACCTCCCGACTCGCCGAACTCACCGACCTCCTGACTCACCGAACTCCCGACTCACCGAACTCGCCGAACACCCGACTCACCAACCTCCCGACTCACCGATCTCCTGACTCACCGACCTCCCGACTCACCGAACTCCGACTCGCTGAACTCCCGACTCACCGACCTCCCGACTCACCGAACACCCGACTCACCGAACTCCCGACTCACCGACCTCCCGACTCGAAGAACACTCGACTCACCGACCTCCCGACTCACCGAACTCCCGACTCGCCGAACTCGCCGAACCCCCGACTCACTGACCTCCTGACTCACCAACCTCCCGACTCACCGAACTCCCGACTCGCCGAAGTCCCGACTCGCTGAACTCGCCGAACTCCCGACTCACCGAACTCCTGACTCGCTGAACTCCCGACTCGTCGAACTCCCGGCTCACCGATCCGATCTCCCGACTCACCGAACTCCCGACTCACCGAACTCCCGACTCACCGAACTCGCCGAACTCCCGACTCACCGACCTCCCGACTCGCCGAACTCACCGACCTCCTGACTCACCGAACTCCCGACTCACCGAACTCGCCGAACACCCGACTCACCGACCTTCCGACTCACCTATCTCCTGACTCACCGACCTCCTGACTCACCGAACTCCGACTCGCTGAACTCCCGACTCACCGACCTCCCGACTCACCGAACACCCGACTCACCGAACTCCCGACTCACCGAACTCCCGACTCACCGACATCCCGACTCGACGAACACTCGACTCACCGACCGCCCGACTCACCGAACTCCCGACTCGCCGAAGTCCCGACTCGCTGAACTCGCCGAACTCCCGACTCACCGAACTCCTAACTCGCTGAACTCCCGACTCGTCGAACTCCCGGCTCACCGATCTCCCGACTCACCGAACTCCCGACTCACCGAACTCCCGACTCACCGAACTCGCCGAACTCCCGACTCACCGACCTCCCGACTCACCGACCTCCCGACTCACCGAACTCCTGACTCGCTGAACTCCCGACTCGTCGAACTCCCGGCTCACCGATCTCCCGACTCACCGACCTCCCGACTCGCCGAACTCCCGACTCGCCGAACTCCCGACTCGCTGAACTCGCCGAACTCCCGACTCACCGAACTCCTGACTCGTCGAACTCCCGGCTCACCGATCTCCCGACTCACCGAACTCCTGACTCACCGAACTCCCGACTCGTCGAACTCCCGGCTCACCGATCTCCCGACTCACCGAACTCCCGACTCATCGAACTCCCGACTCGCCGAATTCGCCGAACTCCCGACTCACCGATCTCCCGACTCACCACACTCCCGACTCACCGAACTCACCGGGCTTCCCGACTCACCAAACACCCGATACACCGAACTCCCAACTCAACGACCTCCCGACTCACCGAACTCCCGACACACCGAACTCCCGACTCACTGAACTCCCGACTCACCGAACTCCCGACTCACTGAACTCCCGAATCGTCGAACTCCCGGCTCACCGATCTCCCGACTCACCACACTCCTGACTTACCGAACTCCCAAATCGCTGGACTCGCCGAACTCCCGACTCACCGACCTCCCGACTCGCCGAACTCCCGACTCACTGAACTCCTAAATCGCCGGACTCGCCGAACTCCCGACTCACCGACCTCCCGACTCACCGCACTCCCGACTCACCGAACTCCTGACTCGCCGAACTCGCCGAAATCCCGACTCATCGACCTCCTGACTCACTGAGCTCCCGACTCGCTGAACTCACCGAACTTCCGACTCACCGACCTCCCGACTCACCGACCTCCCGACTCACCGACCTCCCGACTCACCAAACTCCCGACTCACTGAACTCCCGACTCACCGACCTCACGAGTCACCGAACTCCCGACTCACCGATCTCCCGACTCACCACACTCCCGACTTACCGAACTCCCAAATCGCCGGACTTGCCGAACTCCCGACTCACTGACCTCCCGACTCACCGAACTCCCGACTCACTGAACTCCCAAATCGCCGGACTCGCCGAACTCCCGACTCACCGACCTCCCGACTCACCACACTCCCGACTCACTGAACTCCTGACTCGCCGAACTCGCCGAAATCCCGACTCATCGACCTCCCGACTCACCGAACTCCTGACTCACTGAGCTCCCGACTCGCTGAACTCACCGAACTCCCGACTCACCGACCTCCCGACTCACCGACCTCCCAACTCACCGAACTCCCGACTCACTGAACTCCCGACTCACCGACATCCCGAGTCACCGAACTCCCGACACACCGACCTCCCGACTCACCGAACTCCTGACTCGTTGAACTCACTGGGCTTCCCGACTCACCGAATCCTGACTTGCCGAACTCTCCGAACTCCCGACTCACCAACCTACCGACTCATCGACCTTCCGCCTTGCCGACCTCCCGACTCACCGACTTCCCGACTCACCGACCTCCGGACTCACCAAACTCGCCGAACTCCCGACTTACCGACCTCCCGACTCACCGACCTCCCGACTCACCGACCTCCCGACTCACCGAACTCCCGACTCACCGACCTCTCGACTCACCGACCTCCCGACTCACCGAACTCCCGACTCACTGAACACCCGACTCAGCGACCTCCCGAGTGACGGAACTCCTGACTCACCGACCTCCCGACTCAACGAACTCCCGACTCGTTGAACTCACTGGGCTTCCCGACTCACCGAATCCTAACTTGACGAACTCTCCGAACTCCCGACTCATCGACCTCCCGACTCACCAACCTCCCGACTCACCGAACTCCCGACTCACCGAACTCCCGACTCACTGAACTCCCGACTCACCGACATCCCGACTCACCGAACTCCCGACTCACTGAACTCCCGACTCACCGACATCCCGAGTCACCGAACTCCCGACACACCGACCTCCCGACTCACCGAACTCCTGACTCGTTGAACTCACTGGGCTTCCCGACTCACCGAATCCTGACTTGCCGAACTCTCCGAACTCCCGACTCACCAACCTACCGACTCATCGACCTTCCGCCTTGCCGACCTCCCGACTCACCGACTTCCCGACTCACCGACCTCCGGACTCACCGAACTCGCCGAACTCCCGACTTACCGACCTCCCGACTCACCGACCTCCCGACTCACCGAACTCCCGACTCACCGAACTCCCGACTCGCCGAACTCGCCGAACTTCCGACTTACCGACCTCCCGACTCACCGAACTCCCGACTCACCGAGCTCCCGACTCGCTGAACTCGCCAAACTCCCGATCACCGACCTCCCGACTCACCGACCTCCCGACTCACCGAACTCCCGACTCACCGACCTCCCGACTCACCGAACTCCCGACTCAACGAACTCCCGACTCACCGAACTCCCGACTCACCGACCTCCCGACTCGAAGAACACTCGACTCACCGACCTCCCGACTCACCGAACTCCCGACTCGCCGAACTCGCCGAACCCCCGACTCACTGACCTCCTGACTCACCAACCTCCCGACTCACCGAACTCCCGACTCGCCGAAGTCCCGACTCGCTGAACTCGTCGAACTCCCGGCTCACCGATCCGATCTCCCGACTCACCGAACTCCCGACTCACCGAACTCCCGACTCACCGAACTCGCCGACCTCCCGACTCACCGACCTCCCGACTCGCCGAACTCACCGACCTCCTGACTCACCGAACTCCCGACTCACCGAACTCGCCGAACACCCGACTCACCGACCTTCCGACTCACCGATCTCCTGACTCACCGACCTCCTGACTCACCGAACTCCGACTCGCTGAACTCCCGACTCACCGACCTCCCGACTCACCGAACACCCGACTCACCGAACTCCCGACTCACCGAACTCCCAACTCACCGACCTCCCGACTCGACGAACACTCGACTCACCGACCGCCCGACTCACCGAACTCCCGACTCGCCGAAGTCCCGACTCGCTGAACTCGTCGAACTCCCGGCTCACCGATCCGATCTCCCGACTCACCGAACACCCGACTCACCGAACTCCCGACTCACCGAACTCGCCGAACTCCCGACTCACCGACCTCCCGACTCGCCGAACTCACCGACCTCCTGACTCACCGAACTCCCGAATCACCGAACTCGCCGAACACCCGACTCACCGACCTTCCGACTCACCGATCTCCTGACTCACCGACCTCCTGACTCACCGAACTCCGACTCACTGAACTCCCGACTCACCGACCTCCCGACTCACCGAACACCCGACTCACCGAACTCCCGACTCACCGAACTCCCAACTCACCGACCTCCCGACTCGACGAACACTCGACTCACCGACCGCCCGACTCACCGAACTCCCGACTCGCCGAAGTCCCGACTCGCTGAACTCGCCGAACTCCCGACTCACCGAACTCCTAACTCGCTGAACTCCCGACTCGTCGAACTCCCGGCTCACCGATCTCCCGACTCACCGAACTCCCGACTCACCGAATGTCCCGACTCACCGAACTCGCCGAACTCCCGACTCACCGACCTCCCGACTCACCGACCTCCCGACTCACCGAACTCCTGACTCGCTGAACTCCCGACTCGTCGAACTCCCGGCTCAGCGATCTCCCGACTCACCGAACTCCCAACTCACCGAACTCCCGACTCGCTGAATTCGCCGAACTCCCGACTCACCGACCTCCCGACTCACCGACCTCCCGACTCACCGAACTCCCGACTCGCCGAACTCCCGACTCGCTGAACTCGCCGAACTCCCGACTCACCGAACTCCTGACTCACCGAACTCCCGACTCGTCGAACTCCCGGCTCACCGATCTCCCGACTCACCGAACTCCTGACTCACCGAACTCCCGACTCGTCGAACTCCCTGCTCACCGATCTCCCGACTCACCGAACTCCCGACTCATCGAACTCCCGACTCGCCGAATTCGCCGAACTCCCGACTCACCGATCTCCCGACTCACCACACTCCCGACTCACCGAACTCACCGGGCTTCCCGACTCACCAAACACCCGATACACCGAACTCCCAACTCAACGACCTCCCGACTCACCGAACTCCCGACACACCGAACTCCCGACTCACTGAACTCCCGACTCACCGAACTCCCGACTCACTGAACTCCCGAATCGTCGAACTCCCGGCTCACCGATCTCCCGACTCACCACACTCCCGACTTACCGAACTCCCAAATCGCTGGACTCGCCGAACTCCCGACTCACCGACCTCCCGACTCGCCGAACTCCCGACTCACTGAACTCCTAAATCGCCGGACTCGCCGAACTCCCGACTCACCGACCTCCCGACTCACCGCACTCCCGACTCACCGAACTCCTGACTCACCGAACTCGCCGAAATCCCGACTCATCGACCTCCTGACTCACTGAGCTCCCGACTCGCTGAACTCACCGAACTTCCGACTCACCGACCTCCCGACTCACCGACCTCCCGACTCACCGACCTCCCGACTCACCGAACTCCCGACTCACTGAACTCCCGACTCACCGACGTCACGAGTCACCGAACTCCCGACTCACCGATCTCCCGACTCACCACACTCCCGACTTACCGAACTCCCAAATCGCCGGACTTGCCGAACTCCCGACTCACTGACCTCCCGACTCACCGAACTCCCGACTCACTGAACTCCCAAATCGCCGGACTCGCCGAACTCCCGACTCACCGACCTCCCGACTCACCACACTCCCGACTCACTGAACTCCTGACTCGCCGAACTCGCCGAAATCCCGACTCATCGACCTCCCGACTCACCGAACTCCTGACTCACTGAGCTCCAGACTCGCTGAACTCACCGAACTCCCGACTCACCGACCTCCCGACTCACCGACCTCCCGACTCACCGAACTCCCGACTCACTGAACTCCCGACTCACCGACATCCCGAGTCACCGAACTCCCGACACACCGACCTCCCGACTCACCGAACTCCTGACTCGTTGAACTCACTGGGCTTCCCGACTCACCGAATCCTGACTTGCCGAACTCTCCGAACTCCCGACTCACCAACCTACCGACTCATCGACCTTCCGCCTTGCCGACCTCCCGACTCACCGAACTCCCGACTCACCGACCTCCCGACTCACCGAACTCCCGACTCACCGAACTCCCGACTCACCGACCTCTCGACTCACCGACCTCCCGACTCACCGAACTCACGACTCACTGAACACCCGACTCAGCGACCTCCCGAGTGACCGAACTCCTGACTCACCGACCTCCCGACTCAACAAACTCCCGACTCGTTGAACTCACTGGGCTTCCCGACTCACCGAATCCTAACTTGACGAACTCTCCGAACTCCCGACTCACCGACCTCCCGACTCACCAACCTCCCGACTCACCGAACTCCCGACTCACTGAACTCCCGACTCACCGACATCCCGAGTCACCGAACTCCCGACTCACCGACCTCCCGACTCGTTGAACTCACTGGGCTTCCCGACTCACCGAATCCTGACTTGCCGAACTCTCCGAACTCCCGACTCACCAACCTACCGACTCATCGACTTTCCGCCTTGCCGACCTCCCGAATCACCGACTTCCCGACTCACCGACCTCCGGACTCACCGAACTCGCCGAACTCCCGACTTACCGACCTCCCGACTCACCGACCTCCCGACTCACCGAACTCCCGACTCACCGAACTCCCGACTCGCCGAACTCGCCGAACTTCCGACTTACCGACCTCCCGACTCACCAAACTCCCGACTCACCGAGCTCCCGACTCGCTGAACTCGCCAAACTCCCGATCACCGACCTCCTGACTCACCGACCTCCCGACTCACCGAACTCCCGACTCACCGACCTCCCGACTCACCGAACTCCCGACTCACCGAACTCCCGACTCACCGAACTCCCGACTCACCGACCTCCCGACTCGAAGAACACTCGACTCACCGACCTCCCGACTCACCGAACTCCCGACTCGCCGAACTCGCCGAACCCCCGACTCACTGACCTCCTGACTCACCAACCTCCCGACTCACCGAACTCCCGACTCGCCGAAGTCCCGACTCGCTGAACTCGCCGAACTCCAGACTCACCGAACTCCTGACTCGCTGAACTCCCGACTCGTCGAACTCCCGGCTCACCGATCCGATCTCCCGACTCACCGAACTCCCGAATCACCGAACTCCCGACTCACCGAACTCGCCGAACTCCCGACTCACCGACCTCCCGACTCGCCGAACTCACCGACCTCCTGACTCACCGAACTCCCGACTCACCGAACTCGCCGAACACCCGACTCACCGACCTTCCGACTCACCGATCTCCTGACTCACCGACCTCCTGACTCACCGAACTCCGACTCAATGAACTCCCGACTCACCGACCTCCCGACTCACCGAACACCCGACTCACCGAACTCCCGACTCACCGAACTCCCAACTCACCGACCTCCCGACTCGACGAACACTCGACTCACCGACCGCCCGACTCACCGAACTCCCGACTCGCCGAAGTCCCGACTCGCTGAACTCGCCGAACTCCCGACTCACCGAACTCCTAACTCGCTGAACTCCCGACTCGTCGAACTCCCGGCTCACCGATCTCCCGACTCACCGAACTCCCGACTCACCGAACTCCCGACTCACCGAACTCGCCGAACTCCCGACTCACCGACCTCCCGACTCACCGACCTCCCGACTCACCGAACTCCTGACTCGCTGAACTCCCGACTCGTCGAACTCCCGGCTCACCGATCTCCCGACTCACCGAACTCCCAACTCACCGAACTCCCGACTCGCTGAATTCGCCGAACTCCCGACTCACCGACCTCCCGACTCACCGACCTCCCGACTCACCGAACTCCCGACTCGCCGAACTCCCGACTCGCTGAACTCGCCGAACTCCCGACTCACCGAACTCCTGACTCACCGAACTCCCGACTCGTCGAACTCCCGGCTCACCGATCTCCCGACTCACCGAATTCCTGACTCACCGAACTCCCGACTCGTCGAACTCCCGGCTCACCGATCTCCCGACTCACCGAACTCCCGACTCATCGAACTCCCGACTCGCCGAATTCGCCGAACTCCCGACTCACCGATCTCCCGACTCACCACACTCCCGACTCACCGAACTCACCGGGCTTCCCGACTCACCAAACACCCGATACACCGAACTCCCAACTCACCGACCTCCCGACTCACCGAACTCCCGACACACCGAACTCCCGACTCACTGAACTCCCGACTCACCGAACTCCCGACTCACTGAACTCCCGAATCGTCGAACTCCCGGCTCACCGATCTCCCGACTCACCACACTCCCGACTTACCGAACTCCCAAATCGCTGGACTCGCCGAACTCCCGACTCACCGACCTCCCGACTCGCCGAACTCCCGACTCACTGAACTCCTAAATCGCCGGACTCGCCGAACTCCCGACTCACCGACCTCCCGACTCACCGCACTCCCGACTCACCGAACTCCTGACTCGCCGAACTCGCCAAAATCCCGACTCATCGACCTCCTGACTCACTGAGCTCCCGACTCGCTGAACTCACCGAACTTCCGACTCACCGACCTCCCGACTCACCGACCTCCCGACTCACCGACCTCCCGACTCACCGAACTCCCGACTCACTGAACTCCCGACTCACCGACCTCACGAGTCACCGAACTCCCGACTCACCGATCTCCCGACTCACCACACTCCCGACTTACCGAACTCCCAAATCGCCGGACTTGCCGAACTCCTGACTCACTGACCTCCCGACTCACCGAACTCCCGACTCACTGAACTCCCAAATCGCCGGACTCGCCGAACTCCCGACTCACCGACCTCCCGACTCACCACACTCCCGACTCACTGAACTCCTGACTCGCCGAACTCGCCGAAATCCCGACTCATCGACCTCCCGACTCACCGAACTCCTGACTCACTGAGCTCCCGACTCGCTGAACTCACCGAACTCCCGACTCACCGACCTCCCGACTTACCGACCTCCCGACTCACCGAACTCCCGACTCACTGAACTCCCGACTCACCGACATCCCGAGTCACCGAACTCCCGACACACCGACCTCCCGACTCACTGAACTCCTGACTCGTTGAACTCACTGGGCTTCCCGACTCACCGAATCCTGACTTGCCGAACTCTCCGAACTCCCGACTCACCAACCTACCGACTCATCGACCTTCCGCCTTGCCGACCTCCCGACTCACCGATTTCCCGACTCACCGACCTCCGGACTCACCAAACTCGCCGAACTCCCGACTTACCGACCTCCCGACTCACCGACCTCCCGACTCACCGAACTCCCGACTCACCGAACTCCCGACTCGCCGAACTCGCCGAACGTCCGACTTACCGACCTCCCGACTCACCGACCTCCCGACTCACCGACCTCCCGACTCACCGAACTCCCGACTCACCGACCTCCCGACTCACCGAACTCCCGACTCACCGAACTCCCGACTCACCGACCTCTCGACTCACCGACCTCCCGACTCACCGAACTCACGACTCACTGAACACCCGACTCAGCGACCTCCCGAGTGACCGAACTCCTGACTCACCGACCTCCCGACTCAACGAACTCCCGACTCGTTGAACTCACTGGGCTTCCCGACTCACCGAATCCTAACTTGACGAACTCTCCGAACTCCCGACTCACCGACCTCCCGACTCACCAACCTCCCGACGCACCGAACTCCCGACTCACTGAACTCCCGACTCACCGACATCCCGAGTCACCGAACTCCCGACACACCGACCTCCCGACTCACCGAACTCCTGACTCGTTGAACTCACTGGGCTTCCCGACTCACCGAATCCTGACTTGCCGAACTCTCCGAACTCCCGACTCACCAACCTACCGACTCATCGACCTTCCGCCTTGTCGACCTCCCGACTCACCGACTTCCCGACTCACCGACCTCCGGACTCACCAAACTCGCCGAACTCCCGACTTACCGACCTCCCGACTCACCGACCTCCCGACTCACCGAACTCCCGACTCACCGAACTCCCGACTCGCCGAACTCGCCGAACGTCCGACTTACCGACCTCCCGACTCACCGAACTCCCGACTCACCGAGCTCCCGACTCACTGAACTCGCCAAACTCCCGATCACCGACCTCCCGACTCACCGACCTCCCGACTCACCGAACTCCCGACTCACCGACCTCCCGACTCACCGAACTCCCGACTCACCGAACTCCCGACTCACCGACCTCTCGACTCACCGACCTCCTGACTCACCGAACTCCCGACTCACTGAACTCCCGACTCAGCGACCTCCCGAGTGACCGAACTCCTGACTCACCGACCTCCCGACTCAACGAACTCCCGACTCGTTGAACTCACTGGGCTTCCCGACTCACCGAATCCTAACTTGACGAACTCTCCGAACTCCCGACTCACCGACCTACCGACTCACCAACCTACCGACTCACCGACCTTCCGCCTTGCCGACCTCCCGACTCACCGACTTACCGACTCACCGACTTCCCGACTCACCGAACTCACCGAATTTCCGACTCACTAACTCATCAACCTCGCGACTCACCGAACTCGCCGAACTCCAGACTCACCGACCTCCCGACTCACCGACCTCCCGACTCACCAACCTCATTACTCACCGGATTCATCGACCTCCCGACTCACCGAAATCACCGACCTCCCGACTCACCGACCTCCCGACTCGCCGAACTCCCGACTCACCGACCTCCCGACTCACCGACCTCCCGACTCACCGAACTCCCGACTCACTGAACTCCCGACTCAGCGATCTCCCGAGTAACCGAACTCCCGACTCACCGACCTCCCGACTCACTGAACTCGCCGAACTCCGGACTCACCGACCTCCCAACTCACCGACCTCCCGACTCACCAACCTCATTACGCACCTGATTCACCGACCTCCCGACTCACCGACCTCCTGACTCACCGAACTCACCGAACTCCCGACTCACCGACCTCCCGACTCACCGACCTCCCGACTCACCGAACTCCTGACTCGACCAACTCCCGACTCAGCGACCTCCCGAGTCACCGAACTCCCGACTCACCGACTTCCCGACTCACCGAACTCCCAACTCGTTGAACTCACTGGGCTTCCCGACTCACCGAATCGTAACTTGACGAACTCTCCGAACTCCCGACTCACCGACCACCCGACTCACCAACCTACCGACTCACCGAACTCCCAACTCGCCCAACTCCCGACTCACCAACCTACCGACTCATCGACCTTCCGCCTTGCCGACCTCCCGACTCACCGACTTCCCGACTCACCGACCTCCGGACTCACCAAACTCGCCGAACTCCCGACTTACCGACCTCCCGACTCACCGAACTCCCGACTCACCGAACTCCCGACTCGCCGAACTCGCCGAACGTCCGACTTACCGACCTCCCGACTCACCGACCTCCCGACTCACCGACCTCCCGACTCACCGAACTCCCGACTCACCGACCTCCCGACTCACCGAACTCCCGACTCACCGAACTCCCGACTCACCGACCTCTCGACTCACCGACCTCCCGACTCACCGAACTCCCAACTCACTGAACACCCGACTCAGCGACCTCCCGAGTGAGCGAACTCCTGACTCACCGACCTCCCGACTCAACGAACTCCCGACTCGTTGAACTCACTGGGCTTCCCGACTCTCCGAATCCTAACTTGACGAACTCTCCGAACTCCCGACTCACCGACCTCCCGACTCACCAACCTACCGACTCACCGACCTTCCGCCTTGCCGACCTCCCGACTCACCGACTTACCGACTCACCGACTTCCCGACTCACCGAACTCACCGAATTTCCGACTCACTAACTCATCAACCTCGCGACTCACCGAACTCGCCGAACTCCAGACTCACCGACCTCCCGACTCACCGACCTCCCGACTCACCAACCTACCGACTCACCGACCTTCCGCCTTGCCGACCTCCCGACTCACCGACTTACCGACTCACTGACTTCCCGACTCACCGAACTCACCGAATCTCCGACTCACTAACTCATCAACCTCGCGACTCACCGAACTCGCCGAACTCCAGACTCACCGACCTCCCGACTCACCGACCTCCCGACTCACCAACCTCATTACTCACCGGATTCATCGACCTCCCGACTCACCGACCTCCTGACTCACCGAACTCACCAACCTCCCGACTCACCGACCTCCCGACTCGCCGAACTCCCGACTCACCGACCTCCCGACTCACCGACCTCCCGACTCACTGAACTCCCGACTCACTGAACTCCCGACTCACTGAACTCCCGACTCAGCGATCTCCCGAGTAACCGAACTCCCGACTCACCGACCTCCCGACTCACTGAACTCGCCGAACTCCGGACTCACCGACCTCCCAACTCACCGACCTCCCGACTCACCAACCTCATTACGCACCTGATTCACCGACCTCCCGACTCACCGACCTCCTGACTCACCGAACTCACCGAACTCCCGACTCACCGACCTCCCGACTCACCGACCTCCCGACTCACCGAACTCCTGACTCGACCAACTCCCGACTCAGCGACCTCCCGAGTCACCGAACTCCCGACTCACCGACTTCCCGACTCACCGAACTCCCAACTCGTTGAACTCACTGGGCTTCCCGACTCACCGAATCGTAACTTGACGAACTCTCCGAACTCCCGACTGACCGACCACCCGACTCACCAACCTACCGACTCACCGAACTCCCAACTCGCCCAACTCCCGACTCACCAACCTACCGACTCATCGACCTTCCGCCTTGCCGACCTCCCGACTCACCGACTTCCCGACTCACCGACCTCCGGACTCACCAAACTCGCCGAACTCCCGACTTACCGACCTCCCGACTCACCGACCTCCCGACTCACCGAACTCCTGACTCACCGAACTCCCGACTCGCCGAACTCGCCGAACGTCCGACTTACCGACCTCCCGACTCACCGACCTCCCGACTCACCGACCTCCCGACTCACCGAACTCCCGACTCACCGACCTCCCGATTCACCGAACACCCGACTCACCGAACTCCCGACTCACCGACCTCTCGACTCAACGACCTCCCGACTCACCGAACTCCCGACTCACTGAACACCCGACTCAGCGACCTCCCGAGTGACCGACCTCCCGACTCACCAACCTCATTACTCACCGGATTCATCGACCTCCCGACTCACCGACCTCCTGACTCACCGAACTCACCAACCTCCCGACTCACCGACCTCCCGACTCGCCGAACTCCCGACTCACCGACCTCCCGACTCACCGACCTCCCGACTCACCGAACTCCCGACTCACTGAACTCCCGACTCACTGAACTCCCGACTCAGCGATCTCCCGAGTAACCGAACTCCCGACTCACCGACCTCCCGACTCACTGAACTCGCCGAACTCCGGACTCACCGACCTCCCAACTCACCGACCTCCCGACTCACCAACCTCATTACGCACCTGATTCACCGACCTCCCGACTCACCGACCTCCTGACTCACCGAACTCACCGAACTCCCGACTCACCGACCTCCCGACTCACCGACCTCCCGACTCACCGAACTCCTGACTCGACCAACTCCCGACTCAGCGACCTCCCGAGTCACCGAACTCCCGACTCACCGACTTCCCGACTCACCGAACTCCCAACTCGTTGAACTCACTGGGCTTCCCGACTCACCGAATCGTAACTTGACGAACTCTCCGAACTCCCGACTCACCGACCACCCGACTCACCAACCTACCGACTCACCGAACTCCCAACTCGCCCAACTCCCGACTCACCAACCTACAGACTCATCGACCTTCCGCCTTCCCGACCTCCCGACTCACCGACTTCCCGACTCACCGACCTCCGGACTCACCAAACTCGCCGAACTCCCGACTTACCGACCTCCCGACTCACCGACCTCCCGACTCACCGAACTCCCGACTCACCGAACTCCGGACTCACCAACCTCATTACTCACCGGATTCACCGATCTCCCGACTCACCGACCTCCTGACTCGCCGAACTCCGGACTCACCGAACTCCCGACTCACCGACCTCCCGACTCGCCGAACTCCCGACTCACCGACCTCCCGACTCACCGACCTCCCGACTCACCGACCTCCCGACTCACCGACCTCCCGACTCACCAAACTCCCGACTCACTGAACTCCCGACTCACTGAACTCCCGACTCACTGAACTCCCGACTCAGCGATCTCCCGAGTAACCGAACTCCCGACTCACCGACCTCCCGACTCACTGAACTCGCCGAACTCCGGACTCACCGACCTCCCAACTCACCGACCTCCCGACTCACCAACCTCATTACGCACCTGATTCACCGACCTCCCGACTCACCGACCTCCTGACTCACCGAACTCACCGAACTCCCGACTCACCGACCTCCCGACTCACCGACCTCCCGACTCACCGAACTCCTGACTCGACCAACTCCCGACCCAGCGACCTCCCGAGTCACCGAACTCCCGACTCACCGACTTCCCGACTCACCGAACTCCCAACTCGTTGAACTCACTGGGCTTCCCGACTCACCGAATCGTAACTTGACGAACTCTCCGAACTCCCGACTCACCGACCACCCGACTCACCAACCTACCGACTCACCGAACTCCCAACTCGCCCAACTCCCGACTCACCAACCTACCGACTCATCGACCTTCTGCCTTGCCGACCTCCCGACTCACCGACTTCCCGACTCACCGACCTCCGGACTCACCAAACTCGCCGAACTCCCGACTTACCGACCTCCCGACTCACCGACCTCCCGACTCACCGAACTCCCGACTCACCGAACTCCCGACTCGCCGAACTCGCCGAACGTCCGACTTACCGACCTCCCGACTCACCGACCTCCCGACTCACCGACCTCCCGACTCACCGAACTCCCGACTCACCGACCTCCCGACTCACCGAACTCCCGACTCACCGAACTCCCGACTCACCGACCTCTCGACTCACCGACCTCCCGACTCACCGAACTCCCGACTCACTGAACACACGACTCAGCGACCTCCCGAGTGACCGAACTCCTGACTCACCGACCTCCCGACTCAACGAACTCCCGACTCGTTGAACTCACTGGGCTTCCCGACTCACCGAATCCTAACTTGACGAACTCTCCGAACTCCCGACTCACCGACCTCCCGACTCACCAACCTACCGACTCACCGACCTTCCGCCTTGCCGACCTCCCGACTCACCGACTTACCGACTCACCGACTTCCCGACTCGCCGAACTCCCGACTCACCGACCTCCCGACTCACCGACCTCCCGACTCACCGAACTCCCGACTCACTGAACTCCCGACTCATTGAACTCCCGACTCAGCGACCTCCCGAGTAACCGAACTCCCGACTCACCGACCTCCCGACTCACTGAACTCGCCGAACTCCGGACTCACCGATCTCCCGACTCGCCGACCTCCTGACTCGCCGAACTCCGGACTCACCGAACTCCCGACTCACCGACCTCCCGACTCGCCGAACTCCCGACTCACCGACCTCCCGACTCACCGACCTCCCGACTCACCGAACTCACCGAATTTCCGACTCACTAACTCATCAACCTCGCGACTCACCGAACTCGCCGAACTCCAGACTCACCGACCTCCCGACTCACCGACCTCCCGACTCACCAACCTCATTACTCACCGGATTCATCGACCTCCCGACTCACCGACCTCCTGACTCACCGAACTCACCAACCTCCCGACTCACCGACCTCCCGACTCGCCGAACTCCCGACTCACCGACCTCCCGACTCACCGACCTCCCGACTCACCGAACTCCCGACTCACTGAACTCCCGACTCACTGAACTCCCGACTCAGCGATCTCCCGAGTAACCGAACTCCCGACTCACCGACCTCCCGACTCACTGAACTCGCCGAACTCCGGACTCACCGATCTCCCGACTCACCGACCTCCTGACTCGCCGAACTCCGGACTCACCGAACTCCCGACTCACCGACCTCCCGACTCGCCGAACTCCCGACTCACCGACCTCCCGACTCACCGACCTCCCGACTCACCGAACTCCCGACTCACTGAACTCCCGACTCATTGAACTCCCGACT
Organism: Pristiophorus japonicus; assembly: GCF_044704955.1. NCBI lineage: Eukaryota > Metazoa > Chordata > Chondrichthyes > Pristiophoridae > Pristiophorus > Pristiophorus japonicus. Next base: position 116,049,700 of record NC_091980.1, on the reverse strand, counting down.
CAGCGACCTCCCGAGTCACTGAACACCCGACTCACCGACCTCCCGACTCACCGAACTCGCCGAACTCCGGACTCACCGATCTCCCAACTCACCGACTTCCCGACTCAACGAACTCACCGAACTCCCGACTCACCAACCTCATTACTCACCGGATTCACCGACCTCCCGACTCACCGACCTCCTGACTCACGAACTCACCGAACTCCCGACTCACCGACCTCCCGACTCACCGACCTCCCGACTCACTGAACTCCCGACTCACTGAACTCCTGACTCACCGACCTTCCGACTCACCGACCTTCCGCCTTGCCGACCTCCCGACTCACCGACTTACCGACTCACCGACCTCCTGACTCACCGACCTCCCGACTCACCGACCTCCCAACTCACCGAACTCACCGAACTCCCGACTCACCGAACTCACCGACCTCCCGACTCACCAACCTACCGACTCACCGACCTTTCGCCTTGCCGACCTCCTGACTCACCGACTTCCCGACTCATCGACCTCCTGACTCACCGAACTCACCGAATTTCCGACTCACCGACTCACCGACCTCCCGACTCACCGAACTCGCTGAACTCCGAACTCACCGACCTCCCGACTCACTGACCTCCCGACTCGCCGAACTCCCGACTCACCGACCTCCCGACTCACCACACTCCCGACTCACCGAACTCCTGACTCGCCGAACTCGCCGAACTCATGACTCACCGACCTCCCGACTCGCCACACTCCAGACTCACCGAACTCCCGACTCACCGAACTCCCGACTCACCGACCTCCCGACTCGACGAACACTCGACTCACCGACCGCCCGACTCACCGAACTCCCGACTCGCCGAAGTCCCGACTCGCTGAACTCACCACACTCCCGACTCACCGAACTCCCGACTCACCGAACTCCCGACTCACCGAACTCCCAAATCGCCGGACTCGCTGAACTCCCGACTCACCGACCTCCAGACTCACCACACTCCCGACTCACCGAATTCCTGACTCGCCGAACTCGCCGAACTCCCGACTCACCGACCTCCCGACTCACCACACTCCAGACTCACCGAACTCCTGACTCGCCGAACTCCCGACTCGCCGAACTCCTGACTCGCCGAACTCCCGACTCGCCGAACTCCCGACTCACCGACCTCCCGACTCACCGACCTCCCGACTCACCGAACTCACCGAACTCACCGAACGCCCGGCTCACCGACCTCCCAACTCACCGAACTCCCGACTCGCCAAACTCCCGACTCACCGAACTCCCGACTCACCACACTCCCGACTCACCGAACTCCCGACTCACCGAACTCCCGACTCACCGAACTCCCAAATCGCCGGACTCGCTGAACTCCCGACTCACCGACCTCCATACTCACCACACTCCCGACTCACCGAACTCCTGACTCGCCGAACTCGCCGAACTCCCGACTCACCGACCTCCCGACTCACCACACTCCAGACTCACCGAACTCCTGACTCGCCGAATTCCCGACTCGCCGAACTCCCGACTCGCCGAACTCCCGACTCGCCAAACTCCCGACTCACTGACCTCCCGACTCACCTCACTCCCGACTCGCCGAACTCCCGAGTCACCTCACTCCCGACTCGCCGAACTCCTGACTCGCCGAACTCCCGACTCGCTGAACTCGCGATTCGCCGAACTCCCGACTCGCCGAACTCCCGACTCGCTGAAACCGCGACTCGCCAAACTCCCGACTTGCTGAACTCCCGACTCGCTGAACTCCCGACTCGCTGAACTCGGCATACTCCCGACTCACCGACCTCCCGACTCACCGAACTCCTGACTCGTTGAACTCACTGGGCTTCCCGACTCACCGAATCCTGACTTGCCGAATTTTCCGAACTCCCGACTCACCAACCTACCGACTCACCGATCTTCCGCCTTGCCGTCCTCCCGACTCACCGAACTCCCGACTCACCGACCTCCCGACTCACCGACCTCCCGACTCACCGAACTCCTGACTCGACCAACTCCCGACTCAGCGACCTCCCGAGTCACCGAACTCCCGACTCACCGACTTCCCGACTCACCGAACTCCCAACTCGTTGAACTCACTGGGCTTCCCGACTCACCGAATCGTAACTTGACGAACTCTCCGAACTCCCGACTCACCGACCACCCGACTCACCAACCTACCGACTCACCGAACTCCCAACTCGCCCAACTCCCGACTCACCAACCTACAGACTCATCGACCTTCCGCCTTCCCGACCTCCCGACTCACCGACTTCCCGACTCACCGACCTCCGGACTCACCAAACTCGCCGAACTCCCGACTTACCGACCTCCCGACTCACCGACCTCCCGACTCACCGAACTCCCGACTCACCGAACTCCCGACTCGCCGAACTCGCCGAACGTCCGACTTACCGACCTCCCGACTCACCGACCTCCCGACTCACCGACCTCCCGACTCACCGAACTCCCGACTCACCGACCTCCCGACTCACCGAACTCCCGACTCACCGAACTCCCGACTCACCGACCTCTCGACTCACCGACCTCCCGACTCACCGAACTCCCGACTCACCGACCTTCCGCCTTGCCGACCTCCCGACTCACCGACTTACCGACTCACCGACTTCCCGACTCACCGAACTCACCGAATTTCCGACTCACTAACTCATCAACCTCGCGACTCACCGAACTCGCCGAACTCCAGACTCACCGACCTCCCGACTCACCGACCTCCCGACTCACCAACCTCATTACTCACCGGATTCATCGACCTCCCGACTCACCGACCTCCTGACTCACCGAACTCACCAACCTCCCGACTCACCGACCTCCCGACTCGCCGAACTCCCGACTCACCGACCTCCCGACTCACCGACCTCCCGACTCACCGAACTCCCGACTCACTGAACTCCCGACTCACTGAACTCCAGACTCAGCGATCTCCCGAGTAACCGAACTCCCGACTCACCGACCTCCCGACTCACTGAACTTGTCGAACTCCGGACTCACCGACCTCCCAACTCACCGACCTCCCGACTCACCAACCTCATTACTCACCGGATTCACCGATCTCCCGACTCACCGACCTCCTGACTCGCCGAACTCCGGACTCACCGAACTCCCGACTCACCGACCTCCCGACTCGCCGAACTCCCGACTCACCGACCTCCCGACTCACCGACCTCCCGACTCACCGAACTACCGACTCACTGAACTCCCGACTCACTGAACTCCCGACTCAGCGACCTCCCGAGTCACTGAACACCCGACTCACCGACCTCCCGACTCACCAAACTCGCCGAACTCCGGACTCACCGATCTCCCAACTCACCGACTTCCCGACTCAACGAACTCACCGAACTCCCGACTCACCAACCTCATTACTCACCGGATTCACCGACCTCCCGACTCACCGACCTCCTGACTCACGAACTCACCGAACTCCCGACTCACCGACCTCCCGACTCACTGAACTCCCGACTCACTGAACTCCTGACTCACCGACCTTCCGCCTTGCCGACCTCCCGACTCACCAACTTACCGACTCACCGACCTCCTGACTCACCGACCTCCCGACTCACCGACCTCCCAACTCACCGAACTCACCAAACTCCCGACTCACCGAACTCACCGACCTCCCGACTCACCAACCTACCGACTCACCGACCTTTCGCCTTGCCGACCTCCTGACTCACCGACTTCCCGACTCATCGACCTCCTGACTCACCGAACTCACCGAATTTCCGACTCACCGACTCACCGACCTCCCGACTCACCGAACTCGCTGAACTCCGGATTCACCGACCTCCCGACTCACTGACCTCCCGACTCGCCGAACTCCCGACTCACCGACCTCCCGACTCACCACACTCCCGACTCACCGAACTCCTGACTCGCCGAACTCGCCGAACTCACGACTCACCGACCTCCCGACTCGCCACACTCCAGACTCACCGAACTCCCGACTCACCGAACTCCCGACTCACCGACCTCCCGACTCGACGAACACTCGACTCACCGACCGCCCGACTCACCGAACTCCCGACTCGCCGAAGTCCCGACTCGCTGAACTCACCACACTCCCGACTCACCAAACTCCCGACTCACCGAACTCCCGACTCACCGAACTCCCAAATCGCCGGACTCGCTGAACTCCCGACTCACCGACCTCCAGACTCACCACATTCCAGACTCACCGAATTCCTGACTCGCCGAACTCGCCGAACTCCCGACTCACCGACCTCCCGACTCACCACACTCCAGACTCACCGAACTCCTGACTCGCCGAACTCCCGACTCGCCGAACTCCTGACTCGCCGAACTCCCGACTCGCCGAACTCCCGACTCACCGACCTCCCGACTCACCGACCTCCCGACTCACCGAACTCACCGAACTCACCGAACGCCCGGCTCACCGACCTCCCAACTCACCGAACTCCCGACTCGCCAAACTCCCGACTCACCGAACTCCCGACTCACCACACTCCCGACTCACCGAACTCCCGACTCACCGAACTCCCGACTCACCGAACTCCCAAATCGCCGGACTCGCTGAACTCCCGACTCACCGACCTCCAACTCACCACACTCCCGACTCACCGAACTCCTGACTCGCCGAACTCGCCGAACTCCCGACTCACCGACCTCCCGACTCACCACACTCCAGACTCACCGAACTCCTGACTCGCCGAACTCCCGACTCGCCGAACTCCCGACTCGCCGAACTCCCGACTCGCCAAACTCCCGACTCACTGACCTCCCGACTCACCTCACTCCCGACTCGCCGAACTCCCGAGTCACCTCACTCCCGACTCGCCGAACTCCTGACTCGCCGAACTCCCGACTCGCTGAACTCGCGATTCGCCGAACTCCCGACTCGCCGAACTCCCGACTCGCTGAAACCGCGACTCGCCAAACTCCTGACTTGCTGAACTCCCGACTCGCTGAACTCCCGACTCGCTGAACTCGGCATACTCCCGACTCACCGACCTCCCGACTCACCGAACTCCTGACTCGTTGAACTCACTGGGCTTCCCGACTCACCGAATCCTGACTTGCCGAATTTTCCGAACTCCCGACTCACCAACCTACCGACTCACCGATCTTCCGCCTTGCCGTCCTCCCGACTCACCGACTTCCCGACTCACCGACCTCCGGACTCACCAAACTCTCCGAACTCCCGACTTACCGACCTCCCGACTCACCGACCTACGACTCACCGAACGCCCGACTCGCTGACCTCCCGACTCGCCGAACTCCCGACTCGCCGAACTCCCGACTCGCCGAACTCCCGACTCGCTGAACTCGCGACTCGCCAAACTCCCAACTCGCTGAACTCCCGACTCGCTGAACTCGCCGAACACCCGACTCACCGAACTCCTGACTCGCTGAACTCCCGACTCGTCGAACTCCCGGCTCACTGATCTCCCGACTCATCGACCTCCCGACTCGCCGAACTCCCGACTCACCGAACTCCCGACTCGCTGAACTCCCGACTCGTCGAACTCCCAGCTCACCGATCTCCCGACTTACTGACCTCCCGACTCACCAAACTCCCGACTCGCCGAACTCGCCGAACTCCCGACTCACCGACCTCCCGACTCACCACACTCCCGACTCACCGAACTCCTGACTCGCCGAACTCGCCGAACTCCCGACTCACCGACCTCCCGACTCACCAACCTACCAACTCACCGACCTTCCGCCTTGCCGACCTCCCGACTCACCGACTTCCCGACTCACCGACTTCCTGACTCACCGAACTCACCGAATTTCCGACTCACCGAACTCACCGAACTCCCGACTCACTGACCTCCCGACTCGACCAACTCCCGAGTCACCAACCTCCCGACTCACCGAACTCCCGACTCATTGAACTCCCGACTCAGCGACCTCCCGAGTCACCGAACTCACGACTCACCGACCTCCCGACTCACCGAACTACCGACTCATTGAACTCACTGGGCTTCCCGACTCACCGAATCGTAACTTGACGAACTCTCCGAACTCCCGACTCACCGACCTCCCGACTCACCAACCTACCGACTCACCGACCTCCTGACTCACCGACCTCCCGACTCACCGACCTCCCAATTCACCGAACTCACCGAACTCCCGACTCACCGAACTCACAGACCTACCGACTCACCAACCTACCGACTCACCGACCTTTCGCCTTGCCGACCTCCCGACTCACCGACTTCCCGACTCATCGACCTCCTGACTCACCGAACTCACCGAATTTCCGACTCACCGACTCACCGACCGCCCGACTCACCGAACTCGCTGAACTCCGGACTCACCGACCTCCCGACTCACCGACCTCCCGACTCGCCGAACTCCCGACTCACCGACCTCCCGACTCACCGAAATCACCGAAATCCCGACTCACCGACCTCCCGACTCACCGACCTCCCGACTCACCGAACTCCCGACTCACCGACCTCCCGACTCACCGATCTCCCAACTCACCGAACTCACCGAACTCACCGAAGGCCCAGCTCACCGACCTCCCGACTCACCGAACTCCCGATCGCCAAACTCCCGACTCACCGAACTCCCGACTCACCACACTCCCGACTCACCGAACTCCCGACTCACCGAACTCCCGACTCACCGAACTCCCAAATCGCCGGACTCGCTGAAGTCCCGACTCACCGACCTCCAGACTCACCACACTCCCGACTCACCGAACTCCTGACTCGCCGAACTCGCCGAACTCCCGACTCACCGACCTCCCGACTCACCACACTCCAGACTCACCGAACTCCTGACGCGCCGAACTCCCGACTCGCTGAACTCCCGACTCGCCGAACTCCCGACTCGCCGAACTCCCGGTTCGCCAAACTCCCGACTCGCCGACCTCCCGACTCACCGAACTCACCGAACTCACCGAAAGCCCGGCTCACCGACCTCCCAACTCACCGAACTCCCGACTCACCGAACTCCCAAATCGCCGGACTTGCTGAACTCCCGACTCACCGACCTCCAGACTCACCACACTCCCGACTCACCGAACTCCTGACTCGCCGAACTCGCCGAACTCCCGACTCACCGACTTCCCGACTCACCACACTCCAGACTCACCGAACTCCTGACTCGCCGAACTCCCGACTCGCCGAACTCCCGACTCGCCGAACTCCCGACTCGCCGAACTCACCACTCGCCGAACTCCCGACTCACCGACCTCCCGACTCACCGACCTCCCGGCTCACCGAACTCACCGAACTCACCGAACGCCCGGCTCACCGACCTCCCAACTCACCGAACTCCCGACTCGCCAAACTCCCGACTCACCGAATTCCCGACTCACCACACTCCCGACTCACCGAACTCCCGACTCACCGAACTCCCAAATCGCCGGACTCGCTGAACTCCCGACTCACCGACCTCCAGACTCAGCACACTCCCGACTCACCGAACTCCTGACTCGCCGAACTCGCCGAACTCCCGACTCACCGACCTCCCGACTCACCAAACTCCAGACTCACCGAACTCCTGACTCGCCGAACTCCCGACTCGCCGAACTCCCGACTCGCCGAACTCCCGACTCACTGACCTCCCGACTCACCTCACTCCCGACTCGCCGAACTCCTATCTCGCCGAACTCCCGACTCGCTGAACTCGCGATTCGCCGAACTCCCGACTCGCCGAACTCCCGACTCGCTGAACCCGCGACGCGCTAAACTCCCAACTCGCTGAATTCCCGACTCGCTGAACTCCCGACTCGCTGAACTCGCCGAACTCCCGACTCACCGACCTCCCGACTCACAGAACTCCTGACTCGTTGAACTCACTGGGCTTCCCGACTCACCGAATCCTGACTTGCCGAATTCTCCGAACTCCCGACTCACCAACCTACCGACTCACCGATCTTCCGCCTTGCCGTCCTCCCGACTCACCGACTTCCCGACTCACCGACCTCCGGACTCACCAAACTCGCCGAACTCCCGACCTCCCGACTCGCCGACCTCCCGACTCACCGAACTCCCGACTCACCGAACTCCCGACTCGCTGAACTCGCCGAACTTCCGACTTACCGACCTCCTGACTCACCGAACTCCCGACTCACCGAGCTACCGACTCGCTGAACTCGCCGAACTCCTGACTCACCGACCTCCCGACTCACCGACCTCCCGACTCACTGAACTCCCGACTCAGCGACCTCCCGAGTCACCGAACTCCCGACTCACCGACCTCCCGACTCACCGACCTCCCGACGCACCTACCTACCGACTCACCGACCTTCCGCCTTGCCGACCTCCCGACTCACCGACTTACCGACTCACCGACTTCCTGACTCACCGAACTCACCGAATTTCCGACTCACCGAACTCACCGAACTCCCGACTCACTGACCTCCCGACTCGACCAACTCCCGAGTCACCGACCTCCCGACTCACCGAACTCCCGACTCATTGAACTCCCGACTCAGCGACCTCCCGAGTCACCGAACTCCCGACTCACCGACCTCCCGACTCACCGAACTCCCGACTCGTTGAACTCACTGGGCTTCCCGACTCACCGAATCGTAACTTGACGAACTCTCCGAACTCCCGACTCACCGACCTCCCGACTCACCAACCTACCGACTCACCGACCTCCTGACTCACCGACCTCCCGACTCACCGACCTCCCAACTCACCGAACTCACCGAACTCCCGACTCACCGAACTCACAGACCTACCGACTCACCAACCTACCGACTCACCGACCTTTCGCCTTGCCGACCTCCCGACTCACCGACTTCCCGACTCATCGACCTCCTGACTCAGTGAACTCACCGAATTTCCGACTCACCGACTCACCGACCTCCCGACTCACCGAACTCGCTGAACTCCGGACTCACCGACCTCCCGACTCACCGACCTCCCGACTCGCCGAACTCCCGACTCACCGACCTCCCGACTCACCGAAATCATCGAACTCCCGACTCACCGACCTCCTGACTCACCGACCTCCCGACTCACCGAACTCCCGACTCACCGACCTCCCGACTCACCGACCTCCCGACTCACCGACCTCCCGACTCACCGAACTCACCGAACTCACCGAATGCCAAGCTCACCGACCTCCCGACTCACCGAACTCCCGACTCGCCAAACTCCCGACTCACCGAACTCCCGACTCACCACACTCCCGACTCACCGAACTCCCGACTCACCGAACTCCCGACTCACCGAACTCCCAAATCGCCGGACTCACTGAACTCCCGACTCACCGACCTCCAGACTCACCACACTCCCGACTCACCAAACTCCGGACTCGCCGAACTCGCCGAACTCCCGACGAACCGACCTCCCGACTCACCACACTCCAGACTCACCGAACTCCTGACTCGCCGAAATCCCGACTTGCCGAACTCCCGACTCGCCGAACACCCGACTCGCCGAACTCCCGACTCGCTGAACTCGCGACTCGCCAAACTCCCAACTCGCTGAACTCCCGACTCGCTGAACTCCCGACTCGCTGAACTCGCCGAACTCCCGACTCACCGACCTCCCGACTCACCGAACTCCTGACTCGTTGAACTCACTGGGCTTCCCGACTCACCGAATCCTGACTTGCCGAACTCTCCGAACTCCCGACTCACCAACCTACCGACTCACCGATCTTCCGCCTTGCCGACATCCCGACTGACCGACTTCCCGACTCACCGACCTCCGGACTCACCAAACTCGCCGAACTCCCGACTTACCGACCTCCCGACTCACCGACCTCCCGACTCACCGAACTCCCGACTCACCGAACTCCCGACTCGCTGAACTCGCCGAACTTCCGACTTACCGACATCCCGACTCACCGAACTCCCGACTCACCGAGCTCCCGACTCGCTGAACTCGGCGAACTCACGACTCACCGACCTCCCGACTCACCGACCTCCCGACTCACCGACCTCCCGACTCACTGAACTCCCGACTCAGCGACCTCCCGAGTCACCGATCTCCCGACTCACCGACCTCCCGACTCACCGACCTCCCGACTCACTGAACTCCCGACTCAGCGACCTCCCGAGTCACCGAACTCCAGACTCACCGACCTCCCGACTCACCGAACTCCCGACTCGTTGAACTCACTGGGCTTCCCGACTCACCGAATCTCAACTTGACGAACTCTCCGAACTCCCGACTCACCGACCTCTCGACGCACCAACCTACCGACTCACCGACCTTCCGCCTTGCCGACCTCCCGACTCACCGACTTACCGACTCACCGACTTCCTGACTCGCCGAACTCACCGAATTTCCGACTCACCGAACTCCCGACTCACCAACCTCCCGACTCACCGACCTCCCGACTCACCGACCTCCCGACTCACCGAACTCACCGAACTCACCGAATGCCAAGCTCACCGACCTCCCGACTCACCGAACTCCCGACTCGCCAAACTCCCGACTCACCGAACTCCCGACTCACCACACTCCCGACTCACCGAACTCCCGACTCACCGAAGTCCCGACTCACCGAACTCCCAAATCGACGGACTCGCTGAACTCCCGACTCACCGACCTCCAGACTCACCACACTCCCGACTCACCGAACTCCGGACTCGCCGAACTCGCCGAACTCCCGACTAACCGACCTCCCGACTCACCACACTCCAGACTCACCGAACTCCTGACGCGCCAAACTCCCGACTTGCCGAACTCCCGACTCGCCGAACTCCCGACTCGCCGAACTCCCGACTCGCTGAACTCGCGACTCGCCAAACTCCCAACTCGCTGAACTCCCGACTCGCTGAACTCCCGACTCGCTGAACTCGCCGAACTCCCGACTCACCGACCTCCCGACTCACCGAACTCCTGACTCGTTGAACTCACTGGGCTTCCCGACTCACCGAATCCTGACTTGCCGAACTCTCCGAACTCCCGACTCACCAACCTACCGACTCACCGATCTTCCGCCTTGCCGACATCCCGACTGACCGACTTCCCGACTCACCGACCTCCGGACTCACCAAACTCGCCGAACTCCCGACTTACCGACCTCCCGACTCACCGACCTCCCGACTCACCGAACTCCCGACTCGCTGAACTCGCCGAACTTCCGACTTACCGACCTCCCGACTCACCAAACTCCCGACTCACCGAGCTCCCGACTCGCTGAACTCGGCGAACTCACGACTCACCGACCTCCCGACTCACCGACCTCCTGACTCACCGACCTCCCGACTCACTGAACTCCCGACTCAGCGACCTCCCGAGTCCAACCGATCTCCCGACTCACCGACCTCCCGACTCACCGACTTCCCGACTCACCGACCTCCGGACTCACCAAACTCGCCGAACTCCCGACTTACCGACCTCCCGACTCACCGACCTCCCGACTCACCGAACTCCCGACTCACCGAGCTCCCGACTCGCTGAACTCGGCGAACTCACGACTCACCGACCTCCCGACTCACCGACCTCCTGACTCACCGACCTCCCGACTCACTGAACTCCCGACTCAGCGACCTCCCGAGTCCAACCGATCTCCCGACTCACCGACCTCCCGACTCACCGACCTCCCGACTCACCGACCTCCCGACTCACTGAACTCCCGACTCAGCGACCTCCCGAGTCACCGAACTCCCGACTCACCGACCTCCCGACTCACCGAACTCCCGACTCGTTGAACTCACTGGGCTTCCCGACTCACCGAATCTTAACTTGACGAACTCTCCAAACTCCCGACTCACCGACCTCTCGACGCACCAACCTACCGACTCACCGACCTTCCGCCTTGCCGACCTCCCGACTCACCGACTTACCGACTCACCGACTTCCTGACTCGCCGAACTCACCGAATTTCCGACTCACCGAACTCACCGAACTCCCGACTCACAGACCTCCCGACTCGACCAACTCCCGACTCACTGAACTCCCGACTCAGCGACCTCCCGAGTCACCGAACTCCCGACTCACCGACCTCCCGACTCACTGAACTCCCGACTCGTTGAACTCACTGGGCTTCCCGACTCACCGAATCGTAACTTGACGAACTCTCCGAACTCCCGACTCACCGACCTCCCGACTCACCAACCTACCGACTCACCGACCTCCTGACTCACCGACCTCCCGACTCACCGACCTCCCAATTCACCGAACTCACCGAACTCCCGACTCACCGAACTCACCGACCTACCGACTCACCAACCTACCGACTCACCGACCTTTCGCCTTGCCGACCTCCAGACTCACCGACCTCCCGGCTCATCGACCTCCTGACTCACCGAACTCACCGAATTTCCGACTCACCGACTCACCGTCCTCCCGACTCACCGAACTCGCTGAACTCCGGACTCACCGACCTCCCGACTCACCGACCTCCCGACTCGCCGAACTCCCGACTCACCGACCTCCCGACTCACCACACTCCAGACTAACCGAACTCCTGACTCGCCGAACTCCAGACTCGCCAAACTCCCGACTCGCTGAACTCGCGACTCGCAGAACTCCCGACTCGCCGAACTCCCGACTCTCTGAACTCGCAACTCGCCGAACTCCCGACTCGCCGAACTCCCGACTCGCTGAACTCTCGACTCACCGACCTCCCGACTCACCACACTCCCGACTCGCCGAACTCCTGACTCGCCGAACTCCCGACTCGCCGAACTCCTGACTCGCCGAACTCCCGACTCGCCAAACTCCCGACTCGCTGAACTCACGACTCGCTGAACTCACCACTCGCCGAACTCCTGACTCGCCGAACTCCCGACTCGCCAAACTCCCGACTCGCTGAACTCACGACTCGCCAAACTCCCAACTCGCTGAACTCCCGACTCGCTGAACTCGCCGAACACCCGACTCACCGAACTCCTGACTCGCTGAACTCCCGACTCGTCGAACTCCCGGCTCACTGATCTCCCGACTCACCGACCTCCCGACTCACCACACTCCCGACTCGCCGAACTCCTGACTCGCCGAACTCCCGACTCGCCGAACTCCTGACTCGCCGAACTCCCGACTCGCCAAACTCCCGACTCGCTGAACTCACGACTCGCTGAACTCACAACTCGCCGAACTCCCGACTCGCCGATCTCCCGACTCGCTGACCTCCCGACTCGCCGAACTCCCGACTCGTCGAACTCCCGACTCGCCGAACTCCCGACTCGCTGAACTCGCAACTCGCCAAACTCCCAACTCGCTGAACTCCCGACTCGCTGAACTCGCCGAACACCCGACTCACCGAACTCCTGACTCGCTGAACTCCCGACTCGTCGAACTCCCAGCTCACCGATCTCCCGACTTACTGACATCCCGACTCACCAAACTCCCGACTCGCCAAACTCGCCGAACCCACGACTCAACGACCTCCCGACTCACCACACTCCCGACTCACCGAAATCCTGACTCGCCGAACTCGCCGAACTCCCGACTCACCGACCTCCGGACTCACCAACCTACCAACTCACCGACCTTCCGCCTTGCCGACCTCCCGACTCACCGACTTCCCGACTCACCGACCTCCTGACTCACCGAACTCACCGAATTTCCGACTCGCCGACTCACCGACCTCCTGACTCGCCGAACTCGCCGAACTCTCGACTCACCGACCTCCCGACTCACCAACCTACCAACTCACCGACCTCCCGCCTCACCGACTTCCCGACTCAACGACCTCCTGACTCACCGAACTCACCGAATTTCCGACTCACCGATTCACCGACCTCCCGACTCACCGACCTCCCGACTCACCAACCTACCAACTCACCGACCTTCCGCCTTGCCGAGCTCCCGACTCACCGACTTCCCGACTCACCAACCTCCTAACTCAGCGAACTCACCGAAATTCAGACTCACCGACTCACCGACCTCCCGACTCACCGAACTCGCCGAACTCCGGACTCACCGACCTCCCGACTCAACTAACTCCTGACTCACCGGACTCACCGACCTCCCGACTCACCGACCTCCCGACTCACCGAAATCACCGAACTCCCGACTCACCGACCTCCCGACTCACCGAACTCCCGACTCACCGACCTCCCGACTCACCGACCTCCCGACTCACCGACCTCCTGACTCGCTGAACTCCCGACTCGTCGAACTCCCGGCTCACTGATCTCCCGACTCACCGACCTCCCGACTCACCACACTCCCGACTCGCCGAACTCCCGACTCGCCGAACTCCCGACTCGCCGAACTCCTGACTCGCCGAACTCCCGACTCGCCAAACTCCCGACTCGCTGAACTCACGACTCGCTGAACTCACAACTCGCCGAACTCCCGACTCGCCGATCTCCCGACTCGCTGACCTCCCGACTCCCCGAACTCCCGACTCGTCGAACTCCCGACTCGCCGAACTCCCGACTCGCTGAACTCGCGACTCGCTGAACTCGCCGAACACCCGACTCACCGAACTCCTGACTCGCTGAACTCCCGACTCGTCGAACTCCCGGCTCACTGATCTCCCGACTCATCGACCTCCCGACTCGCCGAGCTCCCGACTCACCGAACTCCCGACTCGCTGAACTCATGACTCGCTGAACTCACCACTCGCCAAACTCCCGACTCGCCGATCTCCCGACTCGCTGACCTCCCGACTCACCGAACTTCCGACTCGTCGAACTCCCGACTCGCCGAACTCCCGACTCGCTGAACTCGCGACTTGCCAAACTCCCAACTCGCTGAACTCCCGACTCGCTGAACTCGCCGAACACCCGACTCACCGAACTCCTGACTCGCTGAACTCCCGACTCGTCGAACTCCCAGCTCACCGATCTCCCGACTTACTGACATCCCGACTCACCAAACTCCCGTCTCGCCGAACTCGCCGAACCCACGACTCAACGACCTCCCGACTCACCACACTCCCGACTCACCGAAATCCTGACTCGCCGAACTCGCCGAACTCCCGACTCACCGACCTCCGGACTCACCAACCTACCAACTCACCGACCTTCCGCCTTGCCGACCTCCCGACTCACCGACTTCCCGACTCACCGACCTCCTGACTCACCGAACTCACCGAATTTCCGACTCGCCGACTCACCGACCTCCTGACTCGCCGAACTCGCCGAACTCTCGACTCACCGACCTCCCGACTCACCAACCTACCAACTCACCGACCTCCCGCCTCACCGACTTCCCGACTCAACGACCTCCTGACTCACCGAACTCACCGAATTTCCGACTCACCGATTCACCGACCTCCCGACTCACCGACCTCCCGACTCACCAACCTACCAACTCACCGACCTTCCGCCTTGCCGAGCTCCCGACTCACCGACTTCCCGACTCACCAACCTCCTAACTCAGCGAGCTCACCGAAATTCCGACTCACCGACTCACCGACCTCCCGACTCACCGAACTCGCCGAACTCCGGACTCACCGACCTCCCGACTCACCGAACTCCTGACTCACCGGACTCACCGACCACCCGACTCACCGACCTCCCGACTCACCGAAATCACCGAACTCCCGACTCACCGACCTCCCGACTCACCGAACTCCCGACTCACCGACCTCCCGACTCACCGACCTCCCAACTCACCGACCTCCCGACTCACCGAACTCACCGAACACCCGGCTCACCGACCTCCTGTTTCACCGAACTCCCGACTCGCCAAACTCCCGACTCACCGAACTCCCGACTTACCACACTCCCGACTCACCGAACTCCCGACTCACCGAACTCCCGACTCACCGAACTCCCAAATCGCCGGACTTGTTGAACTCCCGACTCACCGACCTCCCGACTCACCGAACTCCTGACTCGTTGAACTCACTGGGCTTCCCGACTCACCGAATCCTGACTTGCCGAACTCTCCGAACTCCCGACTCACCAACCTACCGACTCACCGATCTTCCGCCTTGCCGACCTCCCGACTCACCGACTTCCCGACTCACCGACTTCCGGACTCAACAAACTCGCTGAACTCCCGACTTACCGACCTCCCGACTCACCGACCTCCCGACTCACCGAACTCCCGACTCACCGAACTCCCGACTCGCTGAACTCGCCGAACTTCCGACTTACCGACCTCCCGACTCACCGAACTCCCGACTCACCGAGCTCCCGACTCGCTGAACTCGCCGAACTCCCGACTCACCGACCTCCCGACTCACCGACCGCCCGACTCACCGACCTCCCGACTCACTGAACTCCCGACTCAGCGACCTCCCGAGTCACCGAACTCCCGACTCACCGACCTCCCGACTCACCGAACTCCCGAATCGTTGAACTCACTGGGCTTCCTGACTCACCGAATCTTAACTTGACGAACTCTCCGAACTCCCGACTCACCGACCTCTCGACGCACCAACCTACCGACTCACCGACCTTCCGCCTTGCTGACCTCCCGACTCACCGACTTACCGACTCACCGAATTCCTGACTCACCGAACTCACCGAACTCCCGACTCACCGACCTCCCGCCTCGACCAACTCCCGACTCACCGACCTCCCGTCTCACCAACCTCCCGCCTCACCGAACTCCCGACTCACTGAACTCCCGACTCACCGACCTCCCGACTCACCGAACTCCCGACTCACCGAACTCCCGACTCACCGAACTCCCGACTCGTTGAACTCACTGGGCTTCCCAACTCACTGAATTGTAACTTGACAAACTCTTCGAACTCCCGACTCACCGACCTCCCGACTCACCGACCTCCCGACTCACCGACCTACCGACTCACCGACCTCCTGACTCACCGACCTCCCGACTCACCGACCTCCCAATTCACCGAACTCACCGAACTCCCGACTCACCGAACTCACCGACCTACCGACTCACCAACCTACCGACTCACCGACCTTTCGCCTTGCCGACCTCCCGACTCACCGACTTCCCGACTCATCGACCTCCTGACTCACCAAACTCACCGAATTTCCGACTCACCGACTCACCGACCTCCCGACTCACCGAACTCGCTGAACTCGCAACTCGCCGAACTCCCGACTCGCCGAACTTCCGACTCGCTGAACTCTCGACTCACCGACCTCCCGACTCACCACACTCCCGACTCGCCGAACTCCTGACTCGCCGAACTCCCGACTCGCCAAACTCCTGACTCGCTGAACTCACGACTCGCCGAACTCCCGACTCGCCGATCTCCCGACTCGCCGACCTCCCGACTCGCCGAACTCCCGACTCGCCGAACTCCCGACTCGCTGAACTCCCGACTCGCTGAACTCCCGACTCGCTGAACTCGCGACTCGCCAAACTCCCAACTCGCTGAACTCCCGACTCGCTGAACTCGCCGAACACCCGACTCACCGAACTCCTGACTCGCTGAACTCCCAACTCGCTGAACTCCCGACTCGTCGAACTCCCGGCTCACTGATCTCCCGACTCATCGACCTCCCGACTCGTCGAACTCCCGACTCACCGAACTCCCGACTCGCTGAACTCCCGACTCGTCGAACTCCCGACTCGCTGAACTCACGACTCGCTGAACTCACCACTCGCCGAACTCCCGACTCGCCGATCTCCTGACATAGAAACATAGAAACATAGAAACATAGAAAATAGGTGCAGGAGCAGGCCATTCAGCCCTTCTAGCCTGCACCGCCATTCAATGAGTTCATGGCTGAACATGAAACTTCAGTACCCCCTTCCTGCTTTCTCGCCATAACCCTTGATCCCCCGAGTAGTAAGGACTTCATCTAACTCCCTTTTGAATATATTTAGTGAATTGGCCTCAACTACTTTCTGTGGTAGAGAATTCCACAGGTTCACCACTCTCTGGGTGAAGAAGTTTCTCCTCATCTCGGTCCTAAATGGCTTACCCCTTATCCTCAGACTGTGACCCCTGGTTCTGGACCTCCCCAACATTGGGAACATTCTTTCTGCATCTAACCTGTCTAAACCCGTCAGAATTTTAAACGTTTCTATGAGGTCCCCTCTCATTCTTCTGAACTCCAGTGAATACAAGCCCAATTGATCCAATCTTTCTTGATAGGTCAGTCCCGCCATCCCGGGAATCAGTCTGGTGAACCTTCGCTGCACTCCCTCAATAGCAAGAATGTCCTTCCTCAAGTTAGGAGACCAAAACTGTACACAATACTCCAGGTGTGGCCTCACCAAGGCCCTGTACAACTGTAGCAACACCTCCCTGCCCCTGTATTCAAATCCCCTCGCTATGAAGGCCAACATGCCATTTGCTTTCTTAACCGCCTGCTGTACCTGCATGCCAACCTTCAATGACTGATGTACCATGACACCCAGGTCTCGTTGCACCTTCCCTTTTCCTAATCTGTCACCATTCAGATAATAGTCTGTCTCTCTGTTTTTACCACCAAAGTGGATAACCTCACATTTATCCACATTATACTTCATCTGCCATGCATTTGCCCACTCACCTAACCTATCCAAGTCACTCTGCAGCCTAATAGCATCCTCCTCGCAGCTCACACTGCCACCCAACTTAGTATCATCCGCAAATTTGGAGATACTGCATTTAATCCCCTCGTCTAAATCATTAATGTACAATGTAAACAGCTGGGGCCCCAGCACAGAACCTTGCGGCACTCCACTAGTCACTGCCTGCCATTCTGAAAAGTACCCGTTTACTCCTACTCTTTGCTTCCTGTCTGACAACCAGTTCTCAATCCACGTCAGCACACTACCCCCAATCCCATGTGCTTTAACTTTGCACATTAATCTCTTGTGTGGGACCTTGTCGAAAGCCTTCTGAAAGTCCAAATATACCACATCAACTGGTTCTCCTTTGTCCACTTTACTGGAAACATCCTCAAAAAATTCCAGAAGATTTGTCAAGCATGATTTCCCTTTCACAAATCCATGCTGACTTCGACCTATCATGTCACCATTTTCCAGATGCACTGCTATGACATCCTTAATAATTGATTCCATCATTTTACCCACTACTGAGGTCAGGCTGACCGGTCTATAATTCCCTGTTTTCTCTCTCCCTCCTTTTTTAAAAAGTGGGGTTACATTGGCTACCCTCCACTCCATAGGAACTGATCCAGAGTCAATGGAATGTTGGAAAATGACTGTCAATGCATCCGCTATTTCCAAGGCCACCTCCTTAAGTACTCTAGGATGCAGGCCATC
This sequence comes from Pristiophorus japonicus, assembly GCF_044704955.1. Lineage (NCBI taxonomy): Eukaryota > Metazoa > Chordata > Chondrichthyes > Pristiophoridae > Pristiophorus > Pristiophorus japonicus. The sequence continues at coordinate 116,030,709 of NC_091980.1, read as the reverse complement.
AGGCCCTGGGGATTTGTCGGCCTTCAATCCCATCAATTTCCCCAACACAATTTCCCGACTAATAAAGATTTCCCTCAGTTCCTCTTCCTTACTAGACCCTCTGACCCCTTTTATATCCGGAAGGTTGTTTGTATCCTCCTTAGTGAATACCGAACCAAAGTACTTGTTCAATTGATCCGCCATTTCTTTGTTCCCCGTTATGACTTCCCCTGATTCTGACTGCAGGGGACCTACGTTTGTCTTCACCAACCTTTTTCTCTTTACATACCTATAGAAACTTTTGCAATCCGCCTTAATGTTCCCTGCAAGCTTCTTCTCGTACTCCATTTTCCCTGTCCTAATCAAACCCTTTGTCCTCCTCTGCTGAGTTCTAAATTTCTCCCAGTCCCCAGGTTCGCTGCTATTTCTGGCCAATTTGTATGCCACTTCCTTGGCTTTAATACTATCCCTGATTTCCCTAGATAGCCACGGTTGAGCCACCTTCCCCTTTTTATTTTTACGCCAGACAGGAATGTACAATTGTTGTACTTCATCCATGCGGTCTCTAAATGTCTGCCATTGCCCATCCACAGTCAACCCCCTAAGTATCATTCGCCAATCTATCCTAGCCAATTCACGCCTCATACCTTCAAAGTTACCCTTCTTTAAGTTCTGGACCATGGTCTCTGAAATTACTGTTTCATTCTCCATCCTAATGCAGAATTCCACCATATTATGGTCACTCTTCCCCAAGGGGCCTCGCACAATGAGATTGCTAATTAATCCTCTCTCATTACACAACACCCAGTCTAAGATGGCCTCCCCCCTAGTTGGTTCCTCAACATATTGGTCTAGAAAACCATCCCTTATGCACTCCAGGAAATCCTCCTCCACCGTATTGCTTCCAGTTTGGCTAGCCCAATCTATGTGCATATTAAAGTCACCCATTATAACTGCTACACCTTTATTGCATGCACCCCTAATTTCCTGTTTGATGCCTTCCCCAACATCCCTACTACTGTTTGGAGGTCTGTACACAACTCCTACTAACGTTTTTTGCCCTTTGGTGTTCTGCAGCTCTACCCATATAGATTCCACATCATCCAAGCTAATGTCTTTCCTAACTATTGCATTAATCTCCTCTTTAACCAGCAATGCTACCCCACCTCCTTTTCCTTTTATTCTATCCTTCCTGAATGTTGAATACCCCTGAATGTTGAGTTCCCAGCCCTGATCATCCTGGAGCCACGTCTCCGTAATCCCAATCACATCATATTTGTTAACATCTATTTGCACAATTAATTCATCCACCTTATTGCGGATACTCCTTGCATTAAGACACAAAGCCTTCAGGCTTGTTTTATTAACACCCTTTGTCCTTTTAGAATTTTGCTGTACAGTGGCCCTTTTTGTTCTTTGCCTTGGGTTTCTCTGCCCTACACTTTTCCTCATCTCCTTTCTGTCTTTTGCTTTTGGCTCCTTTTTGTTTCCCTCTGTCTCCCTGCATTGGTTCCCATCCCCCTGCCATATTAGTTTAAATCCTCCCCAACAGCACTAGCAAACACTCCCCCTAGGACATTGGTTCCAGTCCTGCCCAGGTGCAGACCGTCCGGTTTGTACTGGTCCCACCTCCCCCAGAACCGGTCCCAATGCCCCAGGAATTTGAATCCCTCCCTGCTGCACCACTGCTCAAGCCACGTATTCATCTGCGCTATCCTGCGATTCCTACTCTGACTATCACGTGGCACTGGTAGCAATCCCGAGATTACTACTTTTGAACTCGCCGAACACCCGACTCACCGAACTCCTGACTCGCTGAACTCCCAACTCGTCGAACTCCCGGCTCACTGATCTCCCGACTCACCGACCTCCCGACTCACCACACTCCCGACTCGCCGAACTCCTGACTCGCCGAACTCCCGACTCGCCGAACTCCTGACTCGCCGAACTCCCGACTCGCTGAACTCACGACTCGCTGAACTCACGACTCGCTGAACTCCCGACTCGCCGAACTCCCGACTCGCCGATCTCCCAACTCGCTGACCTCCCGACTCGCCGAACTCCCGACTCGTCGAACTCCCGACTCGCCGAACTCCCGACTCGCTGAACTCGCGACTCGCTGAACTCCCGACTCGCTGAACTCACCACTCGCCAAACTCCCAACTCGCTGAACTCCCGACTCGCTGAACTCGCGACTCGCCAAACTCCCAACTCGCTGAACTCCCGACTCGCTGAACTCGCCGAACACCCGACTCACCGAACTCCTGACTCGCTGAACTCCCGACTCGTCGAACTCCCGGCTCGCCGAGCTCCCGACTCACCGAACTCCCGACTCGCTGAACTCCCGACTCGTCGAACTCCCAGCTCACCGATCTCCCGACTTACTGACATCCCGACTCACCAAACTCCCGACTCGCCGAACTCGCCGAACCCCCGACTCAACGACCTCCCGACTCACCACACTCCCGACTCACCGAACTCCTGACTCGCCGAACTCGCCGAACTCCCGACTCACCGACCTCCCGACTCACCAACCTACCAACTCACCGACCTTCCGCCTTGCCGGCCTCCCGACTCACCGACTTCCCGACTCACCGACCTCCTGACTCACCGAACTCACCGAATTTCCGACTCACCGACTCACCGACCTCCTGACTCGCCGAACGCGCCGAACTCCCGACTCACCGACCTCCCGACTCACCAACCTACCAACTCACCGACCTTCCGCCTTGCCGAAATCCCGACTCACCGACCTCCCGACTCACCACACTCCCGACTCACCGAACTCCTGACTCGCCGAACTCGCCGAACTCCCGACTCACCGACCTCCCGACTCACCAACCTACCAACTCACCGACCTTCCGCCTTGCCGACCTCCCGACTCACCGACTTCCCGACTCACCGACCTCCTGACTCACCGAACACACCGAATTTCCGACTCACCGATTCACCGGCCTCCCGACTCACCGACCTCCCGACTCACCAACCTACCAACTCACCGACCTTCCGCCTTGCCGAGCTCCCGACTCACTGACTTCCCGACTCACCAACCTCCTAACTCAGCGAACTCACCGAAATTCCGACTCACCGACTCACCGACCTCCCGACTCACCGAACTCGCCGAACTCCGGACTCACCGACCTCCCGACTCACCGAACTCCTGACTCACCGGACTCACCGACCTCCCGACTCAGCGATCTCCCGACTCACCGAAATCACCGAACTCCCGACTCACCGCACCTCCCGACTCACCGAACTCCCGACTCACCGACCTCCCGACTCACCGACCTCCCAACTCACCGACCTCCCGACTCACCGAACTCACCGAACACCCGGCTCACCGACCTCCTGTTTCACCGAACTTCCGACTCGCCAAACTCCCGACACACCGAACTCCCGACTCACCACACTCCCGACTCACCGAACTCCCGACTCACCGAACTCCCGACTCACCGAACTCCCAAATCGCCGGACTCGTTGAACTCCCGACTCACCGACCTCCCGACTCACCGAACTCCTGACTCGTTGAACTCACTGGGCTTCCCGACTCACCGAATCCTGACTTGCCGAACTCTCCGAACTCCCGACTCACCAACCTACCGACTCACCGATCTTCCGCCTTGCCGACCTCCCGACTCACCGACTTCCCGACTCACCGACCTCCGGACTCACCAAACTCGCCGACCTCCCGACTCACCGAACTCCCGACTCACCGAGCTCCCGACTCGCTGAACTCGCCGAACTCCCGACTCACCGACCTCCCGACTCGCTGAACTCGCCGAACTTCCGACTTACCGACTCACCGACTCACCGAACTCCCGACTCACCGAGCTCCCGACTCGCTGAACTCGCCGAACTCCCGACTCACCGACCTCCCGACTCGCTGAACTCGCCGAACTTCCGACTTACCGACTCACCGACTCACCGAACTCCCGACTCACCGAGCTCCCGACTCGCTGAACTCGCCGAACTCCCGACTCACCGACCTCCCGACTCACCGACCGCCCGACTCACCGACCTCCCGACTCACTGAACTCCCGACTCAGCGACCTCCCGAGTCACCGAACTCCCGACTCACCGACCTCCCGACTCACCGAACTCCCGAATCGTTGAACTCACTGGGCTTCCTGACTCACCGAATCTTAACTTGACGAACTCTCCGAACTCCCGACTCACCGACCTCTCGACGCACCAACCTACCGACTCACCGACCTTCCGCCTTGCTGACTTCCCGACTCACCGACTCACCGACTCACCGACTTCCTGACTCACCGAACTCACCGAATTTCCGACTCACCGAACTCACCGAACTCCCGACTCACCGACCTCCCGACTCGACCAACTTCCAACTCACCGACCTCCCGTCTCACCGACCTCCCGACTCACCGAACTCCCGACTCACTGAACTCCCGACTCACCGACCTCCCGACTCACCGAACTCCCGACTCGTTGAACTCACTGGGCTTCCCGACTCACCGAATCTTAACTTGACGAACTCTCCGAACTCCCGACTCACCGACCTCTCGATGCACCAAACTACCGACTCACCGACCTTCCGCCTTGCCGATCTCCCGACTCACCGACTTACCGACTCACCGACTTCCTGACTCACCGAACTCACCGAATTTCCGACTCACCGAACTCACCGAACTCCCGACTCACCGACCTCCCGACTCGACCAACTCCCGACTCACCGACCTCCCGTCTCACCGACCTCCCGACTCACCGAACTCCCGACTCACTGAACTCCCGACTCACCGACCTCCCGACTCACCGAACTCCCGACTCACCGAACTCCCGACTCGTTGAACTCACTGGGCTTCCCAACTCACTGAATCGTAACTTGACGAACTCTCCGAACTCCCGACTCACCGACCTCCCGACTCACCAACCTACCGACTCACCGACCTCCTGACTCACCGACCTCCCGACTCACCGACCTCCCAATTCACCGAACTCACCGAACTCCCGACTCACCGAACTCACCGACCTACCGACTCACCAACCTACCGACTCACCGACCTTTCGCCTTGCCGACCTCCCGACTCACCGACTTCCCGACTCATCGACCTCCTGACTCACCAAACTCACCGAATTTCCGACTCACCGACTCACCGACCTCCCGACTCACCGAACTCGCTGAACTCCGGACTCACCGACCTCCCGACTCACCGACCTCCCGATTCGCCGAACTCCCGACTCGTTGAACTCACTGGGCTTCCCAACTCACTGAATCGTAACTTGACGAACTCTCCGAACTCCCGACTCACCGACCTCCCGACTCACCAACCTACCGACTCACCGACCTCCTGACTCACCGACCTCCCGACTCACCGACCTCCCAATTCACCGAACTCACCGAACTCCCGACTCACCGAACTCACCGACCTACCGACTCACCAACCTACCGACTCACCGACCTTTCGCCTTGCCGACCTCCCGACTCACCGACTTCCCGACTCATCGACCTCCTGACTCACCAAACTCACCGAATTTCCGACTCACCGACTCACCGACCTCCCGACTCACCGAACTCGCTGAACTCCGGACTCACCGACCTCCCGACTCACCGACCTCCCGATTCGCCGAACTCCTGACTCGCCAAACTCCCGACTCGCTGAACTCGCGACTCGCAGAACTCCCGACTCGCCGAACTCCCGACTCTCTGAACTCGCAACTCGCCGAACTCCCGACTCGCCGAACTCCCGACTCGCCGAACTCTTGACTCACCGACCTCCCGACTCACCACACTCCCGACTCGCCGAACTCCTGACTCGCCGAACTCCCGACTCGCCAAACTCCCTACTCGCTGAACTCACGACTCGCCGAACTCCCGACTCGCCGATCTCCCGACTCGCTGACCTCCCGACTCGCCGAACTCCCGACTCGCCGAACTCCCGACTTGCTGAACTCCCGACTCGCTGAACTCGCGACTCGCCAAACTCCCAACTCGCTGAACTCCCGACTCGCTGAACTCGCCGAACACCCGACTCACCGAACTCCTGACTCGCTGAACTCCCGACTCGTCGAACTCCCGGCTCACTGATCTCCCGACTCATCGACCTCCCGACTCGCCGAACTCCCGACTCACCGAACTCCCGACTCGCTGAACTCCCGACTCGTCGAACTCCCAGCTCACCGATCTCCCGACTTACTGACCTCCCGACTCACCAAACTCCCGACTTGCCGAACTCGCCGAACTCCCGACTCACCGACCTCCCGACTCACCACACTCCCGACTCACCGAACTCCTGACTCGCCGAACTCGCCGAACTCCCGACTCACCGACCTCCCGACTCACCAACCTACCAACTCACCGACCTTCCGCCTTGCCGACCTCCCGACTCACCGACTTCCCGACTCATCGACCTCCTAACTCAGCGAACTCACCGAAATTCCGACTCACCGACTCACCGACCTCCCGACTCACCGAACTCGCCGAACTCCGGACTCACCGACCTCCCGACTCACCGACCTCCCGACTCATCGGACTCACCGACCTCCCGACTCACCGACCTCCCGACTCACCGAAATCACCGAACTCCCGACTCACCGACCTCCCGACTCACCGAACTCCCGACTCACCGACCTCCCGACTCACCGACCTCCCAACTCACCGACCTCCCGACTCACCGAACTCACCGAACACCCGGCTCACCGACCTCCCGACTCACCGAACTCCCGACTCGCCAAACTCCCGACTCACCGAACTCCCGACTCACCACACTCCCGACTCACCAAACTCCCGACTCACCGAACTCCCGACTCACCGAACTCCCAAATCACCGGACTCGTTGAACTCCCGACTCAACGACCTCCCGACTCACCACACTCCCGACTCACCGAACTCCTGACTCGCCGAACTCACCGAACTCCCGACTCACCGACCTCCCGACTCACCACACTCCAGACTCACCGAACTCCTGACTCGCCGAACTCCCGACTCGCCGAACTCCCGACTCGCCGAACTCCCGACTCGCCGAACGCCCGACTCGCCGAACTCCCGACTCACGGACCTCCCGACTCACCTCACTCCCGACTTGCCGAACTCCCAACTCGCCGAATTCCCGACTCGCTGAACTTGCGATTCGCCGAACTCCCGACTCGCCGAACTCGCGACTCGCCAAACTCCCAACTCGCTGAACTCCCGACTCGCTGAACTCCTGACTCGCTGAACTCGCCGAACTCCCGACTCACCGACCTCCCGACTCACCCAACTCCTGACTCGTTGAACTCACTGGGCTTCCCGACTCACCGAACCCTGACTTGCCGAACTCTCCGAACTCCCGACTCACCAACCTTCCGACTCACCGATCTTCCGCCTTGCCGACCTCCCGACTCACCGACTTCCCGACTCACAGACCTCCGGACTCACCAAACTCGCCGTACTCCCGACTTACCGACCTCCCGACTCACCGACCTCCCGACTCACCGAACTCCCGACTCACCGAGCTCCCGACTCGCTGAACTCGCCGAACTCCCGACTCACCGACCTCCCGACTCACCGAACTCCCGATTCACTGAACTCCCAACTCAGCGACCTCCCGAGTCACCGAACTCCCGACTCACCGACCTCCCGACTCACCGAACTCCCGACTCGTTGAACTCAGTGGCCTTCCCGACTCACCGAATCTTAACTTGACGAACTTTCCGAACTCCCGACTCACCGACCTCCCGATGCACCAACCTACCGACTCACCGACCTTCCGCCTTGCCGACCTCCCGACTCAGCGACTTACCGACTCACCGACTTCCTGACTCACCGAACTCACCGAATTTCCGACTCACCGACTCACCGACCTCCCAACTCACCGACCTCCCGACTCACCGAACTCCTGTTTCACCGAACTTCCAACTCGCCAAACTCCCGACACACCAAACTCCCGACTCACCACACTCCCGACTCACCGAACTCCCGACTCACCGAACTCCCGACTCACCGAACTCCCAAATCGCCGGACTCGTTGAACTCCCGACTCACCGACCTCCCGACTCACCGAACTCCCGACTCACCGAACTCCCGACTCACTGAACTCCCGACTCACCGACATCCCGAGTCACCGAACTCCCGACACACCGAACTCCCGACTCACCGAACTCCTGACTCGTTGAACTCACTGGGCTTCCCGACTCACCGAATCCTGACTTGCCGAACTCTCCGAACTCCCAACTCACCAACCTACCGACTCACCGATCATCCGCCTTGCCGACCTCCCGACTCACCGACTTCCCGACTCACCGACCTCCGGACTCACCAAACTCGCCGACCTCCCGACTTACCGACCTCCCGACTCACCGACCTCCCGACTCACCGAACTCCCGACTCACCGAACTCCCGACTCACCGAGCTCCCGACTCGCTGAACTCGCCGAACTCCCGACTCACCGACCTCCCGACTCACCGACCGCCCGACTCACCGACCGCCCGACTCACTGAACTCCCGACTCAGCGACCTCCCGAGTCACCGAACTCCCGACTCACCGACCTCCCGACTCACCGAACTCCCGAATCGTTGAACTCACTGGGCTTCCTGACTCACCGAACTCCCGACTCACTGAACTCCCGACTCACCGACCTCCCGACTCACCGAACTCCCGACTCGTTGAACTCACTGGGCTTCCCGACTCACCGAATCTTAACTTGACGAACTCTCCGAACTCCCGACTCACCGACCTCTCGACGCACCAAACTACCGACTCACCGACCTTCCGCCTTGCCGATCTCCCGACTCACCGACTTACCGACTCACCGACTTCCTGACTCACCGAACTCACCGAATTTCCGACTCACCGAACTCACCGAACTCCCGACTCACCGACCTCCCGACTCGACCAACTCCCGACTCACCGACCTCCCGTCTCACCGACCTCCCGACTCACCGAACTCCCGACTCACTGAACTCCCGACTCACCGACCTCCCGACTCACCGAACTCCCGACTCACCGAACTCCCGACTCGTTGAACTCACTGGGCTTCCCAACTCACTGAATCGTAACTTGACGAACTCTCCGAATTCCCGACTCACCGACCTCCCGACTCACCAACCTACCGACTCACCGACCTCCTGACTCACCGACCTCCCGACTCACCGACCTCCCAATTCACCGAACTCACCGAACTCCCGACTCACCGAACTCACCGACCTACCGACTCACCAACCTACCGACTCACCGACCTTTCGCCTTGCCGACCTCCCGACTCACCGACTTCCCGACTCATCGACCTCCTGACTCACCAAACTCACCGAATTTCCGACTCACCGACTCACCGACCTCCCGACTCACCGAACTCGCTGAACTCCGGACTCACCGACCTCCCGACTCACCGACCTCCCGATTCGCCGAACTCCTGACTCGCCAAACTCCCGACTCGCTGAACTCGCGACTCGCAGAACTCCCGACTCGCCGAACTCCCGACTCTCTGAACTCGCAACTCGCCGAACTCCCGACTCGCCGAACTCCCGACTCGCCGAACTCTTGACTCACCGACCTCCCGACTCACCACACTCCCGACTCGCCGAACTCCTGACTCGCCGAACTCCCGACTCGCCAAACTCCCTACTCGCTGAACTCACGACTCGCCGAACTCCCGACTCGCCGATCTCCCGACTCGCTGACCTCCCGACTCGCCGAACTCCCGACTCGCCGAACTCCCGACTCACCGAACTCCCGACTCGTTGAACTCACTGGGCTTCCCGACTCACCGAATCTTAACTTGACGAACTCTCCGAATTCCCGACTCACCGACCTCTCGACGCACCAAACTACCGACTCACCGACCTTCCGCCTTGCCGATCTCCCGACTCACCGACTTACCGACTCACCGACTTCCTGACTCACCGAACTCACCGAATTTCCGACTCACCGAACACACCGAACTCCCGACTCACCGACCTCCCGACTCGACCAACTCCCGACTCACCGACCTCCCGTCTCACCGACCTCCCGACTCACCGAACTCCCGACTCACTGAACTCCCGACTCACCGACCTCCCGACTCACCGAACTCCCGACTCACCGAACTCCCGACTCGTTGAACTCACTGGGCTTCCCAACTCACTGAATCGTAACTTGACGAACTCTCCGAATTCCCGACTCACCGACCTCCCGACTCACCAACCTACCGACTCACCGACCTCCTGACTCACCGACCTCCCGACTCACCGACCTCCCAATTCACCGAACTCACCGAACTCCCGACTCACCGAACTCACCGACCTACCGACTCACCAACCTACCGACTCACCGACCTTTCGCCTTGCCGACCTCCCGACTCACCGACTTCCCGACTCATCGACCTCCTGACTCACCAAACTCACCGAATTTCCGACTCACCGACTCACCGACCTCCCGACTCACCGAACTCGCTGAACTTCGGACTCACCGACCTCCCGACTCACCGACCTCCCGATTCGCCGAACTCCTGACTCGCCAAACTCCCGACTCGCTGAACTCGCGACTCGCAGAACTCCCGACTCGCCGAACTCCCGACTCTCTGAACTCGCAACTCGCCGAACTCCCGACTCGCCGAACTCCCGACTCGCCGAACTCTTGACTCACCGACCTCCCGACTCACCACACTCCCGACTCGCCGAACTCCTGACTCGCCGAACTCCCGACTCGCCAAACTCCCTACTCGCCGAACTCACGACTCGCCGAACTCCCGACTCGCCGATCTCCCGACTCGCTGACCTCCCGACTCGCCGAACTCCCGACTCGCCGTACTCCCGACTTGCTGAACTCCCGACTCGCTGAACTCGCGACTCGCCAAACTCCCAACTCGCTGAACTCCCGACTCGCTGAACTCGCCGAACACCCGACTCACTGAACTCCTGACTCGCTGAACTCCCGACTCGTCGAACTCCCGGCTCACTGATCTCCCGACTCATCGACCTCCCGACTCGCCGAACTCCCGACTCACCGAACTCCCGACTCGCTGAACTCCCGACTCGTCGAACTCCCAGCTCACCGATCTCCCGACTTACTGACCTCCCGACTCACCAAACTCCCGACTTGCCGAACTCGCCGAACTCCCGACTCACCGACCTCCCGACTCACCACACTCCCGACTCACCGAACTCCTGACTCGCCGAACTCGCCGAACTCCCGACTCACCGACCTCCCGACTCACCAACCTACCAACTCACCGACCTTCCGCCTTGCCGACCTCCCGACTCACCGACTTCCCGACTCATCGACCTCCTAACTCAGCGAACTCACCGAAATTCCGACTCACCGACTCACCGACCTCCCGACTCACCGAACTCGCCGAACTCCGGACTCACCGACCTCCCGACTCACCGACCTCCCGACTCATCGGACTCACCGACCTCCCGACTCACCGACCTCCCGACTCACCGAAATCACCGAACTCCCGACTCACCGACCTCCCGACTCACCGAACTCCCGACTCACCGACCTCCCGACTCACCGACCTCCCAACTCACCGACCTCCCGACTCACCGAACTCACCGAACACCCGGCTCACCGACCTCCCGACTCACCGAACTCCCGACTCGCCAAACTCCCGACTCACCGAACTCCCGACTCACCACACTCCCGACTCACCAAACTCCCGACTCACCGAACTCCCGACTCACCGAACTCCCAAATCACCGGACTCGTTGAACTCCTGACTCAACGACCTCCCGACTCACCACACTCCCGACTCACCGAACTCCTGACTCGCCGAACTCACCGAACTCCCGACTCACCGACCTCCCGACTCACCACACTCCAGACTCACCGAACTCCTGACTCGCCGAACTCCCGACTCGCCGAACTCCCGACTCGCCGAACGCCCGACTCGCCGAACTCCCGACTCACGGACCTCCCGACTCACCTCACTCCCGACTTGCCGAACTCCCAACTCGCCGAATTCCCGACTCGCTGAACTTGCGATTCGCCGAACTCCCGACTCGCCGAACTCCCGACTCGCTGAACTCGCGACTCGCCAAACTCCCAACTCGCTGAACTCCCGACTCGCTGAACTCCTGACTCGCTGAACTCGCCGAACTCCCGACTCACCGACCTCCCGACTCACCCAACTCCTGACTCGTTGAACTCACTGGGCTTCCCGACTCACCGAACCCTGACTTGCCGAACTCTCCGAACTCCCGACTCACCAACCTTCCGACTCACCGATCTTCCGCCTTGCCGACCTCCCGACTCACCGACTTCCCGACTCACCGACCTCCGGACTCACCAAACTCGCCGTACTCCCGACTTACCGACCTCCCGACTCACCGACCTCCCGACTCACCGAACTCCCGACTCACCGAGCTCCCGACTCGCTGAACTCGCCGAACTCCCGACTCACCGACCTCCCGACTCACCGAACTCCCGATTCACTGAACTCCCAACTCAGCGACCTCCCGAGTCACCGAACTCCCGACTCACCGACCTCCCGACTCACCGAACTCCCGACTCGTTGAACTCAGTGGGCTTCCCGACTCACCGAATCTTAACTTGACGAACTTTCCGAACTCCCGACTCACCGACCTCCCGACGCACCAACCTACCGACTCACCGACCTTCCGCCTTGCCGACCTCCCGACTCAGCGACTTACCGACTCACCGACTTCCTGAATCAACGAACTCACCGAATTTCCGACTCACCGACTCACCGACCTCCCGACTCACCGAACTCGCCGAACTCCGGACTCACCGACCTCCCAACTCACCGACCTCCCGACTCACCAACCTCATGACTCACTGGATTCACCGACCTCCCGACTCACCGACCTCCCGACTCACCGAACTCAACGAACTCCCGACTCACCGACCTCCCGACTCGCCGAACTCCCGACTCACCGACCTCCCGACTCACCGAACTCACCGAACTCCCGACTCACCGACCTCCCGACTCGCCGAACTCCCGACTCACCGACCTCCCGACTCACCGACCTCCCGACTCACCGACCTCCCGACTCACTGAACTCCCGACTCAGCGACCTCTCGAGTCACCGAACTCCCGACTCACCGACCTCCCGACTCACCGACCTCCCGACTCACCGAACTCCCGACTCACTGAACTCCCGACTCAGCGACCTCAAAAGTCACCGAACTCCCGACTCACCGACATCCCGACTCACCGAACTCCCGACTCGTTGAACTCACTGGGCTTCCCGACTCACTGAATCCTAACTTGATGAACTCTCCGCACTCCCGACTCACCGACCTCACGACTCACCAACCTACCGACTCACCGACCTTCTGCCTTGCCGACCTCCCGACTCACCGACTTCTCGACTCACCGACCTCCTGACTCACCGAACTCACCGAATTTCCGACTCACCGACTCACCGACCTCCCGACTCACCGAACTCGCTGAACTCCGGACTCACCGACCTCCCGACTCACCGACCTCCCGACTCGCCGAACTCACGACTCACCGACCTCCCGACTCACCACACTCCAGACTCACCGAACTCCTGACTCGCCGAACTCCCGACTCGCTGAACTCGCGACTCGCCGAACTCCCGACTCGCCGAACTCCCGACTCGCCGAACTCCCGACTCTCTGAACTCGCAACTCGCCGAACTCCCGACTCGCCGAACTCCCGACTCGCCGAACTCCCGACTCACCGACCTCCCGACTCGCCACACTCCCGACTCGCCGAACTCCTGACTCGCCGAACTCCCGACTCGCCAAACTCCCGACTCGCTGAACTCGCGACTCGCCGAACTCCCGACTCGCCGAACTCCCGACTCACTGACCTCCCGACTCGCCGAACTCCCGACTCGCCGAACTCCCGACTCACTGACCTCCCGACTCGCCGAACTTCCGAGTCACTGACCTCCCGACTCACCACACTCCCAACTCACCGAACTCTTGACTCGACGAACTCCCAACACGCTGAACTCGCGATTCGCCGAACTCCCGACTCGCCGAACTCCTGACTCGCTGAACTCGCGACTCGCCAAACTCCCAACTCGCTGAACTCCCGACTCGCTGAACTCCCGGCTCACTGATCTCCCGACTCATCGACCTCCCGACTCACCGAACTCTCGACTCACCGAACTCCCGACTTGCTGAACTCCCGACTCGTCGAACTCCCAGCTCACCGATCTCCCGACTCACCGACCTCCCGACTCACCATCCTCCCGACTCGCCGAACTCGCCGAACTCCCGACTCACCGACCTCCCGACTCACCACACCCGACTCACCGAACTCCTGACTCGCCGAACTCGCCGAACTCCCGACTCACCAACCTACCAACTCACCGACCTTCCGCCTTGCCGACCTCCCGAATCACCGACTTCCCGACTCACCGACCTCCTGACTCAGCAAACTCACTGAATTTCCGACTCACCGACTCACCGACCTCCCGACTCACCGAACTCGCCGAACTCCGGACTCACCGACCTCCCGACTCACCGACCTCCCGACTCACCGACCTCCTGACTCACCGGACTCACCGACCTCCCGGCTCACCGACATCCCAACTCACCGAACTCACCGAACTCCCGACTCACCGACCTCCCGACTCACCGACCTCCCGACTCCCCGAACTCCCGACTCACTGGACTCCCGACTCGCTGAACTCGCCGAACTCCCGACTCACCGACCTCCCGACTCACCGACCTCCCGACTCACCGACCTCCCGACTCACCGAACTCCCAACTCACCGACCTCCCAACTCACCGAACTCCCGACTCACCGACCTCCCGACTCACCGAACTCCCGACTCACCAACCTTCTGACTCACTGAACTCCCGACTCACCAATCTCCCGACTCACCGAACTCCCGACTCACCGAACTCCCGACTCACCGTACTCCCGACTCACCGACCTCCCGACTCACTGAACTCCCGACTCGCTGAACTCACTGGGCTTCCCGACTCACCGAACTCCCGACTCGCCGAACTCCCGACTCACTGGACTCCCGACTCGCTGAACTCGCCGAACTCCCGACTCACCGACCTCCCGACTCACCGACCTCCCGACTCACCGACCTCCCGACTCACCGAACTCCCAACTCACCGACCTCCCAACTCACCGAACTCCCGACTCACCGACCTCCCGACTCACCGAACTCCCGACTCACCAACCTTCTGACTCACTGAACTCCCGACTCACCAATCTCCCGACTCACCGAACTCCCGACTCACCGAACTCCCGACTCACCGAACTCCCGACTCACCGTACTCCCGACTCACCGACCTCCCGACTCACTGAACTCCCGACTCGCTGAACTCACTGGGCTTCCCGACTCACCGAACTCCCGACTCGCCGAACTCCAGCCTCGCCGAACTCCCGACTCGCTGAACTCACCTGGCCTCCTGACTCACCGACCTCCCGATTCGGTGAACGCCCGACTCGCCAAACTCACCGGGCCTCCCAACTCACTAACCTCCCGACTCACCGAACTCCCGCCTTGCCGAACTCCTGACTCGCCGAACTCCCACCTAGCCGCTCTCCCGACTCGCCGAACTCCCGACTCACCGAACTCACCGGGCCTCTCAACTCACTGATCTTCCAACTCACCGACCTCCCGTCTCGCCGAAATCCTGCCTCGCCGAACTCTTGACTCGCCGAACTCCCGACTCTCTGAACTCGCGATTCGCCGAACTCCCGACTCGCCGAACTCCCGACTCGATGAACTCGCGACTCGCCAAACTCCCAACTCGCTGAACTCCCGACTCGCTGAACTCCCGACTCGCTGAACTCGCCGAACACCCGACTCACCGAACTTCTGACTCGCTGAACTCCAGACTCGTCAAACTCCCGGCTCACTGATCTCCCGACTCATCGACCTCCCGACTCGCCGAACTCCCGACTCACCGAACTCCCGACTCGCTGAACTCCCGACTCGTCGAACTCCCAGCTCACCGATCTCCCGACTCACCGACCTCCCGACTCACCAAACTCCCGACTCGCCGAACTCGCCGAACTCCCGACTCACCGACCTCCCGACTCACCACACTCCCGACTCACCGAACTCCTGACTCGCCGAACTTGCCGAACTCCCGACTCACCGACCTCCCGACTCACCAACCTACCAACTCACCGATCTTCCGCCTTGCCGACCTCCCGACTCACCGACTTCCCGACTCACCGACCTCCTGACTCAGCGAACTCACCGAATTTCCGACTCACCGAACTCACCGAACTCCCGACTCACCGAACTCGCCGAACTCCGGACTCACCGACCTCCCGACTCACCGACTTCCCGACTCACCGAACTCACTGAACTCCCGACTCACCGATCTCGCGACTCACCGAACTCCCGACTCAGCGACCTCCCGAGTCACCGAACTCCCGACTCGCCGAACTCCCGACTCACCGACCTCCCGACTCACCGACCTCACGACTCACCAACTTACCGACTCACCGACCTTCTGCCTTGCCGACCTCCCGACTCACCGACTTCCCGACTCACCGAACTCCTGACTCACCGAACTCACCGAATTTCCGACTCACCGACTCACCGACCTCCCGACTCACCGAACTCCCGACTCGCCAAACTCCCGACTCACCGAACTCCCGACTCGCCGAACTCCCGACTCACCGACCTCCTGACTCACCGACCTCCTGACTCACCGACCTCCCGACTCACCGGCCTCCCGACTCACCGAACTCACCGAACTCCCGACTCACCGACCTCCCAACTCACCGACCTCCCGACTCACCGAACTCCCGACTCACCGACCTCCCAACTCACCGATCTCCCGGCTCACCGACCTCCCGACTCACCGAACTCAACGAACTCGCCGAACTCCCGGCTCTCCGACCTCCCGACTCACCGAACTCCCGACTCGCCAAACTCCCGACTCACCGAACTCCCGATTCGCCGAACTCCCGACTCGCCGAATTCCCGACTCACGACCTCCCGACTAACCACACTCCCAACTCACCGAACTCCCAAATCGCCGGACTCGCCGAACTTCCGACTCACTGACCTCCCGACTCACCAAACTCCCGACTCACCGAACTCCCAAATCGCCGGACTGGCCGAACTCCCGACTCACCGAACTACCGACTCTCTGAACTCGCAACTCGCCGAACTCCCGACTCGCCGAACTCCCGACTCGCTGAACTCCCGACTCACCGACCTCCCGACTCACCACACTCCCGACTCGCCGAACTCCTGACTCGCCAAACTCCCAACTTGCTGAACTCGCGACTCGCCGAACTCCCGACTCGCCGAACTCCCAACTCGCTGACCTCCCGACTCTCCGAACTCCCGACCGGCCGAACTCCCGACTCACTGACCTCCCGACTCTCCACACTCCCGACTCACCGAACTCTTGACTCACCGAACTCCCGACTCGCTGAACTCGCGATTCGCCGAACTCCCGACTCGCCGAACTCCCGACTCGCTGAACTCGCGACTCGCCAAACTCCCAACTCGCTGAACTTCCGACTCGCTGAACTCCCGACTCGCTGAACTCGCCGAACACCCGACTCACCGAACTCCTGACTCGTTGAACTCCCGACTCGTCGAACTCCCGGCTCACTGATCTCCCGACTCATCGACCTCCCGACTCGCCGAACTCCCGACTCACCGACCTCCCGACTCACCACACTCCAGACTCACCGACCTCCTGACTCGCCGAACTCGCGACTCGCCGAACTCGCGACTCGCCGAACTCCCGACTCGCCGAACTCCCGACTCACTGACCTCCCGACTCGCCGAACTCCCGACTCGCCGAACCCCCGACTCACTGACCTCCCGACTCACTGACCTCCCGACTCGCCGAACTCGCGACTCACCGAACTCTTGACTCGCCGAACTCACGACTCGCTGAACTCGCGATTCGCCGAACTCCCGACTCGCTGAAATCGCGACTCGCCGAACTCCCGACTCGCCGAACTCCCGACTCACTGACCTCCCGACTCGCCGAACTCCCGACTCGCCGAACCCCCGACTCACTGACCTCCCGACTCACTGACCTCCCGACTCGCCGAACTCGCGACTCACCGAACTCTTGACTCGCCGAACTCGCGACTCACCGAACTCTTGACTCGCCGAACTCACGACTCGCTGAAATCGCGACTCGCCGAACTCGCCGAACACCCGACTCACCGACCTCCCGACTCGCCGTACTCTTGACTCGCCGAACTCCCGACTCGCTGAACTCGCGATTCGCCAAACTCCCAACTCGCTGAACTCCCAACTCGCTGAACTCCCGACTCGCTGAACTCCCGACTCACCGAACTCCTGACTCGCTGAACTCCCGACTCGTCGAACTCCCAGCTCACCGATCTCCCGACTCACCGACCTCCTGACTCACCAAACTCCCGACTCGCCGAACTCGCCGAACTCCCAACTCACCGACCTCCCGACTCACCACACTCCCGACTCACCGACCTCCTGACTCAGCGAACTCACCGAATTTCTGACTCACCGACTCACCGACCTCCCGACTCACCGAACTCGCCGAACTCCGGACTCACCGACCTCCCGACTCACCGAACTCCCGACTCACCAACCTCATGACTCACCGGATTCACCGACCTTCCGACTCACTGACCTCCCGACTCACCGAACTCACCGACCTCCCGACTCACCGACCTCCCGACTCACTGACCTCCCGACTCACCGAACTCCCGACTCACTGACCTCCCGACTCACCGAACTCCCGACTCACCGAACTCCCGACTCACTGACCTCCCGACTCACCGAACTCCCGACTCACTGAACTCCCGACTCAGCGACCTCCCGAGTCACCGAA
Source organism: Pristiophorus japonicus (assembly GCF_044704955.1). Classification (NCBI taxonomy): domain Eukaryota; kingdom Metazoa; phylum Chordata; class Chondrichthyes; family Pristiophoridae; genus Pristiophorus; species Pristiophorus japonicus. Next base: position 116,012,050 of record NC_091980.1, on the reverse strand, counting down.
CTCCCGACTCACCGACCTCCCTACTCACCGAACTTCCGACTCGTTGAACTCACTGGGCTTCCCGACTCACCGAATCCTAACTTGACGAACTCTCCGCACTCCTGACTCACCGACCTCACGACTCACCAACCTATCGACTCACCGACCTTCCGCCTTGCCGACCTCCCGACTCACCGACTTCCCGACTCACCGACCTCCTGACTCACCAAACTCACCGAATTTCCGACTCACCGACTCACCGACCTCCCGACTCACCGAACTCGCCGAACTCTGGACTCACCGACCTCCCGACTCACCGACCTCCCGACTCACTGACCTCCTGACTCACCGACCTCCCGACTCACCGACCACCCGACTCACCGAACTCACCGAACTCCCGACTCACCGAACTCCCGACTCGCCGAACTCCCGACTCACTGACCTCCCGACTCACCACACTCCCGACTCACCGAACTCCCAAATCGCCGGACTCGGCGAACTTCCGACTCACTGACCTCCCGACTCACCGAACTCCCGACTCACCGAACTCCCAAATCGCCGGACTCGCCGAACTCCCGACTCACCAACCTCCCGACTCACCACACTCCAGACTCACCGAACTCCTGACTCGCCGAACTCCCGACTCGCCAAACTCCCGACTCGCTGAACTCGCGACTCTCTGAACTCACCACTCACCGAACTCCCGACTCGCCGAACTCCCGACTCACTGAACTCCTGACTCACCGACCTCCCGACTCACCGAACTCCCGACTCGCCGAACTCCTGACTCGCCGAGCTCCCGACTCGCCAAACTCCCGACTCGCTGAACTCGCGACTCGCCGAACTCCCGACTCACTGACCTCCCGACTCACCACACTCCCGACTCACCGAACTCTTGACTCGCCGAACTCCCGACTCGCTGAACTCGCGATTCGCCGAACTCCCGACTCGCCGAACTCCCGACTCACTGAACTCGCGACTCGCCAAACTCCCAACTCGCCGAACTCCCGACTCACTGACCTCCCGACTCACCACACTCCCGACTCACCGAACTCTTGACTCGCCGAACTCCCGACTCGCTGAACTCGCGATTCGCCGAACTCCCGACTCGCCGAACTCCCGACTCACTGAACTCGCGACTCGCCAAACTCCCAACTCGCTGAACTCCCGACTCACTGACCTCCTGACTCGCCGAACTCGCCGAACACCCGACTCACCGACCTCCCAACTCGCCGAACTCTTGACTCACCGAACTCCCGACTTGCTGAACTCGCGATTCGCCGAACTCCCAACTCGCCGAACTCCCGACTCGCTGAACTCGTGACTCGCCAAACTCCCAACTCGCTGAACTCCCGACTCGCTGAACTCCCGACTCGCTGAACTCGCCGAACACCCGACTCACCGAACTCCTGACTCGCTGAACTCCCGACTCGTCGAACTCCCGGCTCACTGATCTCCCGACTCATCGACCTCCCGACTCGCCGAACTCCCGACTCACCGAACTCCCGACTCGCTGAACTCCCGACTCGTCGAACTCCCAGCTCACCGATCTCCCGACTCACCGACCTCCCGACTCACCAAACTCCCGACTCGCCGAACTCGCCGAACTCCCGACTCACCGACCTCCCGACTCACCACACTCCCGACTCACCAAACTCCTGACTCGCCGAACTCGCCGAACTCCCAACTCACTGACCTCCCGACTCACCAACCTACCAACTCACCGACCTTCCGCCTTGACGACCTCCCGACTCACCGACTTCCCGACTCACCGACCTCCTGACTCAGCAAACTCACCGAATTTCCGACTCACCGACTCACCGGCCTCCTGACTCACCGAACTCGCCGAACTCCGAACTCACCGGCCTCCCGACTCACCGACCTTCCGACTCACCGACCTCCTGACTCACCAGACTCACCGACCTCCCGACTCACCGACCTCCCGACTCACCGAACTCACCGAACTCCCGACTCACCGACCTCCCGACTCACCGACCTCCCGACTCACCAAACTCCTGACTCGCTGAACTCACCGAACTCCCGACTCACCGACCTCCCGACTCACCGAACTCCCGACTCACCAACCTCCTGACTCACTGAACTCCCGACTCACCAATCTCCTGACTCACTGAACTCCCGACTCACCAATCTCCCGACTCACCGAACTCCCGACACACCGAACTCCCGACTCACCGAACTCCCGACTCACCGACCTCCCGACTCACCGAACTCCCGACTCGCTGAACTCACTGGGCTTCCCGACTCACCGAACTCCCGACTCGCCGAACTCCAGCCTCGCCGAACACCCGACTCGCTGAACTCACCTGGCCTCCTGACTCACCGACCTCCCGACTCGGTGAACGACCGACTCGCCAAACTCACCGGGCCTCCCGACTCACTAACCTCCCGACTCACCGAACTCCCGCCTCGCCGAACTCCCGACTCGCCGAACTCCCACCTAGCCGCTCTACCGAATCGCCGAACTCCCGACTCACCGAACTCACCGGGCCTCTCAACTCACTGATCTTCCAACTCACCGACCTCCCGTCTCGCCGAACTCCTGCCTCGCCGAACTCTCGACTTGCCGAACTCCCACCTAGCCACTCTCCCGACTCGCCGAACTCCCGACTCGCCGAACTCCCGACTCACCGAACTCACCGGGCCTCCCAACTCACTGATCTTCCAACTCACCGACCTCCCTTCTCGCCAAACTCCCGACTCGCCGAACTCTCGACTTGCCGAACTCCCGACTCGCCGAACTCGCGACTCACCGAACTCCCGACTCGCAAAACTCCCAACTCACCGAATTCCTGACTCACTGAACTCCCGACTCGCCGAACTCCCGACTCGCTGAACTCCTGACTTGCCTGAACTCTCGACTCACCGACCTCCCGACTCACCGAACTCGTGATTCGCTGAACTCCTGACTTACCGAACTCTCGACTTGCCGAACTCACAGGGTCTCCCGACTCACCCTTTCTCTTCTGTATGTCTCCCAATCTCTCTATACATCTCTGATGCCTGGTTGGTTCATGGTATGCAATAGGTGAAGAGGACATTGGTGTAAAGGTGGTTGCTAAGGTCTGGGATTTGGGAGCAATAGGGGAGAATGGGGCCTGAAAGCATTTGGCTAGTGGAGAGTCTAAAATGTGGGGCCTGTAAGCAATCATGGGACCTGGGGTTTGGGAGCACTAGAGGCTGCTGTATTTGACTACTCTGGAAAGTTGGTGTCGATGGCTGTAAATACTTGAGGAACTGGGACTTGTGAGCATTATGGAGTCTTGTAACAAACGGGGGTCTGGGGATTTGTGAGCGTTGGAAGGGCTTGCACTTTGGAGAGGATGAGATATGGGAGGAGAGAGAGTAGCTTGGGTCTTGGAAGGAATGGGTGAGAATACCTGTGGGACAGGAGCCATGACAAAACCAAGCTACTGAAAGCAGGACCGAGGCCCCAGCTACTGGGAAAAGGTGGAACAACCTATCGCTACTGATAGGAGGCAGAATGGTCATGACCTCCAGGAAGAGTTGCTAGGAGCATTACTGAGAGCAAGGGAAGGGAGTGTGCATACAAAGTTCACACATGTGCTAATTGATGTTGAAATCAATGGGATGAAAATCAAGTAGTTCCAGAACAGGAGGGTGATCTCCTCTGCCAGTTTATCACCCAAGCAATGAAGATGAAAATTACCTCCAGTCTTTAACACACATTTCCAAATGCAACATTTCTCCTACACGTTCTACTCTCTCCAGAACCTACATATACCACTATGAATTAACAGCGGAACAACAGATGGATGCCAGCTGAAGCTCACTACATTCCCTAATGACTATGCTGAAGAAGCACTTTGGACTTTTTCATCTGCCTTCACTGGTTATCAAGTCCCACAGCAGGTTAAGCTTGCAGTGTATAACACATATGCGCAAAGATTTCCCATTTATGATTCATAACTCCTAAACATACAATCAAAGGGCTTCCTAAAGCCAACATCCAAGGCCCAGGACATAGCTGTGAGATGCTTTTATGGCAAAAAGGAGAAACATTTTCAAGGAGAGAAAGCTCCACTTTACCCTGGAGGGTAAGTCAGCCTCATGGTAGACGCATTCCTTTGTCAAATATCCTCACATAAGGAACTGGATGAAGCCGGAGCATCAAGGGTGGCCTTTCCACCATGCTGAAGACATTTGTCCATCATATAACTGATGAGGAAACTCAGAGGCTTATGATGACATTTACTGGCAGGCATTTCCTGGAGACTGGGCCATGCACTCCTATCTGTAGTGTTTAGTGTCTATTAAAGATAAGAAATAATAAGCAAAATAAGTGACCAGTGGGAGTAGTCTACAGGGTCCCTAAGAGTAGCTACACTGTAGGCCAGAGTATAAATCACGAAATAATAGAGGCTTGTAAGAAAGGTATAGCAATAATCATGGGCAATTTAAAACTTCATATTGATTGGACAAATCAAATTGGCAAAAGTAGCCTTGAGGAAAAGTTCATAGAGTATATGCGGGATGGTTTCTTCGAACAATACATTGTGGAACCAACCAGGGAGCATACAATTTTAGATCTGGTAATGTGTAATGAGTCTGGATTAATTAATGATCGACTTGGGAAGAGTGATCATAGCATGGTAGAATTTCAAATTCTCATTTGAAGCTGGGTCTCAAATTAGTATCCTGAGCTTAAATAAGCGCAAGTATGAAGGCAGATTTGGCTAAAGTGGACTGGGAAAATAGTTTAAAGTGTAAGACGGTAGATAAGCAGTGGCAAACATTTAAGGAGCTATTTCATAACTCTCAGAAAATATATATTCCAGTGAGAAATAAACACTCTAAGAAGGATGACCCATCCATGGCTAACATATGAAGTAAAGGATGGTATCAAATTGAAAACAAAGGCATACAATGTTGAGAAGTATAGTGGAAGGCCAGAGGATTGGAAAATTTTTAGAAACCAGCAAAGGACGACTAAAAAAATGATAAAGAAAGAGAAGATAGTTTATGAGAATAAACTAGCAAGTAATATAAAAACAGACAGTCAGAGCTTCTACATGTATATAAAAAGGAAGAGAGTAGCTTAAAGTAAACATTCATCCCTTAGAGGATGAGCCTGGGGAATTAATAATGGGAAACAGGGGAATGGCAGAGATTTTGAACAAATATTTTATATCAGTCTTCACAGTAAAAGACACCAAAAGAATCCCAAAAAATGATAATCAAGGGGCTATTGGTGGTGGTGGGGGGGGGGGGGGAGGGGACTTAAATCAATCACTGTCACTAGAGAAAAAGTTCTAGGCAGACTAATGGGAGTAAAGGTGGGCAAGTCCCCTGGACCTGATGTTCTGCATCCTAGGGTCTTAAAAGAAGTGGCTGCAGAGATAGTGGATGCATTGGTAGTAATCTACCAAAATTCCCTGAATTCTGGAGAGGTCCCAGTGGATTGAAAAACCGCAAATGTAAAGCCCTTATTTAAGAAAGGAGGGAGACACAAAGCAGCAAACCATAGACCAGTTAGCTGTCATTGGGAAAATGCTGGAGTCCATTATTAAGGAAGTAATAGTAGGACATTTAGAAAATCATAATGCAGTCAGCATGCTTTTATCAAAGGGAAATCATGTTTGACAAATCTGCTGGAGTTCTTTGAGGATGTAACGAGCAGGGTGGATAAAGGGGAACCAGTAGATGTCGTGTATTTGGATTTCCAGAAGACATTCGATAAGGTGCCACATAAAAGGTGACTATACAAGATGAAAGTTCACGTTTAGCAAGTTGGGCTTACCGCAGGTAAAGGGTACACAGCCAGATAGGGAATGGAAGACCAACAGGAAGAGTAGTGCAAGGAAGGTAGTGCAGGGATCCCCTGCGGTCATCCCCCTGCAAAACAGATACACTGCTTTGGGTACTGTTGGGGGAGATGACTCATCAGGGGAGGGCAGCAGCAGCCAAGTTCATGGCACCGTGGCTGGCACTTCTGCACAGGAGGGCAGGAAAAAGAGTGGGAGAGCCATAGTGATAGGGGATTCAATTGTAAGGGGAATAGATAGGCGTTTCTGCAGCCACAACCGAGACTTCAGCATGGTATGTTGCCTCCCTGGTGCAAGGGTAAAGGATGTCTCGGAGCGGGTGCAGGACATTCTGAAAAGGGAGGGTGAACAGCCAGTTGTCGTGGTGCACATTGGTACCAACGACATAGGTAAAAAACGGGATGAGGTCCTACGAGATGAATTTAAGGAGCTAGGAGTTAAATTAAAAAGTAGGACCTCAAAAGTAGTAATCTCAGGATTGCTACCAGTGCCACGTGCTAGTCAGAGTAGGAATCGCAGGATAGCGCAGATGAATACGTGGCTTCAGCAGTGGTGCAGAAGGGAGGGATTCAAATTCCTGGGACATTGGAACCGGTTCTGGGGGAGGTGGGATCAGTACAAACCGGACGGTCTGCAGCTGGGCAGGACCGGAACCAATGTCCTCAGAGCAGTGTTTGCTAGTGCTGTTGGGGAGGATTTAAACTAATGTGGCAGGAGGATGGGAACCTATGCAGGGAGACAGAGGGAAATAAAATGGAGTCAGAAGCAAAAGATAGAAAGGAGAATAGTAAAAGTGGAGGGGAGAGAAACCTAAAACAAAAAACAAAAAGGGCCACATAACAGCAAAATTCTAAAGGGGCAAAGTGTGTTAAAAAGACAAGCCTGAAGGCTCTGTGCCTCAATGCGAGGAGTATTCGGAATAAGGTGGACGAATTAACTGCGCAGATAGTAGTTAATGGATATGATGTAATTGGCATCACGGAGACATGGCTCCAGGGTGAACAAGGCTGGGAATTCAACATTCAAGGGTATTCAGCATTTAGGAAGGATAGACAGAAAGGAAAAGGAGGCGGGGTGGCGTTCCTGGTTAAAGAGGAAATTAATGCAATAGTAAGGAAGGACATTAGCCTGGATGATGTAGAATCGGTATGGGTGGAGCTGCGGAATTGCAAAGGGCAGAAAATGCTAGTGGGAGTCGTGTACAGACCACCAAACAGTAGTAGTAAGGTTGGGGACAGCATCAAACAAGAAATAAGGGATGTGTGCACTAAAGGTACAGCAGTTATTATGGGCGACTTTAATCTACATATTGATTGGGCTAACCAAACTGGTAGCAATGATGTGGAGGAGGATTTCCTGGAGTGTATTAGGGATGGTTTTCTTGACCAATATGTTAAGGAACCAACTAGAGAGCTGGCCATCCTAGACTGGGTGATGTGTAATGAGAAAGGACTAATTAGCAATCTTGTTGTTCGACACCCCTTGGGGAAGAGTGACCATAATATGGTAGAATTCTTTATTAAGATGGAGCGTGACACAGTTAATTCGGAAACTAGGGTCCTGAACTTAAGGAAAGGTAACTTCGACGGTATGAGGCATGAATTGGCTAGAATAGACTGGCAAAGGATACTTAAACAGTTGACGATGGATAAGCAATGGCAAACATTTAAAGATCACATGGATGAACTTCAGCAATTGTACATCCCTGTCTGGAGTAAAAATAAAATGGGGAAGGTGGCTCAACCATGGCTAACAAGGGAAATTAAGGATAGTGTTAAAGCCAAGGAAGAGGCATATAATTTGGCTAGAAAAAGCAACAAACCTGAGGACTGGGAGAAATTTAGAATTCAACAGAGGAAGACTAAGGGTTTAATTAAGAAGGGAAAAATAGAGTACGAAAGGAAACTTGCAGGGAACATAAAAACTGACTGCAAAAGCTTCTATAGATATGTGAAGAGAAAAAGATTAGTGAAGACAAACGTAGGTCCCTTGCAGTCGGACTCAGGTGAATTTATAATGGGGAACATAGAAATGGCAGACCAATTGAACAAATACTTTGGTTCTGTCTTCATGAAGGAAGACACAAATAACCTTCCGAATTTACTAGGGGACAGTAGGTCTAGTGAGAAGGAGGAACTGAAGGGTATCCTTTTCAGGTGGGAAATTGTGTTAGGGAAGTTGATGGGATTGAAGGCCGATAAATCCCGGAGGCCTGTTGGTCTGCATCCCAGAGTACTCAAGGAAGTAGCCCTAGAAATAGTGGATGCATTGGTGATCATTTTCCAACGGTCTATTGACTCTGTATCAATTCCTATGGACTGGAGGGTAGCTAATGTAACACTACTTTTTAAAAAAGGAGGGAGAGAAAATGGGTAATTATAGACCGGTTAGCCTGACATCAGTAGTGGGGAAAATGCTGGAATCAATCATTAAGGATGAAATAGCAGCGCATTTGGAAAGCAGTGACAGGATTGGACCAAGTCAGCATGGATTTATGAAAGGGAAATCATGCTTGACAAATCTTCTGGAATTTTTGGAGGATGTAACTAGCAGAGTGGACAAGGGAGAACCAGTGGATGTGGTGTATTTGGACTTTCAAAAGGCTTTTGACAAGGTCCCGCACAAGAGATTGGTGTGCAAAATCAAAGCACATGGTATTGGGGGTAATGTACTGACATGGATAGAGAACTGGTTGGCAGACAGGAAGCAGAGAGTCGGGATAAACGGGTCCTTTTCAGAATGGCAGGCAGTGACTAGTGGAGTGCTGCAGGGCTCAGTGCTGGGACCCCAGCTCTTTACAATATACATTAACGATTTAGATGAAGGAATTGAATGTAACATCTCCAAGTTTGCAGATGACACTAAACTAGGTGGTGGTGTGAGTTGTGAGGAGGACGCTAAGAGCCTGCAGGGTGACTTGGACAGGTTAGGTGAGTGGGCAAAATGCATGGCAGATGCAGTATAATGTGGATAAATGTGAGGTTATCCATTTTGGGGGCAAAAACACGAAGGCAGAATATTATCTGGATGGCGGCAGATTAGGAAAAGGGGAGGTGCAACGAGAACTGGGTGTCATGGTTCATCGGTCATTGAAAGTTGGCATATAGGTACAGCAGGCGGTGAAGAAGGCAAATGGTATGTTGGCATACATAGCTAGGGGATTTGAGTATAGGAGCAGGGAGGTCTTATTGCAGTTGTACAGGGGCTTGGTGAGGCCTCACCTGGATATTGTGTTCAGTTTAGGTCTCCTAATCTGAGGAAGGACGTTCTTGCTATTGAGGGAGTGCAGCAAAGGTTCACCAGACTGATTCCAGGCATGGCTAGGGTGTCATGTGAGGAGAGACTGGATCAACTGGGCCTTTCTTCACTGGAGTTTAGAAGGATGAGAGGGGATCTCATAGAAACGTATAAGATTCTGACGGGACTGGACAGGTTAGATGTGGGAAGAATGTTCCCGATGTTGGGGAAGTCCAGAACCAGGGGACATAGTCTTAGGATAAGGGGTAGGCCATTTAGGACTGAGATGAGGAGAAACTTCTTCACTCAGAGAATTGTTAACCTATGGAATTCCCTGCTGCAGAGAGTTGTTGATGCCAGTTCATTGGATGTATACAAGAGGGAGTTAGATATGGCCCTTGCGGCTCAGGGGATCAAGGGGTATGGAGAGAAAGCAGGAAAGGGGTACTGAGGGAATGATCAGCCATGATCTTATTGAATGGTGGTGCAGGCTCGAAGGGCCGAATGGCCTACTCCTGCACCTATTTTCTATGTTTCTATGTTTCACGGGGTTGGGGTAATATATTAGCCTGGATAGAGGATTGGCTAACTAACAGAAAACAGAGAGTCGGGATAAATGGGTTATTTTCAGGTTGGCAAACTGTAACTAGTGGGGTGCCACAGGGATCAGTGCTGGGGCCTCAACTATTTACAATCTATATTAATGACTTGGATGAAGGGACCGAGTGTAATGTAGCCAAATTTGCTGATAATACAAAGATAGATGGGAAAGCAAGTTGTGAGGAGGATGCAAAGAATCTGCAAAGAGATATAGATAGGCGAAGTGAGTGGGCAAAAATTTGGCAGATTGAGTATAATGTGGAAAAATAAAAATGCAAATTATTATTTAAATAGGCAGAGATTACAAAATGTTGTGGTACAGAGGGACCTGGCTGTCCTTATACATGAAACACAAAAAGTTAACATGCAGGTACAACAAGTAATTAGGAAAAAAAATGGAATGTTGGCCTTTATTGCAAAGGGGATGGAGTATAAAAGTAGAGAAGTCCTGCTACAACTATACATGTCATTGATGAGACCACACCTGGAGTACTGCATAAAGTTTTATTCTCCTTATTTAAGGAGGGATATACTTGCATTGGAGGCAGTTCAGAAAATGGTCACGAGGTTGATTTCTGAGATGAGGGGGTTGTCATATGAAGAAAGGTTGAGCAGGTTGGACCTATACTCATTGGAGTTTCGAAGAATGAGAGGTGATCTTATTGAAACATGTAAGATTCTGAGGGGGCTTGACAGGGTAGATGCAGAGAGGATGTTTCCCCTCATGGGGGAATCTAGAACTAGGGAACATAGTTTCAGAATAAGGGGTCGCCCATTTAAAATGGAAATGAGGGGGAATTTCTTCTCTCAAGGGGTCGTGAATCTTTAAAATTCTCTGCCCCAGAGAGCTGTGGAGGCTGGGTCATTGAATATATTTAAGGAGGAGATAGACAGATTTTTAAAAGATAAGGGAGTGAAGGGTTATGGGGAGAGAGCAGGGAAGTGGAGTTGAGACCAAGATCAGATCAGCCATGATCTTATTGAATGGTGGAGCAGGTTTGAGGGGCCGGATGGCCTACTCCAGCTCCTATTATGTTCTTATGTTCTACCATGATTGAGTTGCAGAGAAGCAAACAGCTTCACATTTTATGGTAAGTAATGCTGCTCACTTTACCGTTGGTGAAGAGTTTCTCTTATCTGTTGTCTACATTGGCTCAAACCTATGTTTGTCAGTTTTGTAATGACCAACTATTTACAATCTTCCTTGGGGTAGTAGGGAAGCTTTGTCTATTTGGGGCTGCATTAGCTCCAAGCAAACATGCCAGCTGGTAGAATACTGAAATAGACTCAACCTTGATGGGAGACTCAATATGCCAACACCTGAGCCCAGCATGTCTGCAGTAAGCCTGGGCACAGTTGTTGGCTAACTCACTAATGTGACTCTCACTGGGAGTTGAAATTCTTTCCCTTTGGCTCTAGATTACCCTTCAAACCAAACCCCTTATGCGGAAGGTGATCCGAGTTGGATAAGCAGCTGGAAGCCTTCCAGTGCTCTCTGCATGGTTTTAACTGATTAAACTTTGGCAGCACCCCTGCAACACTTTGGTGTCACTAAGCCTTGGCTCTGCCCACCTGTGTCAAAACTCACTGGTTAGGTGAGCAGAATGTGTCCCTATTGGGAGAGCTTGCTCACCATGTCAGGCAAATTCAAAATTCGACCATTGCTCAGTAGCTTGATTTGAAGACTTTTAAACAGCTTGCTGGGTTTCTATCAGCTGACCCCCAGAAATGTATTTTCCCCTCTCATCTACACAGTCTCTTTTGAACATATACATTCTCTTTATATCACCCCATACTGAGAAGTGAATCTTCCGGGGAGAGATAGTATTTGGATTTTTAGGATTCTTCTAACAATTTAAAGGAAACACTTCGCTCTGTAAACGCCAGTTCCCTCTCATACGCTGGGAGTCGCTGTGCGTGACTAAAGCACCTCACTGGTGGTCCGCAGTCATCAGCTGTGTAAACCATCAACCCTAAGCTACACACTACACTATGGTGCTTTGATAGTACATATATAAATACGATTTTTAAATAAAACAGACGCAATCTAAGAATGAATAACAAACACACGCACATGTACTGTATATGTAAAGTCACAAAAACCTGTACAAAAAAGTGTGCAGTATTTTCACGGAGCCAATAATAAAATACTCTGTACCTGTGTTTTGTGGATGTTCCGTTGTATTTTCTATCTCTCCTCTGATTCCTATTCGGGTTGTTTTCTTTATCTAGTACCGCGTTTTCTGTGCCGAATAGGTGAGAAGCAGCTCAGATTCTCATACCCAGAGGTCTGTAGCACACCGTGGATGTGATCGGAATGCATCCAAGTTGTGACTAGATCAAGGCAGAAAAATATACCTGAAGATAAATAACCATCTACTGTGCAAAGATACCGGTCCTTAATAGGACTCGTGCTCAAATGTTTAAACGCCTTTTATTGTCTCTGCCTTCCAAAAAAATCACTTAACTGTTTCTATGCAAACCCTTTGATCTGCTCATCTCTATAGGAAATGAGATGTGTCTATGCAGAGCTGCAGAGCGAGCTTCCCACTGCAAAATCTAATGTAATGTGCATTGAAGCCATCGACTGCCACTGATTTCAGATACAGGTTCGTGGAATCGACAAGCTCCAGTCCAAGCAAACTAGTTTGCAGTTTAGTTACTATAGCGACAGCATTATTAACATCATTTGAACTTCGTTAATAGAACTGGAAATCATAAGGCGGTGTGGTAGGTGTTTGGGATCTCAGTGGGATCCGGGAGACCGCGCCTGCTATGTGGCATATATTGCGATGGAACCGCTGTTCTTAACGAATGACGGTAAGTGCATTGTGTTAGATTAATAATAAAAGTGGATTTTGTTGATATTTGCCAGTCGTTGCAGTGACAGGTTTAGGCAGCAGTACAGTATTACGCCGTTTCCGGTTCCGAGCGGTGTTTCCCCATGCAAACATCCAAATGCCATGGACACTTACGCAAGGTCTCTTGCTCAGCCGTGCAACTCGAGGCGATTTGCAGTCCACTTTGTCACAACTCTGCCTCCCAACTCAGCAACGCTACACCTCACTGCAGCCGAGCGCGGGCGTGCATTTCAACGATGAGGCTTGGTGCTATCCATTTTGCCATGCTAGTCGTCGGGGTGTCGTTTGCCTGCTATTCCCCCAGCTTAAATTCTTTGCAGGACCAAGCCTACCGTTCAGCGGTGGTGATCGAAGGCAAGGTGCAGTCAATCCCAAATAATGCCACCGAGCCCTACAGTGTTAACGTCAAAGTGTTGGACGTGTGGCCAGTCAATAGCGGGGGACTCGAGAGAGATCAGCTCATCACGATCGGGGATTTTGGATCAGAAGCACCATGCATCAAAGTGAAGAAGAACCAGAAATATATCTTTTTCATGGACCCAACAGATGAGCCGTTAGTATTCAAGACATCATTTGCTCCACTAGACACAGGCGGAAATAATCTAAAAAAAGATGTTGGGAGGATCTTGTGTGAGGACTGCGGTAAGTTTTTTCTCTCTCTCATATTTTGGTAATACGTATTGAAATCATTTTTTTTTGCATCATGACAGTTTTGATGGCATGTAAAGTGGTTGCAGGTTGCAAGCTCCAGCGCTGGTGAAATGGGTATCATTGCTAACAGGATGCAATGTTTATTGGGGCTGTAATAAGGAGCTCCGTGTTTGTGGGGCGTCTTCGCCATCATTTCTGCATGTTGATTTCGTGTCAATGTAATGACTGTATGCAAACTTTACCAACATTGCCTTTGTTTTTTGACACCTTCCTTTAAGATCTGCTGTTCGTAACAAAGACTTAGTGCGAATCGATGCGTTCAAAAGTGTGAACAATGTGTTTTAGCATTTTATAGAAAAGCGACTTTTAGATCTGCTAAGTTTTTGCAATGAATGACACGGTTTTTGACACCTTGAGAACGCTCTTTAGCTGCAGACTGCGAGGTTTGTGAATTAGCTTAATAGGGGACTGCATCTGGTGTTTGTATCCGTTGTTTATCATTATGCAGGTGGGTGGCTCAAGAGCGCTAAATAGACGGTGAGCATTTCACGATGTAGCACATCAGTGTCCGGATTAAATGAGCAATCGGTGGTGGGAAAAAAAACAGCCAGCAGCTATTGGACAAGGGCGGGAAAAAAACCTGGTGCAATTCTCCTTTCTGAATTTCGTTCAGTGCGGTGTAATCCGAGATAATAAAGGGATTTTCGGGATGTTTCGTTGCAATCTGTTACATGTTAACAGAGAAGTTGTATTCGGGGCAGATTTATAAAAAAATTATCAATTTGATTTTTATTGGCGTTTTTTTTTAGCAGCCTTCCCCTCATTCAGGTGTAGATTTGTGATTGTTTTAATGGAGCAAGGTATTTTTAGCTAGCATTGTTCGTTGTGTTTATGTACCTTATTTTAACATTTTTCAAAATGTGCTTTGTGTTACTTTTAGGTACTATGATTTTGTCACATAAAGTAACAAAATGGAGCAGAGATATTTAGATTGACCTAAATGGTTGTCTCTAAGGTTGGCTTTGCAAGCCAATCAACTGCATTTCATTGGTCAGGTTTTAACATTATCATCATACTGGGTACCCATGGCACTCAATGAATGGAATTAATACCTTAGAGGGAGCTCTGATGCTGTATTTTGTCACATACCACATTAATTTCCCCTAAAGCCTATCTCCTTGTACAGGTGACCCATTTCTCGGGTTATAATTGACTGAAGATGTATAAGAGCTATGAGGACCAGAAGAATATAGTTCCCCAGCTCCAATCAGAACACCTCAAGGTTTCTGCGATCTTTTGTATTTAGATAATCTTGTGTGTTGCATTAGAAAGGTTACCATTTAACCATTTGATGCATGCTCACCATGCAGGTGATTTTCTTTTCTTAATAGCTTATATGTGACATTGTCCTGACTGTGTTAAAAAGGAAACTGGAATAGTAACTGTTTTGCCTGTAAGTACATATTCTACTTACTTGGGTGACTTCATGTTGGGTGGATGATAGTTGTCCATATGAATTCTGGTTGTGCTCAACCAATGAATGTGAAGACTGTGCCTTCATTAACCATGTGTTGGTACATTGTGCATGGGTATACTGTGTAGTCTGTATATGTAGTATTTACTGCACTAAATTTCACATGTGTTTCTGTGCAAAGTGATATAGTACCTAGTTAATGTGGAGTCACATTTCCTAGTGTTACTCATCACATTTCCAAGTGTTGGTAGTAATATGTGCTAATACACAACAAAGACTAACTTCCATATGCGCATATGCACCGTTACAACTTAAGAGGCCTTGCCAGGTTCAGTGTGATTTAAAGCAAATCTTTGTTCAGCACTCAGATAATCATTGATCACTTTTTAAATGTAAAGTAGATATACTTATATTGTGGTAATTAACCCAAGATTTCCAAATTGAGGTAAATAATGCTGAAATAGTAAAAATATATTTAATTTTGGGACATGGCATTCACAAACACACTGGTTGCTTGAATGCAGTAAACAAATCAAACAATTCTGTTGCTTTCTATTTAACAAGATACATCCAGATATTTAAAAACAATCTTTTTTGATGAAACCTCTTCACAGTTGCCTTTATAGTTTGTCAAATGGCAGTAGGTGAAGAATCTTTAAAATAGGTCCTATCACCTTCTAAAGTCAAACACTTGTAAGAATCAGATGCCTTATGTTTATTTCCATTCTTTTATCCTTCATAGTTAAATGATAAAGTTAAATACAAAACATCTCAAAAACCTTGAGGTGATACGCTTGGAGCTGGGAAACAACATTCATCCAGTTCTCATAGCCCTTTATTTTTGTAAATATTTGTAATAGATGATAGATACTGCAAACCTCACTGTGATTAACACCTTGGAAGAGTTTTTGAACTTGATGGTGTGAGTGAGCTAAATTAATGTCGGGTGCCGTGCCTCCAGCTGTGTGTGTAAATTCTACCCCCTTGCTCTGTGTCAGTTAGTAACTCTCCCAGCCTGTTTTGGTGGTGCCAAAATTGTTTCTAGACAATATGCCGATGATTTTTTAAACTATTCAGCAGTGTATATTCTGTACAAAAATGTTAATAAATAAGTATCACAGTATGGATCCACCTTTATCTAACATTTATGCATTGAGCAGAGTTCTCTTCTGATAGTGCAGGAAAGTGGAGTTGAGGTAGAGGATCAGTAGAAGATCAGCCATGATCTGATTGAATGGCGCAGCAGGTTCGAAGGGCCGAATGGCCTACTCCTGCTCCTACTTCTTATGTTCTCCTGTTCCTACCCAATGTCCTCAGGTAAGTGTAAACATTACATTCTTCAAATTCCATTTGTTAGAATGCCACTTATTGGTAAGTCTTTTGAAACATCTGAAAAAGGCGCAAATATATAATCATATAAAATGCCATGAAGGGCACGTGTGCTTTCTGCTCCAAAGGTTGTGTCAGTGTTATGGAAATGAGCTGCTGTTGGATTCCATATAACTTATTCATTCAGTTGATTCTTGTTAACTTGTGTGTCATTTTCTTCATCTTTCACATTTCTTATTAACATCAGCCATGTTTTAATTGAGGACAACTCTATTTAAATTTACTTCAGGGTAATGCTAAATGTTTGCTATTTTTTCCTTTTGGCCCAATTGTTTTCTCAAAAGCATCTTGTCAGGGATGCCAACCGCCATTGTCTATTTTCTTTCTCTGAAAATCTTTTCCACATAATGGTGTGCTAAAATTGGCAGCTGTGAATGTTTCCACCCTTCCACACTCCTTCCAGACCACAGCAAACTTTGTTGGTGTTATTTGTGAGTTGTGTTTCATTGAAAGTCACTTGCAAGCTAAAATGTTATTTCTAGGTTAGAACAGTGGGAAGCTGCTTAAGATCCTTACTGTGATCTTCTGTTTCATGTGCATGTCAGACCTTGATTTTACATAGAGTTACATATGTACAGCACAGAAACAGGTTATTCAGCCCAACTGGTCCATGCTGCTGTTTATGCTCCACACGAGCCTTCTCCCACCCTACTTCATCTAACTCCATCAACATATCCTTCTATCCCTAATTTATTTTAATATGTGTGGAATATTAAAATGAATGGGACAAAATTGTGGACTGACTGGTGAGAAACCCCAGTCCCTATATTCACCATTTTGATTGATTTTTATGTTGTATTGCAATCTGTTGAAAAACAGATCAAAAGTGAAGCTTGAATATCAAAAAAAAGGTAAATCTTTTGATAGACTTTTGGGCTGCTGCCATTGGCCATATTTGTATTGGAAGGTCAAGTCTTTTGAGAGATATTTTTCATTTGGCTATTAAAATTCATGCAGCTCTGGATGGTTAATAAAATAACTCAGATTATAGAATGTTTACTGGCTTCAGCCTGGAAAGTTTGGATTTTGTTCCAAGATTGATTAGACAAAGAAATTATTAATATTTGAACCATTGACCCAATATTGGCAGTTTTCTTAAAACTTAGTGCTAATTTTTTTTCAAGAAAAGATTGTTTATAATTCAAAGAAAATATTAGAAGTTTTATTGACCATTTTACATTTCAGAAAATCTGTTCTGAAAAGTGTAATGTTGAAATGGCTTAATTTATAAATAGGTGTTTAGGTTTCAATTTTTGTTCAATATCTTGATTGCTATAATTTGAAAGAAAATTTCTTTAAGTTTAGAGAAACCACAAATTGATCTAACTCTATGTATCACCAATGTTTGCTGATTTTACATATAGCAAACCAAACATTCCTTGATATCTATCAGCTAGTCCCTAGTTTCCAGGCTTAGATAAAATGTATCAAACAGCATTAAATGTATATAGTTAATTTTCTGACTTCATGCCTTGACAAGTAATCTTCCCTGCCAGGAGCACATGTGGGAAATTCAAGTGGTGTGCATGGTTTTCTGACCAGTTACGTTAAAGAATGGAAAGCCATGCACAGTGCATGCCCAGAGTTCCTGCATATGCTCCTGGTGCATGAGGCACCCTGCTGCAAAGAAAAAATGATGGTGAGCTGCACTGACACATGATAAAACAAGTGAATGTGTTCATTAGGTCTGAAAAGAATAGGGTAAAGAGAAAACTTATAAAATTACTGTAGATTGAGCCATATTCTGTCGAGATTATAAAATGGATTTTTAAGATAAGTAGAAATTATTTTTCTTCTCAAAGTCTTCATCCTGTGAATTTTCTATGAAAGAAGGAAAGACTTACATTTATATAGAGCCTTTCATAACGGCAGGACGTCCCAAAGCATTTCACAACTAATGGAATATTTTTGAAGTGTTGTCACTGTTGTAATGTAGGAAACCTGGCAGCCAATTTGCAAACAGCATGCTCCCAGATATTTCTACAGCTATAAAGTACCTTAAAACAATAATCAAGACTATTCAAATAGCATAATATAGGTGTCGTATGAGAACACCAGCTGAATGTTTGAATTTAATATTAAAGCAACTGCATTTCTTTAAGTTCAGATATGTCTTATTCAATCTGGAATGAATAGCTTCTAGTTGATTTTCAATATGCATTATGCAACACACCGAGTCATGAAAGTAGGTAACCTAAAATGGAATGTTCAGCTTTCTCTTCAGAGACAACCCAAAACTAGAACTGGAGATATCCCCAGAGACATGTACTATATCAAGCTGAAAGCAATAGAGAAAAGCTAACCATTACCTTGCCCACTTTTCCATATTGTAGAAGTCATATGGACTATCCAAAGGTTTGGAAACCAACTCCATTTGCTTCTTTGAGTCTGTAAAGAGAAGTCTCGGCCTGGATAATTGTAATATTAACTGCAAACTGTGGTTATGAACAAATTACAATGATCATTAATATCAAGCTGAAGAAAGCTGAAATCTACGCCAGAGGACAAAATTAAAAATCCTAGTGCAAGAGAATGGTTTATTCAGAGTAGCAATACACATAGAAATCTATAAAGTATCAACAAATGATCAGCACCAAAAACCTTTTATTGCTCTTACGATACTGGACCATTCCCGTGCTCAGTTTCTGATGCTATCTCTGATGTGACAATATTGCATTCTGCTCAGAGCATTGCAACCATCTTGAGTTATAGAGGGCTGTGAACAATATTCTGCTGCATTTCTCATTATAACTGGAGGTACAATATTTATGTACACATAACACACCATATTTACAGCAATTAAAAGAAATTAATAAACAGCAAATGATTAAAATCATTACATCAGTCCTACTAATGAGAAGATATTGCGCTAATATTGCTGTTACATGGGTAAAAAGCAACTCTAATCCCTAAGAAGTATTGAGTACAGCTATTGTGCCTATTATGCCTCTAAGTATTAAATATTGCAGTTCTATCAGTGGCTAGTGAGGTGATTGGTTTTGTAAAACAGATATATATGGAGACACTATTGTGAGAGAAAAGAGCTTCCTATCAATGAGGCATAAAATATTGGCAAGAGCAATTTAAACACACTTTTGAACACCTCCCTCACTCTATAGCATAGTAATGTCACTATGACCACATTCATTGTGATATGTAAAGAATATACCTTGCACCCTGATGTGTTAAAGGTTGCTTAATGATTTTCATGTCATCTTGATACACTTTACTTGTCTGATGACCAGGGGGAGAACAACATCTTAAGCCACTGCATGAAACTAATCCTCCGTGCAGTTTGTTATTATCTAACAGTGATGATGTACAAAAATGCCAGAAATCGAAAGTACTTAATGTTCAGCAGTGCCAAC
Organism: Pristiophorus japonicus; assembly: GCF_044704955.1. Lineage (NCBI taxonomy): Eukaryota > Metazoa > Chordata > Chondrichthyes > Pristiophoridae > Pristiophorus > Pristiophorus japonicus. The sequence continues at coordinate 115,992,687 of NC_091980.1, read as the reverse complement.
CTTTGCTTCACGCTGCCACGCTAAAATTTTTATCTCTTACCTTTTCGGACTTTCATTTCAAGACTGATTTCTCCTCGTGTCTGGGCAATCTCATTTGTTAATGTCCAACAGCGGTTTGCTTTGATGTTCACTGAGTTGGTGTCCATCACCTCTGCATTTTGCATCTCTTCCCAGTGTTTCCCATTTGTCAGATGAGGACTGTGTTGTAAAGCATGGCAGAGATCGAATCAGAATTTTCCGTCATGCAAAGGAGATTACATTACATTTGACTTTGTAGCAGATTTCAATTTTTACACTCTAGCCCAGAATTCCAAAGGTGATAAATACAGTCACTGAACAAATATATGGGGATGGATTTTCCATTTTTACACACATTTCTGGGTGGTGTTGGGGCACTAAAACCAATGTAATGGGGTGCTATGGCCTACTGCCACAATACCATCCCAAAAGGTTGCACCGACATGATCTTCCTTGTAACTTAGCAGTCCGCAGTACTGCCCACCCTGCAGCCTAGCGATGAAAGTGGGCTAGGTCTCCACATTATTTACATAAGAACAAAAGAAATAGGAGCAAAAGTAGGCCATACGGCCCCTCAAACCTGCTCCATCATTTAATACGATCGTGGCTGATCCGATCATGGATTCAGGTCCACTTCCCTGCCCGCTCCCCAGAACCCCTTGGTTACTGCTTTAAATATAACCTCTGATAACACTGCCTCTATATAAATGGTGGCTTGAGCAGTATTCCTGAGGTGGATGCACCATATAGGAGGCCATTTTAGATTTTAATTTGCTCTGGAACTTTTTTGAAGACAGTTTTTGTGAGTAATGTAAATTTCTGGACTGGGAATATTAATTTCCCAATTGGAATACTTCTATTCTTGTGCAACAAGGAGGAGATTATGGAATAGGATAGATTAGAGGCTCTTAGAGTAAAGCATTAGAGACTTTGTTTGATTCCTACACATTGATAACCATTCCACAGGGTTTACAGACCTAGCATGTCTTCCATAGATTTATTTGCTCAGGGGTATGGTAGCATAGTGTATATGTTACTGGACTAGTAATCCAGAGGCCTGGATGTGAGTTCAAATTCCAACATGACAGCTGGGGGAATTTAAATTCAGTTAATTAAATTAAATACATTTGGAATTAAAAAGCTAGTATCAGTAATGGTGACCATGAAACTAGCCAACTGGGAAAAGCCCAACTGATTCACTAATGTCCTTTAGGGAGGGAAATCTGCTGTCCTTACCCAGTCTGACCTACATGTGACTCCAGACCTACAGCAATGTGGTTGACTCTTAAATGCGCTCTGAAATGAACTAGCAAGCCACTCAATTGTACCAAACCGCTACGACAAAGTACATTTGCCACACAGACTGCAGCAATTCAAGAGGCGGCTCACCACCACCTTCTCAAGGGCAATTAGGGATGGGCAATAAATGCTGGTCTTGCCAGCGACGCCCACATCCTGTGAACGAATACATTCTAAAAAATACCTCATAAGGGTGCATGTCCCTTCCCTCAAGGCTATTGTGGAGTTATGCTGGCTGCTGAGTGAATGCTTGCAGCTATTTGCATCAGGAGAACAATATTGTAGCAGTGAAAGTGACCACTGCCTTGAAATGGTTAGTTACTGAGTCCTTCCAGGGTAGCAGCACACCATTGTATAGAGGAAGTCTGTGACTTTCTGTTCAGGTGAACCTTGCAGTTTATGACCTTTTCTATGGAACATTCCAAACAGGGATTGAATAGTCTAATTCTATACATTGGCAGAGCTCCCACAGGTATAAGGAACAATTAGCAAATCAAATGTGGCTTTGATTGCCCAATAGAACAATCTCTTCAATTTCATTATTCATTAAACATACAACTAGTGTGCGCTACCAATGACCTTATCATGCATGTTAATACCCATTACCTGTAAGTTGCCATGCCACTTTCATCATGCAACAATTCAATACGTCAGTCCTGATGACTCAGAACTGTTTATCAGAATTATTGCTGATAAAGTATATCTCTTGCAGATGTGGCTAATAACTCCAATGCAGCACCCTCAGACAGAAAAGTGCAACAAATATAATGAGGCCCATGGATCAGACCATTGATATTTTGAAGTCACGTATTGGGTGCTTGGTGGAACCCTACAGTACAACACAGTAAAAGTGTCCAGAATACTTGTAACCTGCTGCGTGCTCACAATGTTGCTATGTAGAAAGGATGCTGAAACTGAAGACAATAATATAATCTTCCATCCTCATATCATGAGGAGGTTGCACAGGAGCAAGAGAGGTATCGGGCTGTAACCAGGTAAAAGAGAAAGCAAATTACAGCTGAGTGCTCTCACTAGAGGTTGAGAGACAGAGTATAATTTCCACTGTCTGTTCTTCCCCTTTCCCATCCACAACTGCCTCACAAAGATGTGCAGTTCCAGAGGTTTCTGCACATTGCCTCCATAATACAGAAGTCATACTCTTGCATCCAGTAACTTGCAGGCATCCACAGAAATGAACTCTGAAGTCTGTGTCATCCTAAAATGTTTATTTTCCACAACAAGATTCGCCAAAAGCTTTCATCGAGTTCCTAAACTCTAACTGCAACTGATTCTTACCACCGTTGGTCATTTATTCACCCTCTGTGGAGGAATGGTCCATTCACAATCCCAGTGACCTTACTTTCTCTGCGCTTATTCTATAACTACTTTGAGGTGCACCCATGGTGATGCAAGGTTGAGAGGGGAGTGGCTGGGAATATTCCTCTGATGCCGTCAAGGACTGAGGTATCTTTCATCTCGGTGAAGCTGCTGTCCCTGAGGGATTTGCTTCTGGTTACCATTTGCTTGCATTGTTAAGGTAACCTGGGCCCAGTTCTGAAACTCTCTCAGGCACTGGCATTGGAGGGGGCCTTCAAAAAGTAAGTGCAGTATCCCTATAATGGGAGATAGCAATATCTGTTATCACGACATGTAGCCCACTGGTGCAGGATAAAGGCTCAGGTGTGCTACCAGTCAGTCATTGCAGACCGAATAGTTCCATTAAAGCTGGAAGCTTGTGAGTGTCATGTCAGGTTCCCCCACAAAGCATCAATTGAAGCAACTCTGCAGGCTACCAATGCCCTTGGAGGCTCTTCCTGGTGGCTTGTTGCCAAAGATATCTCCTTGACTGCCATTCTCTTCAGGGTTATCTGCATGTCATGAGAAACCTCCTGAAATATGTTGTGATGTGTGAAGTGGTCTCCTATTTCTCCATAATCTCAACCATGTGCATGCAAACTGACTTTACTGTCTGCACATGAAATCTATGCTGTGGAATAATTGTTCTTTTGAAGATTGGACCTCTGAGATCTGGCTCTGTAGACTCATCAGTGAAGATTTCTCTACCTTTTTGAGGAGGAGTGATACTCTCTCACTCTTGCATTTCCAGGTCCTCATGCTTTCTGCTTGGTGTTCCACCCAATATAAACCCTTCTGATTCACGACAATGACAATAACTTGCATTTATATAGAGCTTTTAACATTGGAAAACATCGCAAGGCATTTCACAGAAGTGTAATCAGACAGAAATTGTCACTGAGCCAAAGAACAAGATATTAGGATGGATGACAAAGCTTGGTTAAAGAGCTAGGTTTTAAGGAGAGTCTTAAAGGTAGCGAGGCAGGGAGGTTTAAGAAGGGAATTCCAGAGCTTAGGGTTTAGAAGGCTGAAATAACCTAAAATCCCCCTTGCCCTTCCTTTACTAATCTAATCTTGACACCTTCTACTTCTCTTTATTGTACAGCCTCTTCTCTTTGTCTTCCTATGAGTTGTAAAGCTTCTTCCTCATGATTTAACATTTTCCAGATTGGAGTTGCTCCTCCAGTAGCTGTTCTTTGGCACTGCTTACCTTTTCCTTTGGAATGAGAGAACGTACAGTTAAAGGAATGTGACTGGCAAAAACACTTCATATCACTCACTGTTAGAAAGCTTTTAGATACCGGCTCCATTTAAACATCTCTTCTACAAAACTAGCAAAGCCCATTGTGGCAGGGTGAGTTCTCATTGTGGTTTAGAATTATTGTTTCCACCAGTTCTCTGCAAATCGTTCAATTTTCCTATTACCCAGGTAGAGAGGGCATGATTAGCATGGGAAACAGTATCCTTACTTACCTTGGCCAATCATGTCAAGTCATTTAACTTCATCCTGCACTGGGTGACAGTGGATGGTGGAGGTTATGCTCACAACCTCTATGCCCTCCCTCCATGTGGTCTGGCTCACCTACTTATGGGGTTTCCAGCTTTCAATCCCCAGAATGACTTCTCTTCTGGAGCTTCCTTCTGCTAGAAGGACATTCACCAAAGCATCTCTAAATCTGGAAGGCCTTACTGTTGCTGACACTCCATGTCCTCATTTCTGTTCCTTCCTGTTATACACCTTCTTACCAAAAAGAAATGGTGCCGCTTTAGCTGCAGTGTTTTAAATGCTGCAGCGGCACTGAATTTCCCTCCCTCCTAGCGACAGTAAACCAATAGGCGGTTGTTTTACCACTATAAACCCACTCTATGGGCCCAATTTTGGCCAACCCGTTTTTTTTGGCGCACTGACCCTTTATGCGCCGACTTTGTGCGCTGGAAAGGGCGCCAATAAACTTTCTTAGTATCCTGGCCCCTCTGCCGAGTGTTCCGGAACCTGACGTGGTGTGCATGGTGGAGTGGTGGGGCGGAGCTACAGCCCTGCGCTGTAAACACTAACGGCAGCTGTCGCATGCGCAGTGGAGTCTGCGCACATGCTTCTCGCCCTCCCAGCCTGTCCTGCAAGCTGTCAGCAGGACCCGATGTTCGCCGCCCATAGCTGAGGCCGAATGGTCACCCGTGTCTGAGTGCCAGAACCCTACCCGAGATGCCATCAAGCCCAGCCTTTCCTCTCCCTCCCTCCTGATGCCGTCGAGCCCAGCCTTTCCTCTCCCTCCCTCCCCCCCCCGCTCCCGATGCCGTCGAGCCCAGCCTTTCCTCTCCCTCCCTAGCCCCCCTCCCGATACCGTGAAGCCCAGTCTTTCCTCTCCCTCCCTTCCCCCGCCCCACCCCCCAGCCTCCCGATGCGTCTTTGCTGGCCGCCCCTATCCCACGCCAAATGGCCTCCCGTACAGGCCGGCCCGCTGCCTTCCCCGGCCCAAGGTAGAATTTACTTCAAATATTTAATTATTAATCAATTGTTTACCTGAGTTCTTTATTTTTATTTCGTTATTTTAACTTTTATTTGGAATGTTTGCTGCTTGGTGCTTGGGTGCAGGTCCTTACTTCCCTGCGCTGATTTCTTAACTGCCCGCAACGTTTTTCAAAGCTGGCCACATACGCTGACCTAAGTCAATTTTGTATAAGTGTTAGCTGGCCAAAGTGGCATAACTGGCAAAACTGGCGTAAGTGTCTGGGAACGCCCCCCTTTGAAAAAAAACTGAATTTTAAAAAAAATCGTACCTAACTAAGTTACTCTGGAGCAAGTTTATTGGAGAAAATGTTTTTTTTTAAACTTACAGCAGAAAAACCAAATTATTCCAAAACAATTGATGCAACTCATGGCCAAAATTGGGCCCTATATAACTGATAAAAACCAGTCCAGGAAACTTGAGTTGCTTAGCAGTGGACACACGTGCATGGTGGGAGTCCTACCTCATCGCTAACATGCCAACAGGAGGAGATTCCAGCCCATGTTGATTCAAGCAATATTCAGCTTTGTTTGTGAGGTGAAGAGCTGCATAGATACATTTTTCCTCCAAGGTGAGACATCAAATGGAAACATAGAAACATAGAAACATAGAAAATAGGTGCAGGAGTAGGCCATTCGGCCCTTCAAGCCTGCACCGCCATTCAATGAGTTCATGGCTGAACATGCAACTTCAGTACCCTAGTCCTGCTTTCTCGCCATACCCCTTGATCCCCCTAGTAGTAAGGACTACATCTAACTCCTTCTTGAATATATTTAGTGAATTGGCCTCAACAACTTCCTGTGGTAGAGAATTCCACAGGTTCACCACTCTCTGGGTGAAGAATTTTCTTCTCATCTCGGTGCTAAATGGCTTACCCCTTACTCTTAGGCTGTGGCCCCTGGTTCTGGACTTCCCCAACATTGGGAACATTCTTCCTGCTTATACCCTGTCTAAACCCGTCAGAATTTTAAACGTTTCTATGAGATCCCCTCTCATTTGTCTGAACTCCAGTGAATACAAGCCCAGTTGATCCAGTCTTTCTTGATATGTCAGTCCCGCCATCCCGGGAATCAGTCTGGTGAACCTTCGCTGCATTCCCTCAATAGCAAGAATGTCCTTTCTCAAGTTAGGAGACCAAAACTGTACACAATACTCCAGATGTGGCCTCACCAAGGCCCTGTACACCTGTAGTAACACCTCCCTGCCCCTGTACTCACAATATAATTTTACTCAGAGTGATGTCAAAATGGAGTAATCTGTGGCCTTGAATCTCGTGATAGTTACATAGTGATTATATGGGGTTAAATTAATAGTAAAATATTGTTAACAGAGTATAATAAACTCTATTGACTACAATTGTCTGGTTATAAATGCTAATATATTTCCCAGAGGGATATAGAAGTGAATGGAAGTAAACAATAATTATTACAGTTTCAATAAAATATGTAATTCCTGGGGCAATATTATCGCATTATTTTCCTCAAAGCAATAAACATTTATAAAGTATCTCTATAAATCGTTAAATATCTGTACGTTTGCTTTTTTTGATTGTTATTGGGTAAAATAACCTCTTATGGCATTCTTTTATAACTGAAGAGGGACAATATGACATAAATTGCTCGAACATAACAATATAAGAACATAAGAAATAGGAGCAGGACTAGGCCATATGGTCCCTCGAGTCTGCTCCGCTATTCAATAAGATCATGGCTGATCTGATCTGGACCTCAACTCCACTTTCCTGCCTTTTCCCCATAACCTTTGACTCTCCTATAGTTCAAGAATCTGTCTATCTCAGCCTTGAATATATTCAATGATCCAGCCTCCACAGCTCTCTGGAGTAGAGAATTCCAAAGATTCACGACCCTCTGAGAGAAGAAATTCCTCCTCATGTCTGCCTTAAATGGGCGACCTCTTATTCTGAAACTATGCACCCTAGTTCTAGATTCCCCCACGAGGGGAAACATCCTCTCAGCATCTACCCTGTCAAGCTCCCTCATAGTCTTATATGTTTCAATAGGATCACCTCTCATTCTTGTAAACTCCAATGAGTACTGGTCCAACCTGCTCAATTAGTTTTTGATCCTCAGATAAATATTTTTTCATGTGCATAAACTTACTTAGACATACACTTATACTTACTTGACTCCACAATTTTATTAAGCAAAGTTAAGAGAATCTATTAAACAAAAATTGGTATTTTAATTTAAAAGCTTATTTTAAGCAGCATTTTTTAGCAGGGCATCTTAATCCTGCCCATAGAGATCATAGCATAAATCTAATGTGGAAACCATGCTATGTTTAAAAGAGCGACACACATCAGTGCTGAAGATACAGAGCTGTGATTCAGTAGAACTCTATTTTCCAAAATTAACTGCAGACAAAAAAAACCCATAAAACTTTGGCTGAAATGTTCCTTTTAATGCCTTTTGTATATCTTTTTTTCAAAAACTGAAAATACCACTTTAAAAGTTTTTATGGATTCTGTTCATTATTTGCCACATCCTATTGTAAATCTTGTGAATGTACTGAACTCCGATATCATCCAGGGGCCATAAATCACCTACTACTGCCAGACTACTGCCAATTCTCTCATGAGATGGCTGCCAGGAGGCATGCAGCAGCAGACAGAGATAATTGTCCACTCCCACTGTGGAGGTACAACTTGCCTCTGTTCTAGATCATCCCCAACAATTCAATGGTGTAAGGGATCGAACCTGCATCTTTCTGAAATGTGGATGATTGGGCCCATCAGTGTGGTAAATGCATGTCAGTGTACTGTTTGATGGAAGATAAATCAGTTCTGATTATCTACTGCAATAACAAGAGTAAAGGTTTGGCATGGTCTACCAGCTGGCGACTTAGGTTGAAGATCAATTGAACTCAATCAAATCTGTCAAGTTTCAATGATGACTTTGGAGTGCTTTGGAAGATTAGACAGAACATGGATTTAAAAATGTTGGCAGTATAGATATTAATTTATTGCACATGCTGAATTAAGTTATCATATTATGGGCTTGCTGTAAAATGCTGAGCTATACTACATTAAAAAGTAATCAAAACTTCATTAATTTCACCTATATGCTGCAATGGTACATTGGCTGGAGAATTAGTTACATATCTGCTATCAAATGTTGCTTTAATTGTAGTTTAAATCTTGTTTAAATTACCATATTTGTGCTGGAGTGAATTCAGGATGGACTACACTTTAAACTAAACATGACATGCAAACTTGTGTATATACATCCTTTAAACATTAAAGTTTATCCCTTTCATATTAATACTTTCATTGAGAAACCTTTGGTGAACAGCCAAAATTCTTGGTAGAGGAAATCACAAAAGCTATTATTCATAGGAAAGCAGGTGGGACAAATAAAGACGTTGAGAATAGGTGATTCCAAACTTTGACCTTAAAAGCCTATAGATTGTAGGAGGAAGGGAAGACTAAGGGAGAGATAAAGTTCCATAGTTTCAACGCCCTGGGAAGCAATGAGTTATGAATAAGATCTGGTGCAATTATGAGGATACCAGAACTAAGAGGATACAACTATCAGGAAAGACTGAACAAAATGAGGCTCTTTTCTCTAGAAAAGAGAAGATTGAGAGGTGACCTGATAGAGATCTTTAAAATTATGTAGGGGTTTGATTTGTAGAGAGGATGTTTTACATAGGCAATGGTCCCAACGCCTGTTTCAGACAGAAGCCTGGATGACTACAGGGTGCCCTAAGCAATATGGGGTGCAGCACCCTTCTGGCATTGACTGAACACGTGCACAGCATACTGGACCCTTCAACATTCATATGTCACCTGAAAAACAGAGACTGTGCAATCGAATTTATAGGTCTATATCTCTGAAGAATTTAACTTTGATTCACTTATCAAAGGGCATGGAGGAGCTAAAACATAGGATGGAATTTTCTCAATTGGGGTTGGCAATTCTGGTGAAGGCATTCCTGGAGATTTGATCGCATGACATTTAGATCACATGATATCTGACCTTGTGCTGCCGGATCACATGACATCTGATCCCATGATCAAATGTTTATCCCATTCCCTTTGAAATGAAGTTTTAGTCTCTACCTCAATAACCACATGTGGTGAAGGATCTCACGGTCTATAATAGTCCTCAGTTCAAGAAGCTTCCTTCTTCCTTTCCCCATTGTTTCTTTCAGTGAGAATTTTTGGTTCCCTAGTTCCCTATTTGCCTAATAGTGGAATCAATCTTTCACTATTTACCTACAGTGAAGTCCCCAAGTTTCACTTAGCCCTTTATTGGCTGCTCCTCTCTCAGTGCTGCTCATACTCACCACCTTGCTGCTGTTGCTCCCGCTCTGTGGAAAACCATGTTCCCCAGTCTCCTTGAGCCCCCATTCCCCCGTCTCCTCTCTCCTTAAGCCCCCATCCCCCAGTCTCCTATCTCCCTAATCCTCCATTCCACAGTCTCCTCTCTCCTTAAGCCCCCATTCCCCAGCCTCCTATCTCCCTAATCCTCCATTCCCCAGTCTCCCTCTCTTCCCCAATCCTCCATTCCCCAGTCTCCCTCTCTCCCCGAGCCCCCATTCCCCATCTCTTCCCTGCACTCTCAAGCTCCCTGATTCCGGACTCTCGGAATGGGGGCCAGTCGGGACTCTTTGCCTGGGTTGGTACTGAGCAGCAGCCGGTGACACGCTCCTTGGAAAAGGTTGGGAAATTATTCTGATCACAATTAATACAGTTTATCCTCGTTCCGACTCCTGACCTCAGGCTAACAGATATTAACCATTTACAGCACCTCACATCAGCGTCTGTTGTCGAGTGAGTGCTCTGGAGCAGGAAATTTAAATCGCTGATCTCCAGGGCTGCTGGAAGCAGCGCTCAGGTCCTATTAAAATCTCCTGGATTGCTTTCAATAGTCATTGGGAGATTGATGCCGATTCCAGTCGACTCCTGGCCAATCCGGGAGGGTTGGCAACCTTATTCTCAAGGGAGGCGGGTTGGGGGCGGGGGTCAGCCGGGGATCAGGAGGGAGTTGGAGAATTGGCAAGGGGTTGACGGGAGGGGGTGGGGGTGGTCGGCCAGGGTTGGTGGGGGGGGGGGAGAGAGAGGATTGGGGTCGGCCACTGGAGGATTGTGGCTGGCCTCAGCATCATCGGTGGGTTGGGAGGGGGGGAGAGGCATCCTGGTGGGCATCGGAGTCCTGAGGAAATGCTTGGAGGCCTCATGGTGGGGTCTCCGATCACGCATGGTGGGATAGGTAGGGACCTTGGATGCAGGAAGTAGATATAAAGCCATAAATGTTGTGGAATCATCAGCAGAGCTATTTATATGGTTGGACAATAAATGGAGGAGGCCACTGATATGGAGAAGCAACAGTGGGAAAAAGAAGAGTCCTGGGAAATGAATGAACTGGTGAAGAGCCAGGATAAACTATCAGCTGCAGCACATAAAGAATAATTTGAGAAGAAATTTGATGGTCATGAGCAAAACTTTGGTGAAAGACCTTATATAATAGTAATTTGTTTGGACACTGACTAGGGCTTTAGAGATGTCAAAAGTGGCGAATCAGCAATAACGTTCAAGAACAGAGGTGCAGTTGTCGTTAAGGTAGACAAGAGAAACCAACAGCGGCCTAATGTGATAGAAAAAGCGATTGCTGATTGTGTATTATGATAATAGTATTCTTAAGTATAGTTTTGTATCAGAGGAAACCTTTAGTTTGAATGTGTCTCCTGGAAACAAGTGAAACTTTTCTGGTGACCTCATTCAGCTCCTGAGTAAATGCAGTTGATTAGAATGCTGTTACTTGGGTTCATTCTTATTTTCCATAATTGTCACCCCCACCTTGAGCACAAACATTCCCAATATGTCCGCCCTACAAAGAAAAACGGTGCTATCATTGTTGAAAATGTTTTTTCTAGTAAGTCAAAAAATATAGCAAAATTGTTGACTATAGAATTCTTCAGACACTTTGCTTACAGTATGCTCAGTGTAAGGTAGACCAATCTGGTGGTGAGGTGGTCACTTAGGATCTGTACACCTCAAATTATGATATCCCATTCAGTGGTATCTTATAGTATTAGCATAATCGAACATGGAGCACTTTTCATGTGACCTCTTCGATCACATTCTGCTGGACATCCTGTATTATTCATATGTTGGTAAGTGCCATGTGGCAGAGAGTCAATAGAAATTTGATTTGGTACGCTCAGATTGTCTGATAAAATTAATTATTTTATACCAGGATTGGGGTGCCAGAGTAATCTCTGAACAGTGTTGCCCTATTTAGATTGTATTTTAACTTGAACAAATCTAAATTTGTAGGGTGGGGCCGAGAGATTGGCTCACGCCCGAACCCGATGCTGACCATGAAGTGGTGTGCTGAAACTGATGTTCAAGTAGACGGCGTAAAATTGCCCACAAGTCAGCACGCCAGTCCTGAAGTGGACAAATGTTGACTGGCAGGGACGCCAATACTAGGCTCACAGTTATTCCGGGAGGTGGCGGTGGGGTTTGTGGATGGGCAGGAGGATCAATTTTTACTTACCATGTTTCTGCAGCCGCTTTTTTAAAAACTGGGGATTTGGCTCCTTTTCACTTCAGAAAACTGACACCTGCATACACATGTTATGGTCAGTCAGCAACCAATTTTGTAAATAGACATTAGCCCGGATTTTGCGGTGGGGAACTATCAGTGTTCGCTGTCATTACCCTTATGAAACTGACCATGATTTCAGGATTTAGCGCATGCACATCTAAACACAGGAATCCTGAAGTTACGGTCAGTCATTCATTGCTCCGACGCACTGACGAAAACGTGACCTTTTCTGCGCTATTAATGCTGTTAACTACCCATTAAATGCTAAGCCTTGTTGGAATAGGTGCAACTGGGGTTTTAACAGTGTACCTACTGCTAAACAACTGTTCTTGCTCTGAAGAACTAATTTTTATATTTGTGGAATATCAAATTTCTTCATTATGATAAAAAATACAATTTGTTTTAAAATTTAAAAAAATTTAATCTTGCTCATGATATTTCAGCTTCTACCTTAACCCCATGTGTATGTTCCAATCTTTATTTAGCTCTCTGAAATATTTTTTTAAAGTGCAGATAATCACTGTTTTCCATTTCCTGGTTTGCTGTCTGTGAGAATTCTTCAAATTAATTGTCTGCTGAGACCACTTGCTGATATCACTGTTGCTCTATGCTAGGAATCCTCTTTTCACAACATCATAATGAATTACACATTGAGAAACCTGGGGGGCGAAATTGCCTCCTTTTATAGCCCCGTTAGCGCTCCTGGGAGGTTGTGGTGGTGTCCTGCGGTTAGCGCCCCGGATTGCAGCGCAACCGATGATGACATCATCGCTGTGCGCGGCAACCCTTCACTGCCCTGCGCCGACCCCTTAACGCCCCGTGGGGGAAATTGCCCCGTGGGCCATGAGGCTGGCACAGGCAGATGTCAACGCCAGCTTCGTGGGTCACGAAGATGACCAACATCCACTCTCGAGGTGGTGATTAAAGGGTAGGGCGCCAGCGCTCCAGGCCGCCATCTTTTTTTGTTGGCCGACTCTCGGGTTGGCTCAACGATGGTGGCCCTAGCGTGGTCCAGGCCGCCATCGTGCAGCCCAGCACTCCGCCTGGAGTGCCATGCTGCTGGTCCGGTCGCACGCTGCTCTGGTGGCAAAGTGGAGGCCATCAGAGGCCGTGCAGAGTGCGCAGTGGCCATCCCCTTTAAGTGAAGGAAAGGAATGTTGAAGTGTGTCAGCGCTACATGGAGCGCCGGAGATTGTGTTCCCTCTGCGGGGCAGTAAACCCAATTCACCGCTAAAAGAACTGGCCCCAGAAGGTTACCATCCCCAATTGGGACACGGGGAAATTTCGCCCTCGAATGTTTTCGCCACAGAGATCGCAAGATCTTTGTGGGCAGCTGTCATCGAGGTCAGTGGTGACGGCGTCGCATCACCGCTGACCACAAATTATGGGCAATCATATTCCCAATTTGCATACGTAGTGGCCCTAACGCCACTTTCAGGCGAGCCCCCTGGGTGACTACTGGACATCCTAACCAATATGGTGTGCAGCACATACATGGCATGGAATGAGCATGCCATATTTGACCTTTCAGAGCCTGTTTTCCGCCTGAAAACCAGGCGTTGTGCAATCCAATTTCTAGACCTTGATCATTAAATTAGATTTCAAAAACTGCGACATATATATGAAGGCATCCAGATCATATAAATTGATAACTGGAGTTAATCTGGTTAATTAACGTGACATATTCACTGATCTGGTTTGTTTATATTCAGCTTCTAGTTTATCAACTAAACGTAGAAGAAAACTCGTTTTGGAACCTCATAACTTCATGACATTCTATCTAAATGAGAAGACAAAACTCAGAGGCAGAAATTATACCATCCTTCTCTGATGCCACAATGGACATCACCAAATGTTTCTTTGTATAACCAGATAGTCATTTATTGCTTTCTTTTTGTCCTTTAATGAAATTTTGTAATCTCAGCGATGAACAAACCAGTTTATTAATGGGTTATTTTATGTGAATATTTAGAACTTAAAACAATGTGCATAAAACCAAAATTGTCATCTAAAGACCAATAAAAGAACACTGATTTTAAATACTCCAGATATTAGTGCTGCATCCTCATTCGGTGAACTTTTCTAGGAACATCTAATCTACGGTGAGTAATTCTGTCATCTAGCCTTTACATATCGCACCTATATTTGATAATATCTAGCTGAAGAATAACCCTCCTGTGTCATCACAAATTTATATCTCAAAATATTTTGGGCTTTGATCTATGAACATTAGACAACCGTTTCTTAGTTCTTAGGCATGTTCATGTAAGGATATCCACTGAAAGCTTTTCTTTATTCCTAATGCAATTTAGGGTAGGAAATGTGTAATTGTTAAAGGTATCACTGAGCCAGCTATACTTACTACATTATTTTATATTAATTAAAATGTTTGAATATAATTTTGGGATTTGTGTGGTGACATCACACAGTGTCAATGCACCTCAGACCAACCCATTATTTTGTGAGATATAAAGGAGAATAAAGTAATCAATTGCATTTCATAAAAAATCTGTTTAAAAATTCATTGTAAATTTATTCACCAATAAACTGTGTTTTTTTTCAGTGCTTAGATTACGAGTCATGGTGAAAAACAGCTTTTCCCCAGCAAACAGTAGTACTGCAGCACCAACAGAATCTGCCCATTATTACAGTGAGTAACCCACATACACAGATCTCTCAGTTCAAAACAAGGATAAATTGTGTTAGGTGCCCAACGTATATGTATGACACCAGCAAACTTTCTGAAGACAGAAAAAGTACTTTGGATATTAATGAAGCATTTCGAGGTTCAATACAATGTGAACCTTAAAACCAGCTCCGATCATACGGTGGCTCATGAACACCGAATGACTGTGTCTTCCAAAAGTTCCAACAATAAAGTAATCAATAGGACATTCAATAGGAACATGCATGAGATGACATTTTATTATATCCCTGTGGTAACTAGGTTGTCCATTGAGTCCATTGACAAATCTAATGAAATATAGGAATGCATATTTCCCACGTTATTTTCTTTCACCTATGTAGTGAATTAGTTTAACGCTGTTGTCTATAAGGGTACTATGCGAATTGTTGACAGTGGTTCTGCATCCAAACTGGCTTGAGACTTGCCAAGCTAATTTCACTCAGGTCACTTTCAGACAAGATTAGCATCTCACTAGTCTGTATTGGATCATAGCCAGTTTGGGAATAATGGATTAAGATTTATATTTGTGCCTAGGATTTATGGTGACACTGAATTTGGCTCACCACTCGGAGTCATTCTACATAACCTAACATAATTACAAGAACTTTTAAATCATGGCTTTCTGAAAGATATGATGATACAATACAGTTTGATGTATAACTTTTTATTATGCCACATTTCTATGTATTCAAGAATACGACAATTGATAAGTGAATGATCATGAACAAATAACTTGATTCAGTAATTACAATATTAGAGCATAGCATTATTTTGTCCAGGAATGCCGTTTCATCATCATCATCATAGGCAGTCCCTTGGAGTTGAGGATAACTTGCTTCCACACTAAAAATGAATACTCAGGTGACTGATGAACTCATTTTAAATGGTGGAAGATGCCTGTGTGTGAATTCTTTTAACGTGGAGTGGCCGTTGCACACCAGCCACCACATGGACTTGACGGAGCAAGGTCTTGGTCCAGTGGTAAAGGGATCCAAGATGACTGGAGACCAGGCTCCGCCGCATGTGTCAATACATACACACAAACTCAAACGTAGTCCTACTGTCTCCTTCCTTCCTCCTTCCCACGGTACCTCTAACTACGTGGAATTCATAGAACGCGATGTGAGCCTCACGACCTCACAGCCTCGCTATTAGCCCTTGCTGCGCCTTCCCTTGATCTTGTCCACGCTGCTCCACCTCTGGGATCCGACCTCTGCTCCTCCATGCCTCGTCCGTCCTCTCCTCTCTGCTTCCGATCTCCGGACTTCGCCGGTCCCCACCTCTGGACCTCGCCCATCCCAACCTCCAGACCTCACCAGTCCTGACCACCGCTCCTCGTCGGTCCCTCCCTCCTTCTCCCTGATTTCGACCTCCGCTCCACGCCGCTTCCATCCTCCACTCCTCGCCGCTTCCATCCTCCACTCCTCGCCGCTTCCATCCTCCGCTCCTCACCGCTTCCGTCCTCCGCTCCTCGCCGCTTCCATCCTCCGCTCCTCGCCGCTTCCATCCTCCGCTCCTCACCGCTTCCGTCCTCCGCTCCTCACCGCTTCCGTCCTCCGCTCCTCACCGCTTCCATCCTCCGCTCCTCACCGCTTCCGTCCTCCGCTCCTCGCCGCTTCCATCCTCCGCTCCTCGCCGCTTCCATCCTCCGCTCCTCGCCGCTTCCATCCTCCACTCCTCACCGCTTCCATCCTCCACTCCTCACCGCTTCCATCCTCCGCTCCTCACCGCTTCCGTCCTCCGCTCCTCACCGCTTCCGTCCTCCGCTCCTCACCGCTTCCATCCTCCGCTCCTCACCGCTTCCATCCTCCGCTCCTCACCGCTTCCATCCTCCGCTCCTCACCGCTTCCATCCTCCGCTCCTCGCCGCTTCCATCCTCCGCTCCTCGCCGCTTCCATCCTCCGCTCCTCACCGCTTCCATCCTCCGCTCCTCGCCGCTTCCATCCTCCGCTCCTCGCCGCTTCCGACCTCCGCTCCTCGCCGCTTCCGACCTCCGCTCCTCGCCGCTTCCGACCTCCGCTCCTCGCCGCTTCCATCCTCCACTCCTCACCGCTTCCGACCTCCGCTCCTCGCCGCTTCCATCCTCCGCTCCTCACCGCTTCCGACCTCCGCTCCTCGCCGCTTCCGACTTCCGCTCCTCACCGCTTCCATCCTCCGCTCCTCACCGCTTCCGACCTCCGCTCCTCGCCGCTTCCATCCTCCGCTCCTCACCGCTTCCGACCTCCGCTCCTCGCCGCTTCCGACTTCCGCTCCTCACCGCTTCCATCCTCCGCTCCTCGCCGCTTCCATCCTCCGCTCCTCGCCGCTTCCGACTTCCGCTCCTCGCCGCTTCCTGCTCCTTGCCGCTTCCGACCTCCGCTCCTCGCCGCTTCCTGCTCCTTGCCGCTTCCAATCTCCGCTCCTCGCCGCTTCCATCCTCCGCTCCTCACCGCTTCCATCCTCCGCTCCTCGCCGCTTCCATCCTCCGCTCCTCGCCGCTTCCGACTTCCGCTCCTCGCCGCTTCCTGCTCCTCGCCGCTTCCGACCTCCGCTCCTCGCCGCTTCCATCCTCCGCTCCTCGCCGCTTCTGTCCTCCGCTCCTCACCGCTTCTGTCCTCCGCTCCTCGCCGCTTCCATCCTCCACTCCTCACCGCTTCCATCCTCCACTCCTCACCGCTTCCATCCTCCGCTCCTCACCGCTTCCATCCTCCGCTCCTCACCGCTTCTGTCCTCCGCTCCTCACCGCTTCTGTCCTCCGCTCCTCGCCGCTTCCATCCTCCGCTCCTCGCCGCTTCTGTCCTCCGCTCCTCACCGCTTCTGTCCTCCGCTCCTCGCCGCTTCTGTCCTCCGCTCCTCACCGCTTCTGTCCTCCGCTCCTCGCCGCTTCTGTCCTCCGCTCCTCACCGCTTCTGTCCTCCGCTCCTCGC
This sequence comes from Pristiophorus japonicus, assembly GCF_044704955.1. Classification (NCBI taxonomy): domain Eukaryota; kingdom Metazoa; phylum Chordata; class Chondrichthyes; family Pristiophoridae; genus Pristiophorus; species Pristiophorus japonicus. The sequence goes on along the minus strand of NC_091980.1, from coordinate 115,975,340 downwards.
CGCTTCTGTCCTCCGCTCCTCGCCGCTTCCAATCTCCGCTCCTCGCCGCTTCTGTCCTCCGCTCCTCACCGCTTCTGTCCTCCGCTCCTCGCCGCTTCCAATCTCCGCTCCTCGCCGCTTCTGTCCTCCGCTCCTCACCGCTTCTGTCCTCCGCTCCTCGCCGCTTCTGTCCTCCGCTCCTCACCGCTTCCATCCTCCACTCCTCACCGCTTCTGTCCTCCGCTCCTCACCGCTTCTGTCCTCCGCTCCTCGCCGCTTCCAATCTCCGCTCCTCGCCGCTTCTGTCCTCCGCTCCTCGCCGCTTCCGACCTCCGCTCCTCGCCGCTTCCGACCTCCGCTCCTCGCCGCTTCCGACCTCCACTCCTCGCCGCTTCCTGCTCCTCGCCGCTTCCTGCTCCTCGCCGCTTCCTGCTCCTCGCCGCTTCCGACCTCCGCTCCTCGCCACGTGCGACCTCTGCATTGTTGATTCTGCTGCTGCGGTGGCTAGCTTTTTTTGATTTGCCCACAGCTCTAGCCTCGTGCTCCAAACTGCTCCTCTGAGTGTCCCATGAAGTCAGGCTTGATTTGATTTGCACAAATCAAAAAAAGCCCGACTTCATGGGACAGTCAGAGGAGCAGTTTGGAGCATGAGGCTGGAGCTCTGGGCAAATGCAGTTTCACAGCCTTAGTTAATATCAATTTAATGTCGTAGACCAACAGTGTTCGGCTTTGAAGATTATAATTAATGTATGTGCTTGGCAAAGTTAGCCCTTTTCATCTTGTATAACAAAGTAAGGAGTGGCATAAAGTCTATATTTTAGACAGTGTTAATATAAAAACGTAGAGCCTTTTTGATCTAATAGCAGTCAAGCTGCTATATGGAAAACAGTTCTATCTTACACTGCGGTATGGTGGTTCCAGGCTCTGGAAATGTAGCTTCAGTGAGTGATTTGTGGTAACCTCCTTCCAACTTCAGCGAACAGTTTGTACATATTTACATTTGTGATTGTTATCTTTTGCCTGTAACAGCAACTGTCAGAGTCATCTTTGAACTGAGTTCTGAACTTCTGATTCAATACCCTCTGCACTGATTTCTAAATTTGATTGCTGAAAATAAAAACCCAAAATCTAACCAACAATCTCCACCTTTTGGCTTATCAACATTAAAGATATTCTATTTTCAGCTCTCTAACTTTGCTTTTAGGGCCAACACGATTCAACCAAGTTTTCAACCTTGTCAGGTTTATATATGTAAATAAATTATCTGGTAATATCAGGGCGCAAAGATTAATATTAGATATATAAGGCAAGAAAAGAAAGACTTGCATTTATATAGTGCCTTTCATGACCTCAGGATGTCCCAAAGCCCATTACAGCTAATGAAGTACTTTTGAAGTGTAGTCACTATTGTAATATGGAAAACTTAGCAGCCAATTTGCAAACAGCAAGGTCCCACAAACAGCAATGCGATAATGACCAGATAATCTGTTTTCTTTTAATGATGTTGGTTGAGGGATAAATATTAGCCGAGGAGAACTCCCTTGCTCTTCTTTGAAGTAGTGCCATGGGATCTTTTACGTACAAGTGAGAGGGCAGAGTGGGACTTGGTTTAATGTTTCATCCGAAAGACGCCCTCAGTACAGCAGTGGAGTAGCCATCTAGTTTTTGTGCTCAAGTCTCTGGAGTAGGACTTGAACCCATAACCTTCTGACTCAGAGGTGAGAGTGCTACCACTGAGCCAGAAATAACAAAGGCATTCAAAATAAAATTGCTCGATCAGGAGCATTGGTGGCAATTGACAATTACAATATCATAGGAATCACAGAGACCTGTATAAACCAGGATTCTGAAAGTGATTTTCATTTAGAAATGCACATACACTCTGGAAAATAGGAAGGACAGGAAAATAGGGGAATGGCTGTTTTATATGTAAGGGGCACCTGGTAATACTGGAACCAATATTGCAGGAAAAACCATAGTATAAAATTCTAGGCTAGCTGCGTCCAGTATGGAAAGGGGCAGGATGATATTTGGTGTGTGCTACTGATCACTGGGCAAAATAAAAACTACTTATCAATTTCTAAAACTATTTCAAGTGTGAGTGAGAAAATTATGGTAGAATGTAGGGGTCACTTCAAGCAGCCAACATTAACTGGAAACACCACAAGTGTGAATGACTGTGAACTTGTTCGTGACTACTTCCTGATTCAGTACATCAGGGAGTCCATGAGAAGCATATCGTCCAGACATTCTTGTGAGTGATCCAGCCTGTATTGAGAGTAGAAATAGCAGAACCATTAGACAACAGAGGCTATAGTACAATAGCATTTAATCTGAGTTGGGAAACAGTACATAACCAAACACCAGTATACAATATCAAGCATGCAAACATCAGCAGAACCGGCTGCAGAGTGGAAAATAAGGGTACTTGTCAGAGAATTTATGATAGGATATGAGGAACTGCAACTCCATTTGGATTGATTATGGTTTTAGCTACTTCCATGAATGTCCCAGGGACTGTTTTTAATTGACACCAATTATTTGTATTCAGAAACTCAGGAAAATGAATCAGATGGTGACAAACTAAGGAGCAGTGGAATCAGAGGAAGCAACTCAGAACTTACAGAGCAAGTTCGACAACATATGTAATTAGTCAGAACAATTGCAGATAGAATTGAATGTAGACATAAAGTGATGCACAAAGAAAAATGGGTAACACATGTACAGCATAACAACAACAACTTGCATCTATATAGCGCTTTTAAATGTCCCAAGGCACCTCACAGGAGCGTTGCACCGAGTCCTGTAAGGAGATAAAAGAAGTAGGTTTTAGGAGCATCTTAAAGGAGGAGGGAGAGGTAGAGAGGCGGAGAGGTTTAGGGAGGGAATTCCAGAGCCTGGAGGCCAAGACAGCTGAAGGCACGGCCGTCAATGGTGGAGCGATTAAAATCGGGGATGCGCAAGAGGCCAGATTTGAAGGAGCGCAGAGATCTCGGCTGGGGGAGGTTACAGAGATAGGGAGGGGCAAGGCCATGGAGGCATTTGAAAACAAGGATGAGAATTTTAAAATTGAGGCATGTGTGTACTTATGCTGCATAAGGTTTTCGTACTATTCATGAGTAACAGTGTTACTCAGCTCAGCTCTCACATCACAAGGTCATTATAGATGAGGAAGGCCATTCTGCCCATTTTTGTTCATCTGTCCAGAAAGACCATAAATTTTCCCCTTTGTAATATCAAATTGTTTCTTTGAGTTAGAATCTAGAGGTTTTTTTTAGAATGAGAGTGATCAACAACAGCTGAAATGGAGAATATAAGATAAAGAGACTATCTTATTTAAGAAACAGTTCGCATCTGCAATGGGAAGGCAGAAAGGTTGTTATTCGGGACGAATGAGATCTAAATGATGAAGGACCTTCTTCCTCCAAACCTATCCTGGTGAAGCTGGCCACAAACATTTCCCTACAGCAGGTCCAGCAGTGAAAGGACAGTTTGCTAGCCCTCCTTGCTGCCCTTAAATTGTGATTAAACATTCCTACCAGCAATGTGTAAATTGCTCATCCGAGCTGTATTTGAGGTTTACCTTTTTTTAAATTAGTTCACAGGATGTGGGTGTTGCTGGCAAGGCTAACATTTATTGCCCATCCTTAACTGCCCTTGAGAAAGTGGTGATGAGGTACTTTATACTATTTTAACTTAATCTTGACCATGATTACTGTTGATCACTTCTGCTGGACATATAGGCCATTGATGAAGGAATACAAGTTTAAAAATATGCTTTATTTTACTCCTCATTTAATTGTCAGTAAAGTTCTGGTGAAAAATGTTTCTGTTTGCATTTTGAGAAAAAATCTTCCAGTGAAGAAAAAAATTTTTGCTTAATTATTGATTTCACCTGGCAACACTACTTTTTAACACGCTTCTAACTTGATTTTATGTAGTCTTTGCATTATAGAGCTCAAAGTAGGGTGATATTAATCCTGTATTCATGGAATATCTTTGCTGAAGCACATACTGTGATTAAACATTTCTACCAGCAATGTGTAAATTGCTCATCTGAGTTGTATTTCAGGTTTACCTTTTTTAAAATTAGTTCACAGGATGTGGGTGTTGCTGGCAAGGCTAGCATTTATTGCCCATCCTTAACTGCCTTTGAGAAAGTGGTGGTGAGGTACTCCCACAGTGCTGTTATGGAAGGAGTTCTAGGATTCTGACCCAGCGACGATGAAGGAACGATGATATATTTCCAAGTCAGGATGGTGTGTGACTTATCAGCCTAAGCTTGAATGTTCTCTGGGTCTTGCTGCATGTGGGCATGGGCTGCTTCATTAACTGAGGAGTTGCAAATAGAACTGAACACTGTGCAATCATCAGCGAACATCCCCGCTTCTGACCCTATGATGGAGGAAAGTTAATTGATGAAGCAGCTGAAGATAGTTGGGCCTAGGATACTGCCCTGAGGATCTTCTGCAGCGATGCTGGGGCTGAGATGATTGGTCTCCAACAACCATCTTTTATTTGTGCTAGGTATGACTCCAGCGAGTGAAGAGTTTTCCCCCTGATTCCCATTGACTAGGGCTCCTTGATGCCACACTGCGTCAAAGCTGCCTTGATGTCAAGGCCAGTCACTCTCACCTCACCTCTGGAATTCAGCTCTTTTGTCCATATTTGGTCTAAGGCTGTAATGAGGTTTGGAGCTGAGAGGTTCTGGCGGAACACGAATTGAGCATCGGTGAGCAGGTTATTGGTGAGTAAGTGCCGCTTGATAGCACTGCCGACGATACCTTCCATCACTTTGCTGATGATTGAGACTAGATTGATGGTAATTGGTCAGATTGGATTTCTCCTTTTTGTGGACAGAACATACCTGGGCAATTTTCCACATTGCCAGGTAGATGCGAGTGTTGTAGCTGTACTAGAACAGCTTGGCTAGAGGTGCAGCTAGTTCTAGAGTACAAGGCTTCAGCACGACAGACGAGATTTTGTCGAAGTCCATAGCCTTTGCTGTATCCAGTGCGCTCAGCTGTTTCTTGATATCGTGTGGACTGAATTGAATTGGCTGAAGACTGGCTTCCGTGTTGTTGAGGACTTCCAAATATCACATAACATTTTAGCCTAACCCTGTTACCTTTAGGTATGATTATAATAATTTTGGATGGCAGTAAAAGCTTACGTTGAGTGCAGCCAGACCAGTGCAGAAGTCCTTTGCTCATGTTGGTCGGGATATTGTGCGTAGCAGTGCTAAAACCACAGTTAAATGCCACGAGGTAACATCGTATGAAAGATCTGCTTATACAGATAGTTGACTTAGGTATGTGCAGCAAATTAAATAGGTTAAAAAAAACTTGAGATTCCTTGATAAATGATGGGAAAGAAAAGACCAGCTGGTCCATCAAGCCTGCCCTGCACTCACATTGATGATGAGACACTTTCTACCCAACCCCAACCCCTGTAGCCATGCAATCTCCTGGGAGAGGCAACAAAGCAGAAACAAAATCCAGGGTCAATAAAGGGGAGAAAAAACTTTGGAGAATTCCTCTCTGACCCCCTCAGGTGATCAAAGCCAGTCTAGGAAATGACATTGACCATGCATATGTTAACTGTTAATCCACTTACCTTCTATATGATGCAATCTTTGCCCCAGCCAAGAACCAGCCCAGATCCCTCTTGAATGTAAAGGAATTTGTTGCAAGTTTTTGACCAAGTCTGCATTGTCCAGAATAAATTTTTTTTAATTTTGCTCCATTTTTATTTTACTTTGCTTCCCATTTTAGGTAGCTCTATTAAACATCATTTTTCAATTGAGAAGGGAGCCCGGTAATCCACTGTGCTTCTGGGTTTTTGTCAATGGTACGGTTAAGACAGGCACTAAAATGTGTGTGATATCAACTTGCCATTGCTTTTTTATATCTTATTTATTATTCCCCTCTTCTCTATGGGGAAGTGCCTGTTCCATGATGGATGCTATAAACACAGTAAGATCCCGCCAAACAGCAATGAGATGAATGACCAGATAATGTATTTATGTTGACGTGGTGTTTGTTGAGGTGAGAATGTTGACCAGCATACCAGGAGACTTCTCTGGTCTTCTTCTGATTAGTGCCATAGGATCTTGTAACAACCACTTGAACCACCAGAATAAATTGAACAGGGGATTTTGACGACTCATCCAATGGACAACACCTCCAACAGTGTAGTGGAGTGTTAGTTTAGATTATGATCAAGGAGGCTTTGAGGGTGTCCTTGAAACGTTTCCTCTGCCCACCTAGGACTCGTTTGCCTCAAAGCCTCCTTGATAAAATGCAACATCCCCACCGACACCTGGGAGTCCCTGGCCAAAGACCACCCTAAGTGGAGGAAGAACATCTGGGAGGGCGTTGAGCACCTCAAGTCTCGTCGCCGAGAACATGCAGAAAACAAGCGCAGGCAGCGGAAGGAGCGTGCGGCAAACCTGTCCCACCCACCCTTTCCTTCAACGACTGTCTGTCCCACCTGTGGCAGAGACTGTGGTTCCTGTATTGGACTGTTCAGTCACCTGAGAACTCACTTTTAGAGTGGAAGCAAGCCTTCCTCAATTTCGAGGGATTGTCTATGATGATGAGATTATGATCAAGTCCTGGATTGGGGCTTGAACTACCAACCTGCTGAGTCAGAGGTGAGATTGCAATCAATTGAGCCAAGCTAATGCTGAAATTATGTATTGATTGGGTTTTCACTGGGTTTCCTAATGTATTTAGCTTGAAGTTGTTCTGGCAAAGGTGTATATTGTGTCTAACTATATTTATATATCCATTTCACTGTAAGACTATCTTAATGTGTTGAAGCTCCTCTTTCTGTATGTCAGATTTGTCTCCAAAGATAGTCCTACCAATATTTGAAACTCAAGGCTTTACATTGTGGTGCTGTATACATTAGAAGTGCCGATAAGTCTGGCTATTTTTTGTTTTGTTTTTACTAGTCTCCAAATATTTCTTAGACGGTAACCATGACCTTCCAGGAAGATGATTAGGCCATTTTTCCAGTTTTTAACAATGAATTAATGGAATGATCGATATAATCTAGAAAAGTCTTGAAACCTCCTAAACTCCAGTTGCTATAATAACCGTGTTTCGTCACACCCAAGTTATTTGATCTTGGATATATATGTAGTGAAACATATCTATTACAGCAATTACATTCTGCTCAAAATCTTTCATTAACAATGTTGCCTGAAAAGAAGCCCATACCGGCACCTGTGATTTGTTCAAAATGCTGCATGAAACAAATAAGTTAGATCTTAAAATATAATTTTATATTTATCACAGTGTGTCAGTAAAATGTTCACAGTAAAGCTAAATTTAGCAAGTGCAAAGGACATACTATGAGCCTAAACAGGATTGAATCTACTGTGTATTTCTTCAAGTATATAGTACGATGGTGTTGTTTGTTGTTCTGTGCACCGACGTTTGATCAAAGAATCAGTCTGTTATGGACTGACTGCTTTGATTACACAAGAACAATGGGAATTATAATGAAATTGCTCATCAGATAAATTTCATCCCTGGAACATAGCTGCCATCAAAGCTGTTGTCAATCAGTTATGTTTGAATATGATATTTCTAACATTTTAACTCATCTGGGAAAAGCAGTTGAAAATATTTTAAGACAAATTGAGTAATGAACAGAGGTCACTGGAGAAAACAAATGGATGACTTGAAAGAAAAATATATCCAATAAGAAGACGGGTGTCAGTTATACGAGCATTGCACCCTACAGCAGCTGATATACCTCAATTTTCTGAAGTTCTTCTGATTTCTTTAAGTTCTTTTCTGTGGGTAGCTATGCTGACATTGGCCGACAAAACAACTTTTCAAGTTTTTTAATAGTCTATTAATAAATATTTCTCACTGTTGTTGCAGGTGAGACTGCCTATAGTATGTTTACGTTGTTTATACTCTTACTTCAACTCATCCATTGCTTACATCCTATCCCACTTGAAGCCCTGATATTTATAACCTCTGTCTTCATTAACCTTCATTAGTACCACATCGATCAACACATTAACTTCAAAATCCTTCTCATTTCTTACCAATCGCTCCATGGCCTCACTCCACCCTACTTTTGCAAGCTCTTTCAGCCACATGTCCTTACTCGTATCCACCAGTCTTTTGACTCTGGTGTACTATGCATTCCCCCCACCTCCAATCTATCATAAGTGGCAGATCTTTTTGCTATCTTACCTCCACATACAAGAACCCTCTCTTGAAACCTTTCACTTGATACATTTCTCCCCACCTTCAAAACCTCCTTAAAATCTACTTTTTCAATTGCCTTAGACCATTTCCCCCCACAATTATGCTTGACCCCAAACTCATTGTGCTAATATGGTTAATATAAAACATGCATATTGCTCTGAATATGATGAGATTGCAAAACAAAATAAGATAGGGGAAAAGAAGAAGTGGGGCAATAGAAAGGAAACTAGCAGCATCAATGTAAGCTGGTTTAGTTGGTTTCATCTCACAGTTAGGAGGTTGTAGGTTCTAGTCTGGCTCATAAACTAGGCTGATGATACAGTACAATATTAAGGGAATGCTGTATTGTTAGATGTGTGTTTCTCTGAATTAGATGTTAAATTGTGATCTTGCTTACCTGTTCAGGTGCATGTTAAAGGTCTCATTTGCTATTCGAAATAGAGTAGAGAGTTCTTCTGATGTTCTGGTCAATATTCCTCCCTCAACCAACTCCACGATAACAGATTCACTTGTCATTGCTGTTTCTCGGATCTCACTGTGCAAAATAAATAGCTGTTGCATTTCCTTTATGACATCAGTACTGCACATCAAAGTATTGAAGTACTTCATTACTTTTTCCTTCAAGACTTTTTTGAATAAACTATTTCTGCTGCACCCAGCTGCCTCACCAAAAACTTGGTATTTTTAATATTCTTTCTTATATTTACCTAAGGGCTATTCTTCCCATGTGACCTTTCCACTTGATAATTCTGTCTCCCAGGGGTGATGACACTATTGTAAGCTGCTTGAGGCCTGTGAGTATCAGAGCTCAGGAACCTGATTGACATTTTTTTGATCCTTCTTCAGTTGTCAGTTGATCTATCCCTGGATTCCTGTCCGTGAACAATATTTTCACCGGCCAGTCACCCGTTCCCCCTATCCAAGTTCCCAGCATGAGTCATGAACAATATGATTTCTAAACTATATCTGTCGTGCTTCCTGCCAATGGACTTTAAATGTTACATTGCTCCTGACTCATGGCCGGACACATGGGCAAAGCTGGCATGGGTGAGGAGAAACTTAAATATTAAACTGTTCCCATCTGACAGCCAGGAACCTGTGCTCGGGGAATGAGAGGCCAGCTGATGGCCAATGATAAAACTTAAAACTTAAAAAAAATAGGATTACATAGAATTACAGAGGGTATATGGCACAGAAACAAGCCATTCGGCACAGCTAGTCCATGCTGGCATTTATGCTCCACTCAAGCCTCCTCTCCTCTTTCCTCACCTAATTCTATCAGCATAACTCTCTATTCCATCCTCCCTCATATGCTTGTCTAGCCACCCCTTAAATGCATCTATACTATTCGCTTCAACCACTCCTGTGGTAGCGAGTTCCATATTCTCACCACTCTGGGTAAAAAGGTTTCTACTGAATTCCCTATTGGATATCTTGGTGACTATCTTATATTGATGGCCTCTCATTATGCTCTTCCCCACAAGTGTAAACACTCTCTCTGTATCCACTCTATCAAACCTTTCATAATTTTAAAGACCTCTTTAAGGTCAACCCTCAGCCTTCTTTTTTCAAGAGCAAAGAAAGACACTTGCTCATTACGGCCATATATCTCCTTAGTAGCACAATAAACTATTCCTCATTACATTGTAAACCACTCTTTTCTTATAAAACACCATACCATGCACCTTATTGTCAGAAATAGCACAGACGATTTACTCTGTTATGTAAGACCATGTGCTCCACTTTTCATGAACAACGTGATAAAAATACATCATGGTATTAGCTTATTTCTTTCTGTCGTGGTATTTAAGGAGTTAAAAACAGTTTGATGCACAGACAATTTTCTTGCTTATTAGGCTAAATTTGTTGCAGGATTAGTCATTTGCCTGAGTCAGGTGTATGAGCAAGGAGCCAAGTCATTCAATTCCAATGCAAACAATTATGTGATTGGTTTTCATATATGTTCGATTGTGGGTGGCGTAGTCTTGGATGGCTGACAGCAGCTGGACTTTTTAAATGGGCCCAGGAGGAGCAGTTTTACTTCTCCTGGCCTCACCAAAACAAAACCCCTAAGTTTCCCAGTTGTTTTGTGAGCAAACCTCAGCTGTTGCTTTAAGGGTGGCTATTTAAGCTGCTCACTGCCCGATACAAATGGCTGTTTTTGCTCATTGATTTCAACACAAATTTGTCTTGTCCCTTAATCACTGACTTTGAAACATGACATATCAGAAAAATTGTCCTCATCTTGTTCTTTAATTAATTGTCTTTCTGCATTAGATTACTATGCTTTATTTTGATCCTCATTTTCTGACTGAATAAAATGATCATGGGTACTTGAACTGTGCATGTGTGTGGAGTAACAGTAGTTATGCACAAATTTCCATAATTTTTGCTTTCATGATTATCCTTCAACTTGGACAGTATTAACAATATTTTAAGTGTCTGCTATAATGTTTTGAAGCAAATGGAGAAAGTATTATATTGCTCTGAGAGAGTCCAAGATATTCTGAGAATTGTTGTAATTCTGCACCATTAATTGAAAGACCATTATCAATCTTGACATATCCTGGAATTTCATTAACAGCAAAAGATTTTGTCCAGGTACATTACTGTGACTTGAGCAGGCGTCAAATTCAGAATATCAATTTAAGAGCATAAGAATTAGGAGCAGGAGTAGGCCATACAGACCTTCCAGCCTGCTCCACCATTCATTAAGATCATGGCTGACCTTAGAAACATAGAAACATAGAAAATAGGTGCAGGAGTAGGCCATTCGGCCCTTCGAGCCTGCACCACCATTCAATCTGATCATGGCTGATCATTCACCTCAGTACCTCTTTCTCGCTTTCTCGCCATACTCCTTGATCCCTTTAGCCGTAAGGGCTATATCTAACTCCCTCTTGAATATATCCAATAAACTGGCATCAAAGACTCTCTGCGGCAGGGAATTCCACAGGTTAACAACTCTCTGAGTGAAGAAATTTCTCCTCATCTCAGTCCTAAATGGCCTACCCCTTATCCTAAGACTGTGTCCCCTGGCTCTGGACTTCCTCAACATCGGGAACATTCTTCCCGCATCTAACCTGTCCAATCCCGTCAGAATCTTATATGTTTCTATGAGATCCCCTCTCATCCTTCTAAGCTCCAGTGTATAAAGGCCCAGTTGATCCAGTTTCTCCTCATATGTCAGTCCAGCCATCTCTGGAATCAGTCTGGTGAACCTTCGCTGCACTCCCTCAATAGCAAGAATGTCCTTCCTCAGATTAGGAGACCAAAACTGAACACAATATATTCCAGGTGAGACCTCACCAAGGCCCTGTACAATTGCAGTAAGACCTCCCTGTTCCTATACTCAAATCCTCTAGCTATGAAGGCCAGCATGCCAACTTTCAATGATTGATGAACCATGACACCCAGGTCTCGTTGCACCTCCCCTTTTCCTAATCTGCCACCATTCAGATAATATTCTGCCTTCGTGTTTTTGCCACCAAAGTGGATAACCTCATATTTATCCACATTATACTGCATCTACCATGCATTTGCCCACTCACCTAACCTGTCCAAATCACCCTGCAGCCTCTTAGCATCCTCCTCACAGCTCACACTGCCACCCAGTTTAGTGTCATCTGCAAACGTGGAGATATTACACTCAATTCCTTCATCCAAATCATTAATGTATATTGTAAAGAGCTGGGGTCCCAGCACTGAGCCCTGCGGCACTCCACTAGTCACTGCCTCCCATTCCAAAAAAGACCTGTTTATCCCGACTCTCTGCTTCCTGTCTGCCAACCAATTCTCTATCCACGCCAGTACATTACCTCCTTCGACCTCAACTCCACTTTCCCACCTGATCCCCATATTCCTTGATTCCCCTAAACTCCAAAAATCTACCAAAAATCTCAGCCTTGACTATACTCAAAGACTCAGCATCCACAGCCCTCTGGGGCAAAGAATTTCAAAGATTCAGAATCTTCTGAGTGAATAAATTCCTCCTCATCTCAGTTTTAATGACCGACCCCTTATCCTGAGACTATGCCCCCAGTTCTAGATTCCAGCTAGAGCAAGCAACCTCTTGGCACCTACTCTGGCAATCCCCGTCAGAATCTTGCATGTTTCAATGAGATCACCTCTCATTCTTCTAAACTCCAGAGAGTATATGCCCAATCTACTCAACCTCTCCTCACAGGGCAACCCTCTCATCCCAGGAATCAGTCTAGTGAACCTTTGTTACACCGCCTATAAGGAAAGTATATCCCTCCTCAGATAAGACCAAAACTGTGCAGAGTATTCAAGGTGTGGTCTTACCAAAGCCCTGTACAATTGTAGCAAGACTTTCTTACTTTTGTACTCCAACCCCCTTGCAATAAAGGCCAAGATTCCATTTGCCTTCCTAATTTCTTGCTGTGGCTGCATGCTAACTCTCTGTGTTTCTTGTACGAGGACATCTAAATCTCTCCGAATACCAACATTTAATAATTTCCCACCACTCAAAAAATATTCTGTTTTTCTATTCTTCCTACCAATGTGAATAGCCTCACATTTCTCCACATTATACTCCATTCTTGGCAGGGGTATGGCTGAACTCTTGGTTAGCGGTGGGACTGAAAGGCTGGTATCCTCGTACGTTATCCTCCTTCTGGCATGCACCTCTAGGCTTCCTGCCCTCCTGTCAGCATAACTTCACCCTTGTGCCTTCCTCATTTCACACACCCCAGAAATGCATTCTGCCCAGCCAGTGGCACCGCAGGCCAATTATTCCATCCCAGATATCCCGGCCTCAAAGGGGTTGTCTAGGATGCATCCTTTCATCTGATTGCCCCTCTTTGGCTTCCTCCTCTTCAGCTTCAGACAGCATGTCGACCTGAGACATGAACTCCACAGATGTTGCATGACCTGCTGCTATTCGCAGCATGTTCTGCCTTCTCAAAGGTGTTCACTTACCATCCGAGCACTTGCAAGCGTCCAGCAGCACTCCCAAAACACTTTAACAAACTTTGCACATCTATTGCAGCAAGCCACCACTTCCATAAAATAAAAAAATCCCAGTCGAAACCTTTCATTCAAACTTACCTGATTGATGTGTGTGACTCTTTAATGGCTGCAGATATCACCCTTGTCAGCGTCTGTCAGCCTGCTTGTACAGCAGGTTAACCTGGCATGCTTAGGACTCAGCGCTGACTTGAGCGCTAGGGTTGAAGTTCGCGTAGGTGACCTTAAGTCGGCGTGACGTCACCACACCGGCTTTTTTTTTCCAGGGCGCTGCTGGTTACCGGCAGCATAAAGGTGGTGACCAATATTACTGTCATCACCGGGATCACCTCCAGCTGGCGCAAGAGCACGGATGTCATTTTTTAATGCATTGCTAACACTACCAGGTGTCTCGCCTATTCTGTTTTTCTATTCTTACCAAAGTGAATAACCTCACATTTCCCCACATTATACTCCATCTGCCACCTTATTGCCCATTCATTTAAACCTGTCTATATCCCTGTACAGCCTATGTCCTCCACAGAGCTTACTTTCCCACCTAGTTTTGTATCGTCAGCAAACTAAGCTACATTATACTTGGTCCCTTCATCTAAGCCCTTGATATAGATTGTAAATAACTGATCTCCAGCACTGAGCATAAGAACATAAGAAATAGGAGCAGAAGTAAGCCATACGGCCCCTCGATCCTGCTCCACCGTTCAATAATATCGTGGCTGATCATTGCCCTCAACTCCACTTTCCCGCCTGATCTCCATATCCCTTGATTCCTCTACAGTCCAAAAATGTATTTACCTCATCTTTGAATATTCTCAAAGACGCAGCATCCACAGCCCTCTGGGGCAGAGAATTTCAAAGATTTAGAACCCCTTGAGTGAAGAAATTCCTTCTCATCTCGGTCTTAAATGGCCGACCCCTTATCCTGAGACTATGCTCCCTAGTTCTAGACACTTCAGCCACGGCAAACAATCTCTCAGCATCTACCCTTTCAATCCCCTTCACAATCTTGTATGTTTCATTGAGATCACCTCTCATTCTTCTAAACTCCAAAGAGTGTAGGCCCATTCAACACAATCTCTCATCATAAGACAACCCTCCCATCCCAGGAATCAATCTAGTGAACCTTCGTTGCACCACCTCCAAGGCAAGTATATCCTTCCTTAGTAAAGGAAACCAAAACTGTGCACAGTACTCCAGGTGTGGCCTCACCAAGGCCCTGTACAATTGTAGCAAGACTTTGTTACTCTTATACTCCAAACCCCTTGTACTAAAAGCCAACACCATTTGCCTTCCTTATTGCTTGCTGTACTTGCATGCTAGCTTTCTGTATTTCTTGCACAAGGACACCCAAATCTCACTGAACACCAACGTTTAAAAGTTTCTCACCATTTAAAAAATATTCTGTTTTTCTATTCTTCCTATCAAAGTGAATAACTTCACATTTCCCTACATTATATTCCATCTGCCACTTTACTGTCCACTCACATCGTCTATCTATATCCCTTTGCAGACTCTTTGGGGTGGAAATTCGGTACCGCCCATTTTGAGGCGATAATGGCGGCAGGGCAGTAAATTTTGCGGCGGGAAGTGGTTTGCGTCAGCAGCCACAAAATTCACCAGCTGGGCCCTGAGTATGGAGCAGAGTGCGAAGGGAGGTGTTCCATACCTCCCTTAGGGCACTAGGCTGGTTGAGCAACTGAAAATCCTGAGCGAAACAGCCGGCCTTGGGGTGCCCTAAGAGAGGCTTCCCTGCAAAAAAAAGAAATCGGCAAAAAAAACCACCCAAAACATTCCCAATACCTTACTGACATCACATAAACATAAATCGCAAAAATAAAAAAATACAAAACAATCATACTTCCCTCACTGTGGCCGGTACAGCTCGGACTGGTAGCTTTCCCAAGTGGTCCCACAAGGGCGTGCTATTGGGCGCTACGAATCATGCGTGAAACAAATTTCGAAACGGTGTTGCAACCAGGGGTGTTGCACACTGGCTCGCCTCTCCCGGGCGGTACTGCTCTGCGCCCCCACAAAACCGGCACCGAATGTCCCGGTGGGGCACTGGAAGCTGGCCGCCTGCCCGGAAATGATTACCGTCAAAATTACCGCCCCTCCGGGATGCAAACAGAGGCAGCAACAAATTGAATCTCCACCTCTTTGTGTTCTCCTCACAGCTTACTGTCCCACCTAGCTTTGTATCGTCAGAAAACTTGGGTACATCACACTTGCTCCCTTCATCTTGGTCATTAAAATAGATTGTAAATAACTGAGGCCCCATCACTGATCCTTGTGGCACCCCACTAGTTACAGCCTGCCATCCTGAAAAACACCTGTTTATCCCTACTCTCTGTTTTCTATCCATTAACCAATCCTCTATAAATGCTACTATATTACCCCAACCCCATGAACCCTTATCTTGTGTAATAATCTTTTCTGTGGCACCTTATCAAATGCCTTTTGGAAATCCAAATATTTGTTTCCCTTTATCTACTAGTTCCATCCTCAAAAAACTCTAATTTTGTCAAACATAATTTACCTTTTGTAAAACCAAGTTAATTCTGCCTAATCATGTTATGATTTTCTAAGTGCCCTGATACCATTTCCTTAATAATGGATTTCAGCATTTTCTTGACAGCTTGCTAACCCAAAAATGACCCGTTTATCCCTACTCTCTATTTTCTGTCCGTTAACCAATCCTCTATCCATGTTAATATCTCTCTCTCTCTCTCTCCCTCTCTCTAATATATTACTCCTAATCCCATGAGCCTTTATCTTGCAATGTGGCACCTTATCGAATGCCTTTTAGAAATCCAAATGTACTAAATCCACTGGTTCCCCTTCATCTACCCTGTTAGTTACATCCTCAAAAAGCTTTTAATAAATTTGTCAACCACAATTTCCCTTTCGTAAAACCATGTTGACTATGCCTAATCATATTATGCGTTTCTAATGTTTGACCTGATGTCATGAGACTTTATTATTTGTGCAGCCACCTCGTTTAGAACCCTAGGATGTAGGCCATCAGGTCCAGGGGATTTGTTGGCTTTTAGCCCCATGCGTTTCTCCAGTACTTTTTCTCTACTGATACTAATTTGTTTAATTTCCTCATTCTCATTAGCCACTTGGTTCGTCACTATTGTTGGTATACTTTTTGTGTCTTTTACTGTGAAGACGGATACAAAATATGTGTTTAAAGTCTGCCATTTCCTTATTCCCATTATAATTTCTCCTGTCTCAGCCTCTAAGGGACCAATGCATACTTTTGCCACTCTCTCCCTTTTTACATACTTGGAGAAGGTCTTACAATTTAAAAAAAATATTTCTGGAAACCATGAGTAACTGTGTATGATGAAAGTAGGTAGTTGCCAATAATTAGTTTCTGCCATGGATATGATGAAAATTCAGACATCACAAGTGAATCTTTCTTTGTTTTTGACTTACGTCTGGCAAACCATACAAGACTTCAAAGTTTCCTCAGCTTCTTGTTAATACCTGGGAAGCACACACTTTCATAGTAATGGCTTTGTTTTCATGTTTCAATGATCATTATGAGCAAGGCTCACGATTCAATGCTGCAATATTTCAGGTAAAACAATTCCATGATTAATTAATGATATTTCATGTACCATTTGCTTGTACGGCGACACTTTAGTCACGCAATATGCATTTTTTTTTGTTTTTGTTTGATTTCATCAATTTCAGTCCACTTAGAGTTGCAAATGTGCAATGAAGCTATTAAACGCCCCAGTCACTGTTGAGGAGCAGTTTCCAATAGAGGCTATGTTTGGGTTTTGTGACATATAATCAATTCAGTTTTTTTTGCTGCATGATACTCTACAATCATGCTATATCATTGCAAGTTCAGAAGCCACCCCTGGATCTGGAGAGAATGACTCAATGTCACTTTTACAAAAAACAATACAAAGGTTTTTTAACCTTGAACAAATAACTATACAATACTGAAAATACATGGAAATATTGCACTCCCAGCATGTTTCACATTCAATCTGGCTGTATCATTGTTCTGTAAGAGAAAGCAAACAAGCAACATAACAAATCATTCTTCTATTCCTGGTCTTATCAATCTGAGTTTGCATTGCTCTAAGACCAATACGTATTGTATTCCCCAGAGTTCTGCGGTTTCCTAAGTATCAAAGTATAATATGAAGGATTGTGGTATCACCAGTGTGACTTGAATCCACAACCTTCTGAGTCAGAAGGTTATGGGTTCAAGTCCCATTCTAGGTCTTGAGCATAAGAACATCTAGTCTGACACTCCAGTGCAATGCTGAGGGAGTGCTGCACTGTCGGAGGTGCCGTCTTTCAGATGAGACGTTAAACCGAGGCCCCGTCTGCTTTCTCAGGTGGCCGTAAAAGATCCCATGGCACTATTTCAAAGAAGAGCAGGGGAGTTATCCCCGGCGTCCTGGTCAATATTTATCCCTCAATCAATATAACAAAAAAAAAGATTATCTGGTCATTATCACATTGCTGTTTGTGGGAGCTTGCTGTGTGCAAATTGGCTGCTGCGTTTCTCACATTACAACAGTGACTACACTCCAAAAGTACTTCATTGGCTGTAAAGCACTTTGAGACGTCCGGTGGTCATGAAAGACGCTATATAAATCCAACTCTTTCTTTAAGTATCAAAGAATAACATCAAGGATTGTGGTATCACCAGTGTGTTGTAATGCTTCATCATGTTTGGCTTCCCACCTCAATTGCACATCTTTGATAATTGGCTCTCTCAATGATTCCATGATGGTGGTTAAAATAAGGATGAGGTTTGAACTATTCTGACCATTCTTAATCAGATTTTCTTGACATATTTAGATGAGACTTCTATCTTGTGATTTTGACAGCGATTTGGAACTGCATGGGTTCGGGAAACTCGTCGGTGAATCAGAAGCACCATTATGCAGCACTTTATGGGATGGCTAAAGGTCAGGAGTCCCGATCTGAATAAAGATTCAATGCTCACAGCAGTTTTTTCAGTTCCTTATGGGAAATGGTTTGGTGAGAATACCTATTGTGAGACTTACTTGTACAGTTTGAAAGTGCTCACACAGGGAATATCAGGATGGGCGATGCCATGGCTGCTTTTGATTGGACTTCGGATGAGGAAGCCAATCAGCATCATCAGGAGCAAGCGTGGGATGTGCAGGGAGCTGCAGAGAGCAACAGAGGAGTCGAGGTCGCAGGAAGCAATTCCCATGAAACAAGGTGTTCAACCGGAGAATCAGCTTCCTTGAACTCTCGGAAGAGCAGCACTTCTGAAAGCTGAGTTTGTCACATCAGGTGGTTGCAGACATCGACAGCCTCTTAGAAGAAGACCCACGACCTGATGGACCTGGATTACAAGTGGCTGTGAAAGTCACCATCACCCTCCATTTCTTTGGCTCTGAGGGCGCTACTAGAGACACAGTGAAGGTCTCGCAGTCGGCTGCACATAAATGCATAAGGCAGGTGAGGTATAAGTTATTTGCCAGTTTTGGTGATGCCAATAGCCAAACTGAGCTGGCACTGGGGTTCAGGTCTCTGGTTGGTTTCCCACAGGTGCAGGGTGCCACCGACTGCACACACGTGGCAATCCGAGCACCCCTGGATCAACCAGGACCACTAGTCAAATACAAGGACATTCATTCCATCTATGTTTAACTAGGGTACAACCACAAGAGAAAGTTCATGCAGCTCTACGCCAGATTCCCTGGGAACTGCCATGATACTTTCATACTGCCACAGTCCAACATTCCACGACCTGTTCAGACTTGGAACCAGCCTTAAAGGGTGGATGCAAGACGACAAAGCTTCAAACCTGGCTGAAAACACCTCTGAGGAAGCCCACCAATGAACACCAGGAGCGATACAAGGCGAGCCATTTGACAACCGGATGTGCCATCAGCATGCTCAAGTTGCGCTTCAGCTGCCTGGACGCGTCTGGAGGGGGCCTTCAGTACTTACCAGTGAGGGTCTCTCGGAGAATCATCATATGTTGCATTCTGCACAACATAGCACAGCAGTGAAGGCTAGAGGTTCAGAAGGAACAAGCTGCTCATTACTCCTCATCAAATGAGGATTCCAATGGAGAGGAGGAGGAAGAGGAAGAAGGGACACCCAATGCCAGACCAGATGATGGTATTGCTGCTGGGGATGCCCTAATTGATCAAAAGTTCAGTTAGTCACACTGGACCAAAGTAACGATCACATCCACTGTTTCCCTCCTCCACCACCCCACCTCCTCCATTCCCCCCACACTTACTGAAGCAGTCCTGTAATCAACCATTCACTCATTGCACATGCACCAATTGGTCTCGGTCACTTCGGGGCCGAAGTTGCCCACCGCCCAAAACGAGGTACACCGACCGGTTTCGATATGTTCTGGCCGACCCATGCATTGGGGCGGCCTAATCGTTGAAATTCTGCACTTCGGGGATTTTTTTGGAGCGGGGCAGGAGTGGCCTCATAATGGGGGCGGAAGTGTGGGCCGGGTGGAGTGGCTGTCACTAGCGGGGCTGAAGTGGGGACGGGGCGGAGTTGCCGGGGCTGTCAGCTATCAGTCATAGCGCTGGCGTGTCACAGCGTTTCTCCCCTTCAATTAAAGAACTCTGCAGCCACTTTAGTGGCAAACACTGGGCCACCAGGGAGGGTTTCGGCTGGGCCAGCGGCCTGGCACCCAAGATGGGGTGCCAGGCAGCCTGTTGGCGGCCCGGCCGAACCCATGGCCTGGCAGTCGGCCGACAAAAAAAAATAACATGCCGGCCGCGGCAGTACGCCCTCCCCTTTAAGTACAGCCATGCCACCCAGTCACAGGGAGTGTACCAATAGCAAAAACTGTCGGTGGCACCGATCGGCGGTGGGGCCGCTCCCGTGGGGCAGTACCAGGAAAGGGGCAATTTCCCGAGGATCAATTTCACGAGGGGGTCCCTGCCAGTCGATAAGGGGTAGGGCAAATGGGTGGAGCGATCCCAGACACCGCTCCAAAACTGAGGAAGGGCAGTTTCCAAAATGGTGGCCCCTCGGCGGAGACTCGCCGGCCATTCCGCACCACCCCGTGACTGCTGCATTCAGGCAGTCAGAGGCCTCATCGGAAGGGGCAATTGAAACCCGAATTGGCACTCGCCATTGCAAGAATGGGGAACACAGAAAAAATGAATCATAGAAATTTACTACACAGAAGACTTTTGGAGTCTAGGAGAATCAAGGGATATGGAGATCGGTTTAACGTCTCATCCGAAATACTGCACCTCCGATAGTGCAGTACTGCACTGAAGTGTTAGCCTAGATTTTTGTGCTCACATCTCTGGAGTAGGAGTTGAACACACAACCTTCTGACTCAGAGGCGAGAGTGCTACTCACTGAGCCACAGCTGACACATGTTGGTTGGAGAGATTAATTCTGTCACCCTGCAGCAATGATGTACGAGTCTCGCCATGTCTGATGCACAGGGAGGCTGACATGCTGCTTATCTTCAAAACCTCCTGCTCTGCATTTGTGAGCTCCATGATCTGTGATGGGGGAGGGGGATGTTCACCTCTGGTTCTCTACCTCCTTTTATTTTGTGCTCTGTTGTCCTGCAAGGGGACACGACAGATCTATAAGTGTCGATAAGGCATGGGTGTATCCGATAGATGCAATGCATTAGGCGAGGGTGACTATCAGGTAGATCCATCATGAGTGTCACTGGCATGCATTTGAGAATGTGTGTTGAGAATTCGGTGAACTGACTGAGATGGGATCACATTACAAAAGGATTAGGGTGAGTGGCAGTGGTGGATGGAGGAAGGAGGAGGTGAGGAAGTACATTGAAATGCAATGGTGGGGGCTGCCAAAATTTAAGTGGGTGTGAGTAGTAATGTGAATAGAGTATGCTTGACAAGACAGGAAGAGAGGTGCGTACTACAGGATGTAGGCGAACCTGCAACTTTGCTCACCTTTCTTGATCTGGTTCGGTCATTGAAACATTTGCAGCACTGGATCCAAGTCTTCAGGACAACACTCCTGCAGCTCCCCTCTTGGGTCAGCCTCTAGTCATGCCTTCTTTGCTGTGATAGCAGTTTGCTTTTTTTCTTTGCGAGGGAACATAAGAACATAAGAACATAAGAAATAGTTGCAGGAGTAGGCCATACGGCCCCTCGAGCCTGCTCCGCCATTTAATACGATCTTGGCTGATCCGAACATGGACTCAGGTCCACTTTCCTGCCCGCTGCCCATAACCCCTTTATCCCTTATCGGTTAAGAAACTGTCTATCTCTGTCTTAAATTTATTTAATGACCCGGCTTCCACAGCTCTCTGAGGCATCAAATTCCACAGATTTACAAATCTGAGAAAATAAATGTCTCCTCATCTCTGTTTTAAATGGGCGGCCCCTTATTCTAAGATTACGCCCCCTAGTTCTAGTCTCCCCCATCAGTGAAAACATTCTCTCTGCATCCACCTTGTCAAGCGCCCTCATAATCTTATACCTTTCGAAAAGATCACCTCTCAATCTTCTGAATTCCAATGAGTAAAGGCCCAACTTACTCAACCTTTCCTCATAAGTCAACGCCCTCATCTCTGGAATCAATCTAGTGAACCTTCTCTGAACTGCCTCCAAAGCAGGTATATCCTTTCATAAATATGGAAACCAAAACTGCATGCAGTATTCCAGGTATGGCCTCAGCAATACCCTGTATAACTGTAGCAAGATTTTCCTGCTTTTATGCTCCATCCCCTTTGCAATAAAGGCCAAGATTCCATTGGCCTTCCTGATCACTTGCTGTATCTGCATACTAACCTTTTGTGTTTCATGCACCAATACCCCCAGATCCCGCTGTACTGCAGCACTTTGCAATCTTTCTCCATTTAAATAATAACTTGCCCTTTCATTTTTTTCTGCCAAAGTGCACGACCTCACACTTTCCAACATTATACTCCATCTGCCAAATTTTTGCCACTCACTTAGCCTGTCTATGTCCTTTTGCAGATTTTTTGTGTCCTCCTCACACATTGCTTTTCCTCCCATCTTTGTATCGTCAGCAAACTTGGCTACGTTACACTCGGTCCCTTCTTCCAAGTCGTTAATATAAATTGTAAATAGTTGGGATCCCAGCACTGATCCCTGCGGCCATCCCACTAATTACTGATTGCCAACCCGAGAATGAACCATTTATCCCGACTCTCTGTTTTCTGTTTGTTAGCCAATCCTCTATCCATGCTAATATATTACCCCCAACCCCGTGAACTTTTATCTTGTGCAGTAACCTTTTATGTGGCACCTTGTCAAATGCCTTCTGGAAGTCCAAATATCCCACATCCACTGGTTCTCCTTTATCCACCCTGTGCATTACATCCTCAAAGAATTCCAGCAAATTTGTCAAACATGACTTCCTCTTCATAAATCCATTTATGAAGAGGACCTCCTTCCTCACCCTTACTGAACCCAGCAGTACATCCAGGGACGCCTCATTCAATCTAGGTGTAACCTTTGCCCTCCCTGAGATCAATTTCTCAATTTCCATTTAATTGCACAAAATCCATTGTACTCCAAACCTCCTCCACCATTGCAACTGTGCCGTGGGCCTTAAAATAGCCAAGATTAAATTGCGTTACTTGGGTTTGCACAATGTCTGCTCACGCACAGTGGAGACGCTGAACTTGGAGGTAAAATGATTATAAGGCAACCCTGTTGAAATTTTACATCCCCCTGCATCCCGTAATCTTGTGCATTTGTCACCTGCTATCAGGCCACCTCCTGCTCAGATCCCGTCTCTGTGGTAATATCGAGCCAGATGTTTCACTTGGCTAGACACATGCACCAAGATATCAGCTGACGTGTTCAAGATGTCCAGGCTACCTTATGTTGTTTGCTATGCATCTTTCTGGAATATCTTCTTCTCAGCCTCCCCCCACCCCCACCCCCACCTGCTCACACCACCCCCCCCCCCCACCCAAGTTTCCTACTTCAATGTGTAAAAGGCTACATAGCAGTATGAGATTGAGAATGTGGATCATGAACTCTAAATGTAAACCACTGAAAATTCTGTTGTTTCCTGATTATTAAAGTACAAGATAAAAATTGTGGCACCACTCATGTGCTGTAGTGTTTTGTCATGTTTGACTTCACATTGGAATTTCACATCTTTCACAATTAGCGCTCTCAATGGTTCCAGGAGCAAGATTAAGACTCTGTATTGCCTTGAGGTCATATCGATGTGACCTGAACTATATGCAGTACTTAAGGTGAGAGCTGACACAGTACAGCTTCAGAATGACCTGGGGATTGGAACACAACTAATTTGGCAATAAAATCCACCATTCTATTTACCTATTTTCACATCACATTCTTAAATGAAGGGCCAACTAACACCCCAAGGTCACTTTCACATTCCATGTTGTCAAGTTCTGCACACCTATAGAGTACACATGGTTATTTTTACATTCAACGCTGTATGTTGCATTTGCCCTAATTGAAATTCATTTTCCACTGATCAGATGATGTACAAGCTTTCTTCAAAAGATTTTGGATGCCTCCTCTGAATCTGCAGTCCGTTGTAGCTTGGCATCTTCTGCAAATGTAACTACTTTACATTGAGACTGTGATGCTAGGTCAGTTATGTTTACCAGAACAGGAGAAGTCTCCGGAGAGCCCCGGGGCACTGCACTCAGTACGTCGTCCCATTGCGAATTGCATCTTCTGCTTCTTTACAGCACATGGTTTCACAACAGATTTATTTTACTTGGTTCCTAAAATTAAATGAGCTGGAGCTGGGGTGATAATAATCCATAGATACATCTTCTTTTGAAACAGCAGTTCTTGCAAATTTGATTTGTAACCCAATTAAAACATTCATTTAATGTTGGTCAATAAAAATATAGTTTGGGTTGCAGTTGGCCATCAAATATTTGGGAACACAGCAGAGAGCTCACCTCAGAGGCACTGACCACTTTAGGGCTGGACTTTCCCCTGATGATCGCTGGGCTATCACCCATCTATTGCCCAAATAGGCAGGCTATCGCCCATTTTACCTTAAAAGTGGAAAGTTGGGCCGGAACATCGCCCAAAGATTGCCGGCCCAACTTTCGGCACAGAAGAATTTCATATCGCTGAGGTGATCGGCCACCGCAACTTTCACCACATTGTTCACACATCGCCGGGCTGATCGCTCGGCGAGAAGATCACTGGAGATTGCTGGAGAAAAGTTGCTCTTGACTGGCACTGCTCGGCAGGACTCGGCACTATGGACGCCATTTTGAACGTCGGAGGAAGTGAGAGGCTGCTTGAAGAAGGGGCTTATCAGGAGAATAATTGTGAGTTATTTTAAGGGCCTTACTAACTCCTTGGCAATCATCTGCTCACATTTCTATTTATTGAGGACAAAATTTAGCGCATTTATAGCAATAGTGGTGGGGTCTGCAACTTCTCTACCATTATTGGTGAATAATCACATGCTGCAGACTGAAGATGGGTTATTGAAGAGCATTATGTGCCCAATCAAAGAGATGGCAGACATGTGGAGGAGGAAACCTTACACCCAATGAACTTACAGGGAAAAGCAATCAGACCTGAACTTGTCCAATAACACATACCTTAGGAGGCTGACCAAAAGGAGGTAATTGCTGAGATATGCCAGCTCTTCAAGGGAGATCTGCAGCCTACCAGCACCATCAGGACCGCACTGCCCGTTGAGGTAAAGGTTACTGTGGCATTTTCATTCTATGCATCGAGCTCCTTTCAGGCCTCAGCTGGCGACATTTGTGTTATCTCTCAGCATGCCACACATTGCTCCATTCGATAAGTGACTAAAGCCCTTTACGCACGCAAGGTGGACTTTATAAGTTTCCCTATGACCAGGGAGGCACAGACCGGGAGGACTTTGGGTTTCTCGAGAATAGCAAACTTCCCCAAGATGCAGGGAGCAATAGACTGTATGCACATCACCTTGCGAGCACATTTACAGGATGCGGAGGTGTTTCGTAACCGAAAAGGATTCCACTCCCTGAATGTGCAGCTCATTGTCGACCACAACCAAATAATCATGGCAGTAAATGCTAATTTTCCAGGCAGCATCCATGATGCGCACATCTCTGATCTGTTTAACAGTCAACCACAAGTTCACAGTTGGATGCTGGGGATAAAAGATATGGCCTTACCAGCTGGCTCATGACCCCTCTGCGTAATCCCCAGACAGAAGCCGAGAAATGTTACAACGAAAGCTACATGCAATATCGTCGAAAAGACAATTGGAGTGCTGAAGCAGCGCTTCAGTTGCCTGGACCACTCTGGAGGCAGCGTGCAATACCACCCTGACCAGGTCGCTGAGTTTATTGTGGTGTGCTGCATGTTGCATAACCTAGCTATAAGGAGAGGACAACAATTGCCAGATGGGGCTACCGGTCCACCTCAGGAGAGAGTGGAGGCGGAAGAGGAAGACAAAGTGGAGGAGGATGACGAGGACCTCGGGGAGGACAACCAGCCTGCCGATAAATCCACGCTCCACGCAAGACTGGAAAAGCCCCGTCGGAGTTACGCAGCTTCAAAACTCTTGCGTCAGCAGTTCATAAATTAACGCTTTGCATGAACTTATGTTGGTGACAGTTACAGTTACAGTTACGGAAAGACAACAGTTACAGTTACGTTATGTATCATCCTGGCCTGGCCTGGCCATTGTTTTCCAACAATTGTATTCATGTTTTACCTTACCGTACGTTATTGTAAGACACTGCACAACAATTATAAAATGCAACAAAAATTTTTAATAATTGAACAATGTAACTTTTTTTAACTGTAAGACCTCCCACCACCACCCCCAACAATCACCCAACAATAATTAAAAAAAACAGCAACAATACGAACAATATAACAACAATAAAACACGCCCCTCCCTACCTGCGGCCACGCTTCCCTCCAGATCCTGTACCCTCCCCCCCGTGTCTTAGCACCCCGGTTTAATCCCCGGGTATTGGGACCAGGACGACTTACAGTAGGCGACCTCAAGGCTTCCTGCTGTGGGAGTGGGGGGAGGGGGTGGGGACGGCTGACGGTGGCAGGATCCTCTCAGGGGGTGGTGGAGGAGAAGACGTTTCTGACGAAACGACTTCTGAGCCTTAAGGAAGTTCTTGCTCCCGACTCGCATCTGTGCTGGCGGTTGGTGGGACGGCACCTTGGGGTACAGTGCCGTCTCCTGACAGGCTCGCATGCCGCAAGGCATGGATGGCGGCGGTCTGTTGACGCATTTCCATGATCATCAGCTACATATCCTCCAATATGCGAGCGTACTTCCTGGCAATGTTTCCTGTCAACCCATCAAACGCCTGGAGGAGCTCGACACATATCACAATGCTCTCCATGCACACTGTGTACATGCCCTCATAGTGATCTGCCCGTCGCGGCGCGTGCCGACCTCGCTGACTCAACCTCCGTGGGGTCGGCGTGGGCACTGTATGCCTTAGAGTCGTCTGCTACTTCTTCTGTCAAAGACGACGACAATGTGGCCGCAGGTACAACGTCTTCAGGGATGCAAGGGGCATCCTCCTCCATTTCCATAACTTCTTCCTCCTCTGGCTCGGTGGTCTCCTCCTCAGCACCCGTGGTGATGGCCACCTGCAATGGGGCAGGTACAGGTGCGGCCTCCCTACCCGCCTCTGGAGCTGTGTGACCCGCAAAATAAAATTGAGCTTATTGAGCTTATTAGAACAGAAGGGAACACATGATTCTTGCGCTGTGCTGGCATATGTAGGAGGAGCAGCACTACTGCAATAAATGTGACCAAGAAACGTTACATATTAATGCATCATACGGTAGTACATATGGTAGTATATCTATGTGGGATTCACTGGCACAGAGAGCTGTGGAGACTGGATCAGTGATTATATTTGAGTCGGAGATAGACAGAATGATAAGAGAGTGAAGGTTTATGGGGAGCAGACAGGGAAGTGGATCTAAGCCCTACATCAGATCAGCCATGATCTTATCAAATGGTGGAGCAGGGCTCGAGGAGCCAGATGGCCTGCTCCTGCTCCTATTTCTTATGTTCTTATGTTGTTAACCCGAGAGTAGCACAGAAGCTGCATCCATAACATGACATCATCCGTATATTATAATGAAATGACGTTACATTACTTTGAATTAACACTGCTTCACACATTACTCACGTAACGCAAGGAAGGGATTTGCATCACCACGGGTGGTGGCCGAGCGACTGTGGGTCCCCACAAGTGCCGCTGCATGCTCCTCAAGGTCTGTCAGCAGCTGTAGCTGAGCAGGGCCTCCTCCGGTGCACCTCTGCTCTGTTCTGTTCTTAGATATCTTCCTCTGCAAATGTGACAAGAGCATGGCATGAGCTATGGTACTACAATGGAAAGATAACAGGTTCCAACGTTATATGCTCATACAGTTTGTATCCACAATTGATGCTTGGTTATAACATCTACGTTCGGATAAAATATTTCATAAGATCGTGTTTAGGATTTAATGCTTGACACAAAATATCTTGACTACAATCTCCATGAGGGCCCCGGGAGGGGGGGGGGGGCGGGCGGGGAGGTAATCAGGACCACTCGGGAATGACAGGAGCTAATGTCCGAAAGCGTCCCAGGGCAGACAGTGAGCCAGGGCAGCTCTCCCCCAGTCCAGGCTGGCTCACTGTGTAAGTGATAGCAGCCGGAGAGACTGACACAGTCTGGATAAAGATGACTGGACCTCTCATTGCTCATTCGTGCCCCATCCACCAATGTAACCCAAAAGAAGACTGTGCCAAATTTAGACTTAAAAAGACTTGAAAAGGGCTCAGGTTCCGAGCCCTGCCCAGGTCTTAGCAGGGATTATATGCAAGAATAACCAGCTTAATTTCAATCCGGGAGATTTACATATTATGTGGATCATTACAATATAAAATCTATTTAATACTTACTCTTGCCGAAGCATTCAGGCTGTTCCAGCACTTGCGGCACTGGTCTGAATCCCTCACCTTGTTGGACGCCGCTGAGACCACGTCGGCGATCTCGCTCCACAGTTTGCAGTAGGCCCGGGATGGAGGTTTCCCATGCCCACCCTGGGTTAGTTGGCCCCACCGGCTATGGACCTCAGTTACGAGGGCCTCATTGGCCTCATCAGAAAAAGGCTTTGCGCTCGTCCTCCCCTCCACCTCCTTCCCACTGTCAGCAGACTTGTGCGCTGACATATTTAACTTTTGACTTTTCTCTCTCTCTTTTTCTCTCTCTGTCTGCTTTTCTCTCTTTCTCTCTCTCTCTCTCTTGCTGTCTCTCCCCTTACATTCTGCACATGCCTGGATGACCCCTGACCTCCCGAATTGCGGGAAAACCTTTTTGCAAAAAAAAAACACATGCGCAGAAAGGCCGTTGCTTGGGACGCCTTGCCTTCTACATCGCTAAGACCCATTTCACATCATTGAGCTATTGTTGAGCTATTGTCATCCAAAAAAAGCCGAAAGTAGTGATCTGAAAAATGGACGATCTTCCAGCGATCCTGAGAGCTGAAACATCACTAAGGCTGGAACGTCGCCCATTTTTTGGGCCCTAGCGATCTAAGTGGAAAGTCCAGCCCTTAGAAAATTTAAGTTTAAAATCTTCAATTGTTTGTTTCTCAGTATGGACATCCTCCCTTGATTAGGACACAGCATTTGAAGAGGCAAATTCCAGACAAGGGAATGATTTTTGTGTCATTATTTTCTTGTGTGCACCAGTTCGCAGGGTTTAATTAGAGTGACCACATTTTCTCAACCAAATCCAGGGAAACACAGGTTGGGAGCATAGCAAAGTAGCCTGGATGGAAAATATAGGTTGCGTAGCGTAGTGAGGCTAAAGTTTTTGGCAGCCTATATTTTTACAGTTGCATATATACACCACAAAAGCAAAACAAATGTCCATACAATTACCACGGATGTGACATCACACTATTGAAAATGCATTCAGACAGCGTTTATAAATAATACAATAACACTGTTTAGGAACATCAGTTTTTCATATCCATTGTCTATACAGTCAGAAAATCTTTCTTCATATCACTGCCCTTGCAATTTATTTTTCACATTTATTAGTGATTGCTGTGCTATCTCCATGTTTAAAGAAAACCGGCATGACAACTTTGTTGCTTCTGCTAGTGGAATAGGCTTAGAGATTAAACTCCATCAACCATCACTAGTCTCTGACGATTTGCCCATGTTCCTATCTTTAGTTTGCACACTGTTGACCACAAAGTACAACCAAGCAGCATCCGCCCATTAGTTCCAAGCTTTCTGTACCTTGACTGACACCCACCTCTATCTCTCCCCCATCTCTCTCGACACTTCCACTGCCGATGTGTTATTAGATTGCTCTTCCAACATCTAATCCTGGATGAGCCAAAAGTTCCTCCAGTTAAACCATGGTAACATTTAAGCCATTGTTTTCAGCCCCGCCACAAACTCTGTTGGCCACCGATTCCTTCTCCGTTCTCTGGCCGCTAACTCAGGTTGAACAAAATGGTTTGCCACCGCAGCCTCCCTGAACTGAGCTTCCAACTCCATAATTCGCTCCATCACAAAGACCGCTTACTTCCAGCTCTGTAACATTGCCCATCTCAGCCCTTGTTTCAGCCCGCCTTCCCTCCTATAGCTGAGGGTTTTCAGCTTTCAGTACTTTCTCCAGTGTATGTGTTATGAAAATTCCAATGTTCCCATGAACAACACGTGGAAGGAGTTCACAGATTTGTTTGTCACAAAGGATTAAGACCATCTGTCCATCTGCCTCTGCCACATTCCCAAATCCCCTTGTCCACCAAGTCAAACCTCTCCCATGGCTCCCCTGTGCCCTAGCCCTGAACCAACGTATTTCTCTAGTTCCTCCCTTACCTTCTGCTCTTTCTATGTGAATGAGATCCACTTCCTAACTTCCTTCCCACTGAATTGTTGGTCACTAATGTACTACTAGTATCACTGCGCACAAGCTTAAAAACAAAGACAAAAGGGCCTAAAAAGTGAATCTGTGGCCTGTAAAGATTGCTTAGATACGAAAAAAAAATCTGCATATTCTAGAAACTTGAAACAAAAACAAATAGCTCAATCAGCATCCATAAAAATAATTTTTTGGGGACCAGTGCTTTAGAACTAGGGGTTGAATAAAGCACCTCAATTAGTAAGAATGCAAGATATCCATGTACTTAAAAGATACTGGTTAAATAAAAGTACCTGCTTCAATTTGGTGCACTGTTGTTGCTCCATTCTTATTCTGTTCTTTCACAACTACACCACCCACCGCCCTCCATCTTCCACAGGATAATCCCGCCTCTGCCCACACTTTATTCATTTAATTTATTTAGACGTAGATGCAACCCAATTTCCCTTGTTTTGATTGGTCAGTTCCGCCATCAATCATCAGTCACCCCGGTTTGACGACATGGTGGGCGGTGTCTCCAACATGTCAGGACCAAGGTTGTTGAACCATCAGCTGTGCCGATGATAACTAATTATAGTGTGCTGCTTTTGGATGTAACTAATGAGAGTGAAATCTTTTATTTGTTTTCCTAAATTTGTAGGCCAGAGTTCTTGTTTATTGTCTCAAAGTTTTTTTACATTTAATCACTGAACAGTTTATTCAGGGACTAGTTTCTAGACCTGGGGACTCTTTCGGGAACATTTGTCCGGGGACACAGTATTTTTCCCTGGAAAACGGGACGTATGGTCAGTCTAGTGTCGCTCCATAGAAAAAATGGGTTGAGACCAACAATGCTGGACCTTCTTCCATGATAGCATCTCTGGGGCACAGGTCAGACATCCTTCCTTGCAAATACCTTATGCAGCAACACATCAGTGAGGGGATTTTCAACTGTCGGCCGCCTGCTTCTTACCTAAGAGATGGGCAACCAGCAGAAGAGAATCTGGTGAGCACCCTAGACACCCATTTGCTCGCCTGATTCAATTTTCAGGCAGACAAAGCTGGCCATAGGGCACTGATTGCAATTTTAATGTACCTGCATCATACATACTGTGTCTGTTTGTACTAGGTATGCGCAGTCTAATCAGTTGTCCTTAAAGGGCTTCTAGAGGCAACTCAGGAAAAATAATTAAGCTTTCATTTTTTTAAAGAATTTATTGGGGCACTCTACCGGTCAGCTGCCAGCCTGATTTAACTCCCTCTTCCCCTGGCCCCACCCCACTCCCTCTCCCGAGCCTTTCCCCCTCTCCCCCTCTGTTAACAGGCCCTACCTGCCTGCTGGTTCAGCCGGGTAATTTTGTCGTTCACAATCACGGACTGTGATCTTGGGTGGGCGCCAGGGGTGTACCAGAAGCTTCGCTCAAGTTTTGGGCCAAGGTTGAAAAGCCCTCTCCCATGCACTTCAGCAGCCATCAACTGTAGGTCAGGTGCTGCACTGTTCTGCCACTTGTCTGCAGATAATGCCTGCACTTTGGGTTTCCTTCCCTTCTTGCCTGTCCATTCGCCTCTCCCGTCAATGTTGGCAAAGGCTCCCAATCAGTTGAAATGTTTTCTGGGCCTTTCAAAACAGTAATATATTTTGTTGTCCCACTCTGCCAGCTTCCCTTTAATTGTCCTTGTCTCTTTAAATTTCATCAACATGCAGTTTTTCGTTCGCACCATTAGTACACTTCTTGCACCTGTCCAAATCTGCACCTGGAGATGTGTAACAATTATGTAAATGAGCTAACTGATGAAATTTGAATGCTACTTGCACATTACTATTCTAGTTAGATTTGCACCAGTTCTTAACCATTTTGGATTGTTTTATAGCAGCCAGAGATTGTTTTTAAAGCTGTGGCTATAATAGAAACATAGAAACATAGAAAATAGGTGCAGGAGTAGGCCATTCGGCCCTTCGAGCCTGCACCGCCATTCAATGAGTTCATGGCTGAACATGCAACTTCAGGACCCCATTCCTGCTTTCTCGTCATACCCCTTGATCCCCCTAGTAGTAAGGACTACGTCTAACTCCTTTTTGAATATATTTAGTGAATTGGCCTCAACAACTTCCTGTGGTAGAGAATTCCACAGGTTCACCACTCTCTGGGTGAAGAAGTTTCTCCTCATCTCGGTCCTAAATGGCTTACCCCTTATCCTTAGACTGTGACCCCTGGTTCTGGACTTCCCCAACATTGGGAACATTCTGCCTGCATCTAACCTGTCTAAACCCGTCAGAATTTTAAACGTTTCTATGAGATCCCCTCTCATTCTTTTGAACTCCAGTGAATACAAGCCCAGTTGATCCAGTCTTTCTTGATATGTCAGTCCCGCCATCCCGGGAATCAGTCTGGTGAACCTTTGCTGCACTCCCTCAATAGCAAGAATGTCCTTCCTCAAGTTAGGAGACCAAAACTGTACACAATACTGCAGGTGTAGCCTCACCAAGGCCCTGTACAACTGTAGTAACACCTCCCTGCCCCTGTACTCAAATCCCCTCGTTATGAAGGCCAACATGCCATTTGCTTTCTTAACCGCCTGCTGTACCTGCATGCCAATCTTCAATGACTGATATACCATGACACCCAGGTCTCGTTGCACCTCCCCTTTTCCTAATCTGTCACCATTCAGATAATAGTCTGTTTCTCTGTTTTTACCACCAAAGTGGATAACCTCACATTTATCCACATTATACTTCATCTGCCATGCATTTGCCCACTCACCTAACCTATCCAAGTCACTCTGCAGCCTCATAGCATCCTCCTCGCAGCCCACACTGCCACCCAACTTAGTGTCATCCGCAAATTTGGAGATACTACATTTAATCCCCTCGTCCAAATCATTAATGTACAATGTAAACAGCTGGGGCCCCAGCACAGAACCTTGCGGTACCCACTGGTCACTGCCTGTCATTCTGAAAAGTACCCATTTACTCCTACTCTTTGCTTCCTGTCTGCCAACCAGTTTTCAATCCACGTCAGTACACTACCCCCAATCCCATGTGCTTTAACTTTGCACATTAATCTCTTGTGTGGGATTTGTCGAAAGCCTTCTGAAAGTCCAAATACACCACATCAACTGGTTCTCCCTTGTCCACTCTACTGGAAACATCCTCAAAAAATTCCAGAAGATTTGTCAAGCATGATTTCCCTTTCACAAATCCATGCTGACTTGGACCTATCATGTCACCTCTTTCCAAATGTGCTGCTATGACATCCTTAATAATTGATTCCATCAATTTCCCCACTACTGATGTCAGGTTGACCGGTTTATAATTCCCTGTTTTCTCTCTCCCTCCTTTTTTAAAAAGTGGGGTTACATTGGCTACCCTCCACTCCATAGGAACTGATCCAGAGTCGATAGAATGTTGGAAAATGACTGTCAATGCATCCGCTATTTCCAAGGCCACCTCCTTAAGTACTCTGGGATGCAGACCATCAGGCCCTGAGGATTTATCGGCCTTCAATCCCATCAGTTTCCCCAACCCAATTTCCCGACTAATAAAGATTTCCCTCAGTTCCTCCTTCTTACTAGACCCGATGACCCCTTTTATATCCGGAAGGTTGTTTGTGTCCTCCTTAATGAATACCGAACCAAAGTACTTGTTCAATTGGTCTGCCATTTCTTTGTTCCCAGTTATGATTTCCCCTGATTCTGACTACGTTTGTCTTTACTAACCTTTTTCTCTTTACATAGCTATAGAAGCTTTTGCAGGCCATTTTAATGTTCCCTGCAAGCTTCCTCTCATACTCTATTTTCCCTGCCCTAATCAAACCGTTTGTCCTCCTTTGCTGAGTTCTAAATTTCTCCCAGTCCTCGGGTACGCTGCTATTTCTGGCCAATTTGTATGCCACTTCCTTGGCTTTAATACTATCCCTGATTTCCCTTGATAGCCACGGTTGAGCCACCTTCCCTTTTTTATTTTTACGCCAGACAGGGATGTACAATTGTTGTAGTTCATCCATGCGGTCTCTGAATGTCTGCCATTGCCCATCCACTGTCAACCCCTTAAGTATCATTCGCCAATCTATCCTAGTCAATTCACGTCTCATACCTTCAAAGTTACCCTTCTTTAAGTTCTGGACCATGGTCTCTGAATTAACTGTTCCATTCTCCATCCTAATGTAGAATTCCACCATATTATGGTCACTCTTCCCCAAGGGGCCTCGCACAACGAGATTGCTAATTAATCCTCTCTCATTACACAACACCCAGTCTAAGATGGCCTCCCCCCGAGTTGGTTCCTCGACATATTGGTCTAGAAAACCATCCTTATGCACTCCAGGAAATCCTCCTCCACCGTATTGTTTCCAGTTTGGTTAGCCCAATCTATATGCATATAGATAACTGCTGCACTTTTATTGCATGCACCCCTAATTTCCTGTTTGATGCGCTTCCCAACATCACTACTACTGTTTGGAGGTCTGTACACAACCCCCACCAGCGTTTTCTGCCCCTTGGTATTCCGTAGCTCCACCCATACCGATTCCACATCATCCAAGCTAACGTCTTTCCTTACAATTGGATTAATTTCCTCTTTAACCAGCAATGCCACCCCGCCTCCTTTTCCTTTCTGTCTATCCTTCCTAAATGTTGAATACCCTTGGATGTTGAGTTCCCAGCCTTGGTCACCCTGGAGCCATGTCTCCGTGATGCCAACCACATCGTATCCGTTAACTGATTTCTGCACAGTTAATTCGTCGGAATACTCCTCGCATTGAGGCACAGAGCCTTCAGGCTTGCCTTTTTAACGCACTTGGACCCTTTAGAATCTTGCTGCAAAGTGGCCCTTTTTGTTTTTTGCCTTGGGTTTCTCTGCCCTCCACTTTTACTCATCTCCTTTCTATCTTTTGCTTCTGTCTCCATTTTGTTTCCCTTTGTCTCCCTGCATTGGTTCCCATCCCCCTGCCATATTAGTTTAACTCCTCCCCAACAGCACTAGCAAACACTCCTCCTAGGACATTGGTTCCAGTCCTGCCTAGGTGCAGACCGTCTGGTTTGTACTGGTCCCATCTCCCCCAGAACCGGTTCCAATGCTCCAGGAATTTGAATCCCTCCCTGTTGTACCACTGCTCAAGCCACATATTCATCTGAGCTATCCTATAGTATGTAAAGCTCGTTTATCACTGTATAGGCGTAACTATGGTCTGTTATGGATTATATTTTACATTTCCTGTTCATCTGCTGTGCATAGTTGTGTATATTAATCATGAACTCCAACTCCTTTATGAAATGCGTCAGACATGTGAATTTATCTTTGAACACTAATTGCAGGATAATTTTCTATGTGCAGTAGAAAATCATTTCTGTACCAATATATTGTTTACCAGACACCTTATTATCAATCTACTGTAAGTTTATGTATTGCCAAGGATAAAAACAATGGGGCAGAAATCCCAGCCTCCCTGGGTCCGTACGCAGTGTGTACGGACCCGGGAAGGCATCGCAAAAGCCAGTTTTCAGCGCACAATGCGCATGCAATGAAAACCGGCTTTTCCGATCTGTCAAGCTCCAGCTTGACAGATCCAACGCATCTCGGGAGCGAGGACATTTGCTTGGGTAAGATTGCAGTATTTAACCACATCTTGCCCAGCAAATGTCCTCAAAACTCTTGCGCCTGATAAAGGCAGGCACATAGCTTACTTTTACAAGCATAAAAGTTTTAAAACACACAAAAAGATTGTAAAATTAAATTTTTAAAACACATTTTATGGTTAAAAACCCTCCCCACTACGGTAAGTTTATTTTAAACCATAATTAAAAAACTTTTTTAAAAATCATAAAAATATAAATGTTTTAAATACATAAATAACTTTAATTTGAATTAATAAAAATATGAGGGTTTTTTTCTATTTTTTATTATTGGTTATGTGTGTTTAGGTGCTGTTTCTCATTCATAATAATGGGAACTCGGAGTTCCCATTATTATGAATGAGAACATACTTTTCCTGATTGGCAGCCCAGAGTCATATGACTCCAGCTCCAGACCTATGCACGTGCTGACGTGCATGCGCTGCGACGCACAGTCAGTGCAGGCCTCAGGACCGGGATCTCGCGTAGGCGCAGCAGCTTCAGGTAAGTGTGAACTTAAAGTTTTTTTTTACCCAATTGCCGACCGGGATTTCTGGGCCAGGAGAATAGGGCTAGAAATTCGGTGCATTTGTGCCTCCTGTTAACGGGGTGCTAACAGAGTGCAAAAGCCTTAACCGCCAGAGCGCAATGCCGGCAATGACTCCTGTCATATTGGGTGGGAGTTTAGTGGCGGCGCTACAGTGTTGCGCCCCGATCTCCTGCACCTGGAGATCGTGACGTCTTCGCCGTGCACATTGCCCCGTTAGTGCTCCGGCCCCGAAATTCACTTTCGGCCCCTGCAGCAGCGCCAGGCGAAAACACCGACAGATGCAGGGTACATGGATCGGGTGGCCGGCCGCTACCAGGGCAAAAATTAAAGGCGAGATGGCTGGGGGGGGGGGGGAAAACTTACCTTATGTTTCTCACGGCTGCTCCATTTTCTACGCAGAGTCCTGCCCGCGATGGCTCAGCCTGGCACTCTGCTTCACCGCTTCACAGGTCGTCCAGTTAGGTACCGTTTCTCCTTGCAGGGTAAGCACGTGGGCCTTTCCCTTTCAGTGAGGGAAGAGTCCCTTGGAAGCGCAGTGCTGCTCGGCCCATTGTGCAGTGCTGCTGAGGCGTCTGCCCCGTTAATGCCCCAGGAAGGACGTGGAGCATTTCATTTAGCGCTCCATTTCCTTCCGGGGGAGTTAATGCAAATTTCTCGAGAGGGGTGGGACTTCCGTGCCTGTTGCATATCCCGCGCCTCCCGGATGTTACTGCCCCCAAACGGGATGATAATGAATTTCTCCCCCTACATGTTTATTTCATTATTCTTTTATAAAATTGAAATATTCTACTTTGAACAACACTAATTTAAATAGGGATATTTCTACCGTATGTCTTTATTGTGATATCTGCTGAATACATATGCAGCAAATGAAAAATATTGTACCTTAGTAAAGCCATGAGGTTCTTTAGTTCAGAGAGCTAAATTTTACTGCCCATGTATGTTTGCTTTTTATTTGTGATTATTTGCCTGATTATTGTGATGAATTTAGAGGGTAGTTGGTACAGCAGGACAGTTAATATGTGTGGAGATGATCAGATTAGGTGGCTTTCCCTGTGGCCCTGATTTTTCCGCCGAAGCTGTGTTTCTTTGTAAATTCTATATCTCTGACAATTTTTAAACTATGTACTGGGAGATCTCTGTGGCGTTGCTTTTGAAACCAAGGCTACAGCTTTCAATGTTTACTGCAGTCCTACTGCAGCCTAAATGTAGAGTGGTTCTCCCATTGCTGTAATACAGCAGATTTACTGAAGCAGTATATCACTGACTGTGCCCCGTGAAAATATTATACATCTCACTGATACTAAAAAACAGAGCATCACAAACATAAAATGCTCTCAGATGTCTTCTGCATATCAGGTGCACAATATAAATGCAAGTTGTCAGTTTGCAAAACTGCTATATAAAACTTAAGGTGCAAGTCACTTTATTTGTTTTTTCTCCCGAACACCTCTTATTCCAAGTTATTTACAATCAAAAGTATGTTTTTTATTCAACCTCACATGGTGAATTTCATGAATTAGCTTAAGATAAAAGTACTCATTTGTTTTTCTTGCACCCTCTTTCCAAAATCTTTTTCAGTTATTTACATGATTATTAAAGATTTTTTCTCTCTTACTTCCCAAGGTGGATTTGCAATTTTTTGTGAATTTGCAAATTTAAAAAGCAAATTTGCAACTGGTGAAAATGTGCGCATTTTATGTTGGCACCTGGTTCCTACAAACTGAATTGAGGCTGAACTGACGGTTTCAAATAATTCATTGGATCAGGAGTATGAGACTTCCATATCATGCCTAATTTTTGTGCAACCCTGCCAATTAAGACTTTTTTCTATTCCATTTTTGGCTCTGTGGGTTTTCATGCGGAGGTGGTTTGAATTTCACGGGCTGCAGGTTTCACAAGTACTCAAGATAATTCTAAGTGAAAAAGGCCTTTTGGCTCATCTCAGTTCATCCTTCCAGAATGACCATAAAGTCCCCACTGCAGAATCCAATTGGTTTGTAAATGATTCCATTTGTGTCCATTACTCTATCTGAAAGTAAATTCCGTGTATTGATCACTTGGTGTGTGAAGAACTTCATGATAGCAATCCTAAATTTGCCTGCTACTAGATTCAACCTGTACATTGTTTGCTGTCCTTTCGTAATTTAATTTAAAGTAATTTTCCAGATTTACCAATCTTGTATATTGATATGTACAGTACTTGTATTTTGTTAATTGAACACGAGATAATTCCCTGATTACACTTCTCGTATTGTTTTTGTTAATCTTTGAGGGAAATGTTATCGAGAGATTGGAAATAAAAGCAATTAGTTATTGCCATCAGTATGAGTGTTTATTCGGACACCTGTAGTACCACATCTCAGACGTTTTCCTTCAAGCTTTAAGACTAAAGATTCAATTCGATTTCCTCATAACTCAGATCTTTGGCACTATAGATCAACTTTGCGACTCCACATTGCCTCCAGTGTCTCCTTTGTTGTTGTTGATCAGCACTGCACATGGTATTCTATACAATTTGATCAGGATTTCCTCTGAAGTACTCGACTTTTTTAGCTACATAGTTCAACATTCTGTTGCCTTTGATGACTGGTGCTCTGCATTGGTTGGATATGTTGATCATCGAGTCGACTGGGATTCCTAGGGGCTAGAACCTCCACTTTTTTTGCATGCTTAACGCCCACTTAATGCCCATTTTATTGCTGAAATGATGTATAACGCCCAGATATCGCCCGTTTTGGCACAAAATAGAAACTGATGGGCATGTTTAGGAAACTTATCGTTGAGCGTTACTTTCCCCATGTGCTTAACGCTGGGAAAAAATATTACTGCCTGCCCACTTTTTTTGGGTGGAATCATCAGAATGGGCGAATTCAACGGCCATAATATCGCCTAGCGTTACTTTCCGCAAGGATTTAACGCCGAGATTCAATATTAATGCCCGCCCACTTTTTTTGTCATAAAGAGCATACTTACCGAAACTAGCAGCCATGAGATCACCCTGCGTCAATTTCACCACATCGTACACATATCGCCCACAATATTGCTCACTCAAAAAACCGTCCACAAAAAGTGGAACTAACCGGAACGAACGGCAGCAGTGTGGCTGGCATTTGTTAAATCCTACTCTAACGTGAGGAGATTTGCCTGAAAGAGCACTGATGTGAGTGACAATGCTGACACACTGCTGTGTGTGTGCAGCTCAGACATCAATGGTGCTCATCACCTTGGTGCCAGTTAAAGTTTACGTTGATTGATGTTAAGTTGTATTTAACCCTCTCATGGTAAGGAATCACCAGTGTGTAACGGTACCAGCTATCTGAGACAATGCGCGACAAGATTATGTTCAATAACAAAAATTTAATACCAACATTGGTCTGAAATCGTAAGTATCACAGCCAATAACACCCAACCCCCACCCACACCCCACTTTTTCCACCATTGACATAAATCACATTTTCAACATATCTAGCAACACAGAATACAAAGGCAAAGCAGAAGCGTGGTCCCCAGCCCCCATACATTGCAACAAATTGCATACACCCAGATGGAGATATAAC
Organism: Pristiophorus japonicus; assembly: GCF_044704955.1. Lineage (NCBI taxonomy): Eukaryota > Metazoa > Chordata > Chondrichthyes > Pristiophoridae > Pristiophorus > Pristiophorus japonicus. The sequence continues at coordinate 115,935,572 of NC_091980.1, read as the reverse complement.
ACAGTCATCACCTGCCACATGCATCTCACTTTCCTTCCCCCCTCTCCTCCACACCACTACCCTTTCCCCTCCTCGCTCCATGGCGCCTGGCAGAGGAGCTCCTCAGGCGATGCCTCATTGGGGGGGATGAAGGCAGATACGTTGGTTGCATGGGTACGGGAGCGGGGGGTGCCGAGAGGGCAACATTCTCTGATGCAGAAGCAGGATCTTGGTCCTTGCAGTGGTGGTGCGGAGCCTAGGGGTGGAGTGCCATGCTCGGGGACCACTGGGAGGCCTGTGGCAGCAGTCTTCCTGGCTATCGCATCCAGGTGCTCCGCCATGCACGGAATGTACTCGGTCATGGTGGCCAGGTGTCGGGATTTGCCCCCCAATGCTTCAATGAGCTGGTCCCCAATGTCTACAGTCCTCCTGGACAATTGTACGATCTCTCCGCTGTCATGTCGCGCTCGTGGAACAGACCTGCCGTGTCCACGAGGCCTTCGTGGGGTTAGCGCCGTCCTGGGGACAAATGGGGTGTCCTGTGGAGAGGTGCTTGGGGCCGGTACTTCCAGAGTGAAGGTGGGAATGACCGGAGGACCACTAGATGGCCTTGGGATGGAATAGCTTCTGGAGCATGGCGATGCAGGTTCTTCGAAGTCCGCGCTCTCATTCGTGGAGAACAGACCTAGCGGATTGACTGGCAAGAATCGGAGCTCCTCAGCACCAGATGTAATAGGATCGTCCGCCGACTCTTGTTCTGCGCCCCCACCTTCTGGCCTCTGTGGTCTTGCCTGGCGCCGCACTGCTGGCTGAGCTGCAAAACACAGATGAGGTTATTAGAGGAGAAGGGGGTGCTAGGGTGACAAGGTGAGTCCAGCGCTACACACAGCATACGCACGACAAAAGCACCACCGCTATCAAAATCATCACAGACATCACATTTCATGACCATCAACACATTGTGCATTGCAATGATTTTTATTAGGCCAGCATTATTTCTATGACACATTTAGAAATCATCTATCATATATGATTATTCGGATATGAGTGGGTGTGGCATCTATAGACTTTACATGATGACTTGGCATCAATTCAGGGTCTGCAGATGCGTCCGTGGCTATCCGTGTGTGCTACTCCACAAGTGCGAGCACTTGCTCCTCCATCTTTGTGATGTTGCTGAGGACTGGTGGCCCCCCACCCGTTCACCTCTGCATGGACCTCATCATCGATAGCTTCCTCTGTAAAAGATGACAGGATGACATGGCATGAGATCATTGCGTGATATCATTGCTAGGTACTGCCACAGAGACTGATACAACACATAACCGACAGATGTAATCATGATTATTATGATTATTATCGTTCTTTACCTAAAGATGTACACCGTAACCGCAGGCTTTGAGTAAAACATTCCCGGTAAAAGTGCAAGATCTCACATCTGCTGATAGTCAATCATGACTGTTACAAATCAAATTATATAAATACTTAAGTACATGTAAATAAATGTAATACTTACTCTTGCGGATCCCACAAGGTTGTTCCATCGTTTGCGGCATTGGTTGTCCTCATGCACCTCGTTGGTCGCCGATGAGACCACCTCTGCTATCTCGGTCCATATCCTCTGGTAGGCCTTTGGGGTTGGCTTCCCACGCCCTCCCTGTGTCAAATCACCCCAACGTAACTCGACCTCCTGCAGGAGGGAGGCATTTGTCTCGTCCGAGAACCTCCTGGCTCTTTTGCGGCCTCCAATGTGCTCCTCTCCACAGTGTGCTGTGATGCCTCCTCCTCTCTCTCCATTATAGGCCAAATTCGGTCAAATATGTGGCTGGTAACACCTACTTTTTGTCCGCCTACTTGCTGTGAAGCTCTAAAGTCTCCCTCCTTCCTCCCAAAGCAGCCACACCATACCCAGACACGCCTTCAGTCCCTCTGAGCTCCCTCTCACTCTGTCTCCTCTTCTGCGCATGTCATGGTAACCCTTGACCTCCAGAATTACGGGAATCGAGCGTTGCCATGCCGTTGCTAAGGACGGCCACACTTTATGGCAGAAGGTCAAAAAAATTTAACGCTACCGCCCATTTTATATCGCTTGCGGTAATGCCCATTTTCAAAAGTCTAGACTAGGCGCTTTGAGAATGGACGAGAAGCTGCCGATCTGAAAACCTTAATAACCACAAAAGTGGAGGTTCTAGCCCCATGTCTATTTCAATTTCATTCTTAGGTATTTTAACACCATTCATGGAGTACACGTGATGCCAGTTTTTCTTTATATGCAGTACCTTACATTTATCTATATTAAGTTTCATCTGACATTTTTCTGCCCACCTAAATATTTTGTCCAACTCATTTTGTAATGTTTGTGCTGGACCCACCATTTGTATTGCCCCTCCGAGTTTGATAGCATCTGCAAATTGGACCATTTTGTTTTGAGTTTCTTAAAAGTCATTGATATAAATTAGAAATAGTGTTGTTCCCAACATTGATCCCTGGGGCACCTTGATTAGTTGCTCTCGCAACCAACATAACTTCTCACAAGTATCCCTTGTTTTCTTCCCTTCAGCCATCTTCGTATCCATTGCCAAGACTTTCCCTGAATTCCCAAAGCTTTGCGTTTGACTCAAAGCCATTTGTGTTGAGCTTTCTTTAATACCTTTTGGAAGTCTGGATACAGCACGTTATAGGGCTTTCCGCCGTCCACTTAGGATGTTACTTCTTTAAAGAATCAAAGAGGTTGGTTGGGCACGTTCTTCCCTTCCATGTTGTTTACTAAGTCATTACTGTATAGATAATCCTTAAGTTTATCCCCGATAATCAATTCCCTTATTTTACACAGAATGGAAGTAAGATTAAGGGGTCTGCCTGTGTCACTTTTGTTGAGGTTTTTAAATATGGGCACCACATTGGCCTATTTGCAATTGACTGGCACCTCCACAGTGTTCAGGAAATCCCTCATAATGATTGTCAAAGCCTTGCAAATCTCCTTCTGAGTCTCTTTTGTAACTCTGGGATAAATACTATCTATCCCTGGAGATCTATCAGTTTGGAGCCCTTTCAGCTGGTTTTCATTCCATTTCATTTCAATTAAAGTAAATAATTTGCCTGTGTTATCTGTTTGGGGAGGGTGTGTTGTTCCTATTTTCCCTTCTGAATACTTGGAAGAACTTATCATTCAGAATAATTACCATTTCATGATCATTCTCTGTTTGTATCTTGTTTTCATCATTTATGGTTCATGTCTGTATCTACTCTCTTATTGTTGAAGTACTGAAAGAATTTCTTGCGCTAGTGTTTTGTCTCTGCAACTATGCTTTTATTCCAGGCTTTTGCTCTTTTGATCACCCTTTTAACATGTTGCTTCCCCGTGAACATTATGCCTTTCTCCCTGACAGATTTTTGGAGATGATTTTTTTCTTTTTTCAGTTTTGATTTCTTTACTGATTCATTTATGGTCATGCTTGTTAATTCTGAGCTTGCTGATTCTAGGTATGCATTTTTCTTACATATATAGATAGCATTCTTCCTTTAAAGCCCCACTTGCCTTACACCAAAACATTGTTGAACAAGCTCCCCAAATAAATTTGCTTGAGTCGTTCCCTCATGTCTTTGAATTTTGCCCATTTAGAAGCATATAGCTATCTCTTCATCTTTGGAATTTCTAAAATCCATAATAGGTTGAATTTAATAATTCTCTCATTGGTGTTCCCAGGGTTGCCACAATTTCCATTTTCTGTAAATTGACTGGGTCTTTTATGAGAATCAGATGAACATAAGCACTTCCCTTATGAACTGGGTCATGAAGCAGTTATATGTTGCCTTAACCAACTCTGACTCTGAACCACTTGGGTTTTCTCAATTTATGTTTGGTTGATTGAAGTCACTGGAGCCACTCCAAGAAATTGTTAACTGTTCAATATTGAATTACTAATTTAAGAGTAGAAGGAAAGACATTGAGCATGAATCATACTGACACATAAATGGTTGAGAGTGGCCAACAGGAGGTATCCCAAAGGTATACCAAACAGAGTCGCATTTCACTGAACATAAGTAGATATTTACAAGTTATGGAATGAAGGTGCAATAGTGCAAGGCAGCCATCATAATAGAAGTGTGGTGTGTACTTTGTAGCAAACATTTCTGTTTAAAAACTGTGACAGAATTACCAAGGTTAAAATAGATAAAGGCTGATAAGTGCTAAAATGTATGAAGCACAAAATACAGTGTACAGCACAGCACTAAATCATGACGAACCAGAACAGATAATGCTACTAAATGTGGCTTTATATTTGGTTCCTTTTAAACCTGATAATTAAAGGAAATGAAAAGTGGGTGAACATAGCCATAATAGGAAGCCAAATCCCCAGAAAAAGAACAGAAGCGATCTGCTAAGAAAATATCAAGGCCGAGAGGCTTTAGTTATGAAAGGTCAGAGAAACAAGGACTCTTTTCATTAGAAGAGAGACAGATGCGATCTAATAGAGGTGTTCAAAATATTAGCGATTTTAATAAGTCAATTGGGAAAAAATATTTTTGCGGTTCGTTGAGTTGATAACCAGATGGCATAAATTGAAGATCATCACCAAAAGAACAGAGGAAGAGGTTAGGAAAATATCTTTACTCAGAGGGTTCTTAGGTCATAGAATAAACAATGATAAGGGCAGAATCCATAATAGTTTTTAAAAGAGAAGTGAATGAATATTTTAAAAAGAAAAAAAGAAAGGGTATGGAGAAAGGCCAGGGGATTGGGACTAAGTGCTTAGTTCTTTCAGAGAACTGGCACAGGTAGAATGTACAAAATGGCTTCCTTCTGTGCTGCATGATTCTATGGGAGTAGATTTTCAACTTGCCCAGGTGTAAAACTGATGTTGCAATTTAGTCACCCATTATAGAAACTGCCCAATTTTCACTTGCATTCATAGTGAAGGGAAGCCCATAGATGGCTGATCATGTTGCTTGCTGGTGTCTGTGCTCCCAAACTGTTATACAGGCAAGCTGCAGATAGTCCAGATAAACCTGTAGCTACAACTGGCCCTCTTACATCTCCATCCCCAACAGGTTCACCTGCATAGTCTCCAAAGCCTCTTCTTCATGAGGGGTCAAAGATCTAATGTTGGGAGACCATCACACATGACCTGAGATTCCCAGATGTTATGGGGCACCTCCTCCTGTGAGAGAGAGGAAAAGAGAAGATATGACTACAGCAGTGAAGGCTAGGCAGAGTCTTTTGTTAGAACAGTTTGACACAAGCTTATAACATGGGCCAAAGACAAGAATGGGCAGGTGTTGAGAGTTAGGAAGGCTTGCTCAACTTCCTGCACTGCAAAGGGGGCCTGAGAATCAAGGAAGTGATAACCCTAACCCTAACTGCCTTACTCCACAGAATTCAGACCACATTTTTGACTGTTCCCCTGCCCCTGATACCAAATAGCTTGTTCCTCCTGCTACATATTTTAGTTAGGAGGACAGCTGGATCACAATCTCTGAATTTTGGTACTCAATCTGGCTGTCATCCTTCTCTCCCAGTTTGACTGCTATCTGCAGTACTGCCATTTTTCCTTTTAAGCGGTAGCAGATATGGGGGCCGAAATTCAGGCCCACCCGAAATCTAGCGCACCTACCGTTTTTGAAGTGTTTTCACCGCCATGTCGGATGAGGTTGCCTCTTTTACGAAATTCAGCTCTGGCGTTTTTTTTTTAAGTAGACCAAAAGTCGGTCATAATGGGGGCGGAAGTGGGCGGTAAGCAGCAGATCGGCAACAAGAGGGGCGGAAGTGGAGATGGGATGGAGGCACCACTGCTGTCAATCATCAGCGGAGTGGTGATGACGTCATGATGCACGTGCGCCATCATGCACGCCTCTTAACTTAAAAGGGAGAACCGCTGCGAGCTCTACGAACATTTTAGTTAGGTTCACTGGGCCACCGGCCTGGCACCCAAGAGGGGGTGCCAGGCTCAAGAGATGGTGCTAGGCTACTGGTTGGCAGCCCAGCCAAACCTGGGGGCATATTTGGTGAGCCGATCTGGAAGTCGGTCGGCAAAAAAAATAACATGGCGACCGCGGCAGTGGGCCCTCGCATTTAATGGCTGCCGCGCAGCCAAGTTCCACACACAGACAACAAGGTGTACCGACAGAAAAAGCTGTCGGGGGCACTGCTCGGCGGATCGTGGATTTTTGAAGTTGAATTTGGCTGGAGGTACGGGAGATTGGCGGTGCGCCCTTTGATGATGCACTTAGGACCGGTCGGCAGCAGCGAGGCGGAAGCGGGAAGCGTCGTAAAATCCACCAAGGTGAATTTCGATGGCAGCGACCATTCGACCGGAAATCGGCGGGCACTGGACTCCGCCGCTTGGCCGCCGCTTTCTGGCAGTAAGAGGCCTTTTTGGGAGGCTGCATCAAGTCACCACCTCTCCCACAACTATTTTCAGGCCCGGTTCTCCCCACTCCCAGTCTGCCAACCATTCAGGACAAATTTGTTACCTGTCCACATAGTTTATGCTACCCATCCCTTTCCTGGTGTATCAGTCATTTCAGGCTGCACACCTCTCAGTATTTAAATGATCTAACTTGTAATTTACAGCGCTGGTCATTGCCATGATGTTATTGTTGATGGAAGTCTGGGTCTGCCTCAATACGACCAGTGCAAATGAACCGTTAGAATTTTGAGCTGTAGTTGTTGAACGTGAAGGAGAAAGTGGCAGTGTGCTTGTTTTTGACAAAATGTTAGGTTAGCAACACCTCTGAAAAGACTCAAAGGAATTTGTGGAGAAGCAGTAAGCTCTGAGCCGTTCTGCAAATCAAACTGTGGTATATGCAATAACTCAATAGACAATACTGTAAACTCCGAACAGGTACAAACTTGGCTCTACTTTATTAGGGCCCAAAGTGATTACATTACAAGATGGCTGGCCTTTTATACCTGGGCCGCACACACGTGAGCACAGCCCAAGAACCTCCAACAGTGGTGCCACCTGGTGGCTAGTAAACCCAAGCATACATACATAACAATATCCCCCTTTAAGATATTAGTAACGGTCTTTTTAAAAATTGAGACGGTCCGGGGCTTTCCGCTCCCAAGTTGAATATCTCAGTTCAACTCCAGCCTTGGGCGAGTGTTCTGAGTCTGTTATGACTGGGGACTGGGTAACCGATCTGATGCGAGTGGCAATGACCACTTCAGGGATTGAAAGTCCAGATTCATTGACCATGTCAGTGATTGAAAGTCCAGATTCGTTGATGCCAGCGGAGTCCTCTGAGGACTGAGGGTAGGTTGGTCGGTCACTGATTGTGGTTCATCTGTGTGCCACAGCTTTATCTGATCGACATGTTTCCTGCATCTCTGCCCATTCTTGAGCTTAACGATAAACACTCTGTTACCCTCCTTGGCCATAACAGCACTGGCGATCCATTTGGGACCTTGACCATAATTTAGTACATACACAGGATCATTGATAGAAATGTCACGTAACACAGTAGCTTGATCATGATACCCTTGCTGACTTTGACATCTGTATGCGACAAGATTATTCAAGTCAGGGTGGACAAGAGAGAGCCTGGTTTTGAGACCTCTCTTTATCAATAGTTCAGCAGGGGAGACTCCGGTAAGTATATGGGGTCTTGTCCTGTAACTAAGCAATATGCATGACAAGCGAGTTTGCAGTGAACCTTGAGTTACACATTTCATACTCTACTTGATGGTTTGGACCGCACGCTCTGCTTGTCCATTGGATGTGGGTTTGAATGGTGCTGACCTCACATGTTTGATACCACTGAGTTTCATGAACTCTTGAAACTCCATACTGGTGAAGCAAGGTCCGTTGTTGCTTACAACGATGTCAGGCAGACAATGCGTAGCAAACATGACACGAAGGCTCTCAATGGTAGCTGTGGATGAGCTGGATGACATGATTGTACACTCTGTCCACCTGAAATAAGCATCCACCACAACTAAGAACATCTTTCCCAGGAAGGGACCTGCAAAGTCGATGTGGATCCTGGACCAGGGTTTAGATGGCCCCGACCACAGACTCAGCGGCAATTCCGTTGGTGCTTTACTTAGCTGCATGCAAGTGTTGCACTGATGCACACATGATTCCAGATCAGAGTCAATTCCAGACCACATACATGAGACCTGGCAATGGCTTTCATCATGACAATACCGGGATGCGTGCGATGTAGATCATGCACAAATTTCTCTCTGCCTTTCTTGGGCATAACAACACGATTACCCCACAGTATACAATCTGATTGAATGGATAGTTCGTCTTTGGTCCCTTCACACATTTGCTTAGGTATGGCAGACCAATTACCACTAAGGAGACAATGTTTCACAACCGATAATATCGGGTCTTGGCTGATCCAGGTCTTAACTTGTTGGGCCGTGACAGGGGTTCCTTCACTTTCAAAAGCATCCATGAGTAACAGTAGGTCTGCCGGTTGTAGCGTTTCCACCTCTGGTGTGGGCAACGGCAGACGGCTCAATGCATCGGCACAATTCTCAGTGCCAGGTCTATGGTGAATGACATAATCATAGGCAGATAATTTCAGCACCCACCTCTGGATGCGGGACTATGCATTGGTATTGATACCTTTGTTTTCCGAAAATAATGAAATGAGTGGCTTGTGATCTGTTTCCAGTTCAAACTGAAGACCAAACAGGTCCTGATGCATCTTTTTAACCCCATACACACAGGCTAGTGCTTCTTTCTCTACCATGCCGTAGGCTCTATCTGCCTTTGACAAACTTTTTGAAGCATATGCAACAGGTTGTAATTTGCCCGACTCATTAGCTTGTTGGAGCACGCAACCAACTCCATATGACAAAGCATCACAGGCCAATACTAGACGCTTACACGGATCATAATGTACCAGCAGCTTGTTAGAGCAAAGCAGATTAGTAGCTTTCTCAAAAGCTCTACCTTGAGACGCACCCCAAACCCAGTTGTCGCCTTTTCTTAGCAGCATGTGCAGTGGTTCTAATAAGGTGATCAATCTAGATAAGAAATTACCGAAGTAGTTGAGTAGACCAAGGAACGAACACAGCTCCGTCACATTCTGAGGCTTGGGTGCAGTTTTGGTGACCTTGCTTTTCGAGTCCGTAGGCCTGATACTGTCAGCAGCAATTTTCCTCCCCAGGAATTCGACTTCAGTTGCCATGAGGATGCACTTCAAGCGTTTCAGTCTGAGTCCCACTTTGTCCAAATGATGTAGAACCTCTTCCAGGTTGTTCAGATGTTCGGCGGAGTCCATGACCTGTGACTAGTATGTCATCTTGGAACATGACGGTTCTGGAGATGGACTTCAGTAGACTCTCCATGTTCCTCTGAAATATGGCTGCAGCCGAGCGAATTCCAAAAGGGCACCTGTTGCAGTTAAACAGTCCTTTATGAGTGTTGATGTACGTAAGTTTCTTCGACCAGCTCCTCTGTCATGTAGGCCGACATCAGATCCAGTTTTGTGAACGACTTCCCCCTGGCTAGCGTTGCAAACAGATCATCAGCTTTCGGTAGTGGGTATTGATCCTGTTTCGAAACTCGGTTGATCGTAACCTTGTAGTCTCCATAAATCCTGACAGTGCCATCACTTGTCAACACGGGAACAATGGGGCTAGCCCATTCGTTAAATTCGACAGGTGATATGATCCCTTCGCGCTGGAGCCTGTCCAGTTCAATTTCGACCTTCTCCCTCATCATGTACGGAACTGCCCGAGCTTTATGATGGATGGGTCTTGCATCCAGTTTTGTGAACGACTTCCCCCTGGCTAGCGTTGCAAACAGATCATCAGCCTTCGGTAGCGGGTATTGATCCTGTTTCAAAACTCGGTTGATCGTAACCTTGTAGTCTCTATAAATCCTGACAGTGCCATCACTTGTCAACACGGGAACAATGGGGCTAGCCCATTCGTTAAATTCAACCGGTGATATGATCCCTTCGCGCTGGAGCCTGTCCAGTTCAATTTCGACCTTCTCCCTCATCATGTACGGAACTGCCTGAGCTTTATGATGGATGGGTCTTGCATCCGAGTCCACATGGATCTGCACCTTGGCTCCCGTGAAATTGCCGATGCCTGGTTCAAACAGCGAGGGGAACTTGCTCAGCACTTGAGCACATCGGGTATCCTCCTCCTCCGACAATGCTTTGATCTCGTTCCATTTGATTTTTTTCTAACCAGTTCCTGCTGAACAGCTTTGGACCATTGCCTGGAACAATCCATAACAGTAAATCGTGAACCGCACCATCATACGACACCTTGATTACTGCACTGCCAATCACCGTAATGAATCCTTTATTATACGTACGCAACTAGGCATTAACTGGACTCAGCTTAGGCCTCACAGCCTTAGTATCCCACAGCCTGTCGAATGTCCTCTGGCTCATTATTGATTGACTCGCACCCACGTCCAATTCCATCGATACCGGCACAACATTTTAAGTTTTACATTAATCATTATTGGTTGGCTCTTTGTTAGGAACGAATACAGTCCATACATTTCCTCTTCTGGTATCTCAGATTGCATATCCGGATCCGCGCTAGACTGGTCATCATCCTCCACGTGGTGTGTCGCAGCATGCTCGCTCAGTTGCGGACACATGCGCTGGAGGTGCCCCATTCTCGAACAACTTTTACAACTATACTGTTTAAACCGATACTGAAGATGCCGATGATTTCCCTCACAACGCCAACACGGTGATATCGGATTCATTCTCGTTGGCAGACTTTGAGCAGCCACAGGTTTCGCATACACAGTCGGGTAGGCCCTGCCATATGCAGCTCTGCCAAACGACGATACTATCTTGTTTGCAGTCCGAGTTCCGATTTTTCAATGATGTCTGCTTTAAGCTTTTGTCCGTCATCATGAATGTTTGGGCAATCGTGATGGCTTGCTCAAATCCAGCTTCTCCACCGCCAGCAGCTTACGCAGGATCATCTCGTGGTTGATGCCAATTACAAAGAAGTCCCGCAGCATGTCTGCCAAAGCAGCTTCAAACTTATACGGTCTAGCTAGACGTCTTAGGTTGGCAACGAAATCCGATACATCCTGGCCCTCAGAACGAACGTGCGATTAAAATCGATATCTTGAGATGATGATGCCTTCATCTGGTTTGAGATGGTCATGTACCAGAGCACACAATTTTTCTACTCCTTGTCCGTTGGAGAGAGGAGATTCTTTATGAGTCCATAGATTTTCGGACCGCAAACCGCGAGGAGGATCGCCCGGTGCCGAACTGCGTCTGCCTCTTTCTCCATTTTGTTGGCCACGAAATACTGGTTCAAGCGGGCTCCAAAAAAGCCCAATCTTCTCCCTCCACGAATCGCTCCAGAATTCCAATTGTGCTCATTTTTGCATGCGAAGATTCTTGTTACCTCTTCGCCAAATGTTGTGTATGCAATAACTCAATAGACTGAATACTGTAAACTCTGACAGGTACAAACCTGGCTCTACTTTATTAGGGCCCAAAGTGATTACATTACTAGATGGCTGGCCTTTTATACCTGGGCCGCACACACGTACTCACAGTCCAGTGACCTCTGACAGTGGCGCCACCTGGTGGCTAGTAAACCCAAGCATACTACATGACATAAACACTATCAGAAAACAGCAGGGTAGAACATTGGATTATTGCTGCTATTCCACAATAAATCGAGTAGATAACTTTATATTTTGAACTATAGATACAAAGTGTTTAGAGGTTAATATAGCTATGAATAAGAATAAGCTGTAGTGTTTATTTCCACTTGTGTTGCTGTAATGTTATTACTAACATCACCGTTTAGTACTGTATATACAATCAAAAGTGTGCGTTAGAAAAATGACAGTCATTTGGAATCAAGATAAGCTTGGTCATTTACTGTCCAGGATGTATTGGTGGGAATGAGCAATGAGCAAATGCAGGTGTTAAAAAAACCCATAAAAATAAAACCATTTTGTTGCAGAGTTTCAAGTTTTCTTGAAACAAAATTTGATATGTTCAATCCACCCCTGAATGACGATTTGCCATGTTCTGGGCATGATGGATTATGACTGCAGTATCCAAGCTCAGTGTCAAAGTGCATCATAAATATACAGCTCCTAATACCAGTACAAACATCCGTGCCTTTGGAAACACACCATTAGATCAGAATTTTTAGACCAGAATCTTGCCGTTGCTCAGAGGGCAAGTTCGGAAGTGGGTCCGCTCTCAACATTTAAAAGATTGACAGCAGGTCCCGATCCTGTTGTGATCCCGCCTCCGTGTCAGTTTCCCAATGCCGGATCTGTCTGTGCTTTACAGACCCGGCACTAAGCGGCGGGTGAACCAATTGATATAGTTAAGAGGTTGCTAAAAGGTACTTAAAGAGCATTTTATCATCTACTTACTATTTTTACAGCTTTTTGAAGAGTTCCACAGCACTCGGGGAGCATGTCAGGTAAGTAAGTCGGGTTTTCAATGACTCTCCATTCCTCTGAATAGGTGAGAGCTGCAAAAGTGATATAAAAGCTACCATTTCACAGATGTTCACTTTCCAATGTTGTAAGCTGGAGCCTTCCGGATTTGGAATACATTTTTCAGCTTTAGGAAGGTTGGAAATGTTCGGATTAAACTCTCTATCCAGTGTCACCTCCTTGGAGCAACCTCTCTGTCATCTCAACATCAGCTGCCATCTATTCCAGCAGCACGGTGCCCTTGAAAAAAATCTCACCTTGGTCTTCAGAATCCCACCACAATCAGCCCCAACATCAGCAGCACCAACAACACCAACCTTCTCCACAATCATCTGATGCTGCACAGGACACAGGACACCCGACCACATTGCTGAGGGGAGGCCAAGGATAGCCTCACCATGGTCAGATTTACTTCAATTGATGCTGTACACCCTGGTTGTCATATGATGTGCCAGATCGGCACCACCCCACACCAGCAACATAAAGCATTCCTGCATGTACCCAAGCCATTCCTTTCACACTCATCATTATTGCGGGAGTACCGTTATGTCTCACCATTCATACAGCTCTATAAGCTACTTCCAAAGATGCACACAAATCTGTCCAAGAAGACAAAGTGTTGAAAATAAAAATTTCAATGTTTGACAACACATTAGCAGAAACTCTACATGAACATTGGCTAAAAGACCCAAGTGCATACCCTTGTGTGTTGTTCGTTGCTATGATTGGACATGATGAGGGCGAGTGTGAGGAGTAGCTAGTGAGATGGGGATGTGATAATGTAGATAGAGAGAGAGGGATGGGTGGAGGTGCAAGGTAAGTTGGTGTAAGGATGTGCAGGAGTAAGGTAGGGAAGGCTGAGTGATGGGGATGTGATGAGTAGCACATCAGGATAAGATTGAGAGTGGCTTTGCAGCAACGTTTCATGATTGACTGAGATTGCAGCCAGGTCCTCCTGACGACATTTCTGTTTGTGCCCTCCTGTACAATGTGCAACCAGGCTGCATTGGTGTCCTGGGGAGGTCTCTTCTGCCCATTGGAATAGAAGAGAACCTTCCTGCGGTTGTGATTCCCTCCATAAGCATCTGGAGGGTGACTACATCCATAAGCATCCTGAGGTTTCCACCATCATAGAAGCCAGTCTTCAACCAATTCGATTCACTCCACTTGATATCCAGAAAAGGCTGAGCGCATTGGATACAGTAAAGGCTATGGGCCCTGACAATATCCTAGCTGTCATGCTGAAGACTTGTGCTCCAGAACTAGCCGCACCTCTAGCCAAGCTGTTCCAGTACAGCTACAACACTGACATCTATCCGCCAATGTGGAAAGGATGACTAAAAAAAGATAAAGGCAGAGAAGATAGTATATGAGAGTAGACTAGCAAGAAATTTAAAAACAGAGAGTAAGAGCTTCTACAGGTATATAAAAAGGAAACCAGTGGCTAAAGTAAACGTTGGTCCCTTAGAGGATGAGACTGGAGAATTAATAATGGGGAACAGGGAAATGGCAGAGACTTTGAACAAATATTTTGTATCGGTCTTCACGGTGGAGGACACTAAAAAATCCCAATAATTTTGGGGGGGGGTACTTAACTCAATCACTATCACTGGAGATAAAGTACTACGTAAAATAATGGGACTAAAGTGGATAAGTTCCCTGGACCTGATGGCATGCATCCTAGGGTCTTAAACAAAGTGGCTGCCGAGATAGTGGATGCATTGGTTGTAATCTACCAACATTCCCTGAATTCTGGAGAGGTCCCAGCAGACTGGGAAACTGCTAATGTAACACCCCTATTTAAGAAAGGAGGGAGACAGAAAGCAGGAAACTATTGACCAGTTAGCCTACCATCTGTCATTGGAAAAATGCTGGAGTCCATCATTAAGGAAGTAGTAGCAGCACATTTAGAAAAACATAATGCAGTCAAGCAGAGTCAGCATGGTTTTATGAAAGGGAAATTTTGTTTGACAAATTTGCTGGAGTTCTTTGAGGACGTAACGAGCAGAGATGATAAAGGAGAACCAGTTGATGTCATATATTTGGATTTCCAGAAGGCTTTCGATAAGGTGCCACACAAAAGGGTACTGCACAAGATAAGAGCTCAAGGGGTTGGGGGTAATATATTAGTGTGGATAGAGGATTGGCTAACTAACAGAAAACAGAGTCAGGATAAATGGATCATTTTCAGGTTGGCAAACTGTAACTAGTGGGGTGCCACAGGGATCGGTGCTGAGGACTCAACTATTTACAATCTATAGTAATGACTTGGATGAAGGGACCGAGTGTAATGTAGCCAAATTTGCTGATGATAAAAAGATAGTTGGGAAAGCAAATTGTGAAGAGGACACAAATAACCTGCGAAGGGATAGAGATAGGCTAAGTGAGTGGGTAGAAATCTGGCAGATAGAGTATAATGTGGGAAAATGTGAGGTTATCCACTTTGGTAGGAAAAATAAAAAAGCAAATTATTATTTAAATGGGGAGCTATTACAAAATGCTGTGGTACAGAGGGCTCTGGGGATTCTTGTACATGAAACGCAAGAAGTTAGCATGCAGGTACAGCAAGTAAGCAGGAAGGCAAATGGAATGTTGGCCTTTATTGCAAGGGGAATAGAGTATAAAAGTAGGGAAGTCCTGTTCCAACTGTACAGAATATTGGTAAGACCACACCTAGAATACTGCGTATAATTTTGGTCTCCTTATTTAAGGAAGGATATACTTGCATTGGAGGCAGTTCAGAGAAGATTCACGAGGTTGATTCCTGAGATGAAGGGCTTGTCATATGAAAAAAGGTTGAATAAGTTGAGCCTATACTCCTTGGAGTTTAGAAAAATGAGAGGTGATCTTATTGAAACATATAAGATTCTGAGAGGTTAGATGCCAAGAGGATGTTTCCCCTCGTGGGGAATCTAGAACTAGGGGGCATAGTTTCAGAATGAGGGGTTGCCCATTTAAAACAGAGGTGAGGAGGAATTTTTTCTCTCAGAGCGTCGTGAATCTTTGGAATTATCTACCCAGAGAGCTCTGCAGGCTGGGTCATTGGATATATTTAAGGTGGAAATAGACAGATTTTTGTATGATAAGGGAATAAAGGATTATGTGGAGCAGGTGGCGATGGGGAGTTGAGGCCAGGATCTGATCTTATTGAATGGTGGAGCAGGCTCGAGGGGTCAAATGGCCTACTCCTGCTCCTATTTCTTACGTTCTTAAAACTGCCCAGGTATGTCCTGTCCACAAAAAGCAGGTCAAATTTGACTGAGTGTGGTACCAAGGAGTCCTAGTAAAACTGAAGTCAATGGGAATCAGGGGGAAAACTCTCCACTGGCTGGAGTCATACCTAGCATAAAAGAAGATGATGTGATAGTTGGAGGCCAATCATCACAGTCCCAGGACATCACTGCAGGAGTTCCTCAGGGCAGTGTCCTAGGCCCAAACATCTTCAGCTGCTTCATCAATGACCATCGTCTATCATAAGTTCAGAAGTGGGGTTGTTTGCTGATGACTGCACAGTGTTCAGTGCCATTCGCAACTTCTCAGATAATGAAGCAGTCCATGCCTGCATGCAGCAAGACCTGAATGACATTCAGGCTTGGACTGTAAGTGGCAAGTAACATTCGCGCCACACAAGTGCCATGCAATGACTATCTCCAACAAACGAGAGTCTAACTACCATCCCTTGACAATCAACGGCATTATCATCGCCGATTCCCCCACCATCTACATCCTGGGGGTCACCATTGACCAGAAACTTAACTGGACTAGCCACATAAATATTGTGGCAACAAGAGCAGGTCAGAGGTTGGGTATTCTGCGTTGGGTGTCTCACCTCCTGATTCCCCAAAACCTTTCCACCATCTACAAGGCACGTCAGGAGTGTGATGGAATACTCTCCACGCGCTTGGATGAGTGCAGCTCCAACAACACTCAAGAAGCTTGACACCATCTGGGACAAAGCAGCCCACATGATTGGCACCCTATCCACCACCTTCAACATTCACTCCCTCCACCATCGGCGCACCGTGGCTGCAGTGTGTGCCATCTACACGATGCACTGCAGCAACTTGCCAAGGCTTCTTCGGCAGCACCTCCCAAACCCGCAACCTCTACCACCTAGAAGGTCAAATGCAGCAGGCTCATGGGAACACCGGCACTTCCACGTTCCCTGCCAAGTTACACAACTTCCTGACTTGGAAGTATACTGCTGATCCTTCATTGTTGTTGGGTAAAAATCCTGGAATTCCCTCCCTAACAGCACTGTGGGAGAACGTTCACCACAAGGACTGCAGTGGTTCAAGAAGGCGGATCACCACCATCTTCTCAAGGGCAGTTAGGGATGGGCAATAAATGCTGATCTTGCCAGCAACGCCCACATCCCAGGAATTAATTTTTTTTAAATGAAAAAAAAAATGGGAGAGCCTGGGTGCAGCCCTGAACCTTGATGCCATGCTTGTCAGTGTTTGCAGCACAACTGTTTAAATAAATGTGGACATTTAAAGAAACCGGCTGATGACGCGTCATCAAATGACATCGTCAGACCTGCTTCCTTTTAATTGGCCGGGAACCTCGTAGGGCGGGCATAACAAGCCCCATCAAGGGAATGTCGTTGGGGAAGCCGGCATGGAGACAGCCGCGGGGTCGCAGTTCGCCAGCTACCTCGGCCGCACTGAGTCCGCCTCGGTAGGTGAAACTGCAGCCTTAGTGATTGGTTTACACTGTACAAAACACTAGAAAGAATTAAATGTTTTTTTGCCCATATTTAAGTTAATTTAAAATGTTCTACCTGGTTGTTGTGATATTCTCTGGGCATTGGAGGGGGGTGAAAACGACAGCTCCCATGATGCATCACACACACACACGTCTACCCACTGACGCACATACAAACAGTGGAGGCGATTTTGAAGCCTCCCACTAGGTAGAACCAGGGCTGTAGTGCCCCAAATATCACGAAGAAGAAGTTACTGCCCCGTTCCCACTGTTGCTGTGGCCGTTGCCATTTTGTCGGGGTCCTCGGAAGCACACAGCTTATTTAAGTATTTAAATCGGGGTCCTATGACACCAATAGGACCTCTATGTAGTTTAGAAGGGAACTGAGTGGAGCGTGTGTCATGAGGGTAAATGCGGAAGAAAATTGTTTCTCCTATAATATATCACCTGTCTCTAGTTCATAATGATCATTACCAATTTTGTATTAATTGTATAAAAATCCTGCTCCTAATTCTTTTGTTCTTATGTTCAATAATTGGAAGATGTGTTGCTATAATTTTTCCACATTTTGATTACTAACATAAAAATACTCATTAATATGTGAACAGAATATAGTTTCTTATAATAGATAGACATCGTTTGCATATGTTGATGAGGTTATTTATATACTTAAGTTGTTCATTTGTAACTTTGTAGAACAAATGTCTGATATGGAAGTAGGTAACATTTGGTGCCTTTCCTTTGATCATTGGAATTTTGTGGACAAATAGTTGTATAAATAAAAAATCCCTTTTCCACTGTTACATTACAGAATTCTGTTGCCACATTAGATTTATATGAATGGACTTCTCACATGGCGCATTCCACTTTGAGTCTGAATCACAAACCAATTGAACACCCCTCAACGTTATCGTTCTTTCAAAAATAGCACTTAAAATCACAAATACCCGAACCAAGCTGCAATACTCCCTTGCTCTCCATAACCTCACTTCCAATAACTTCTGCTTCATGTGGCTGCTTTCATTCAAATAAACACCACTACACTTTTAAAGGTAGTTTTTACCATGATGGAGAGTGCTGCATTGTAAATCTTGGGTTGTAAGTCTATGCAATTCTCTGCCTCAGAGAGCTGAGAAGGATTGAATATATTTAAGGTGGAGATAGACAAATTTTTGAGCGATAAGGGAATAAAGGGTTATGGGGAGCAGGCAGGGAAGTGGAGCTGACCATGATCAGATCAGCCATGATCTTATTAAATGGCGGGGCAGGCTCGAGGGCTCAGGTGGTCTACTCCTGCTCCTATTTCTTATGTTCTTATGTTCTTATGCATCAATTGACAGTTACCACTACTACTTCACTGCAATTTTTCCCTTTGTTATTGATTGGTCCTTCTACAGCCTCTAAATTCAAAATAAGACCAAGTTGCACAGGGCCCATAGGAAATCAGGCCATCTGCAATTACCCAGTATCAGCCATCGAACATGTCCCAAATTTCCAAAGACCTGATTCGTGTTTTACATTTGCAAATAGTTAAAACAAAAATCCATTCATTGTAAAAAGGTAATGTTAACATTATAAATACAATGTTTAATCCCTATTATTACAATATTTTTAACTAAAGAAGCTGATCATACCTTTGTGATAACTTCACTGCTGATGAGTTTTCTGAACAAATCCATTGATGGAAATAACAGTAGTATACTATTGGCCATTGGGTTTCTTGTGTACATCTGTTGAATGCCTGATGCCACATTTTAGTGCTTTATTTTACCACATTAACAGCTCATTTTTTGCAAAACAATTAAGGATAATTTACTTGCATTTTTGTGCACTTCTGTTTGCATAGCAAATTGCATAAAGCCCTCTTGGTGTTTTGAAAACTGGCAAACAGCCATATTTGTTTTCTCTTCCAATGTAGCAATTTAATTATGAGCTGAAATCTGCTGTAAACAGTTTCTCTGTAATGCAACAAATGGCAAAATTACAGAAAGCACACCTGCCCCTTGAATAAGTACCAGTAAACAATCAGCTGTCCAAATTTCAACCCTGCCAGTGCCTGATGCAACTGAAATGACTAGATTCACTGTCACACTAAAATATTTTACTACAGTGATAGTATCTTCTCACATTATGACTGAACAACTTTCTCTTTCAGGGCTTTAGACCTGACTAGCTTACTTCTGGTAGTATTTTAATAATGTACAATAATGCTGATCCTAAGTAATTGTCCCAGGGACAGATCAGCACATAGAGAATACTTGCTCCTGTATAATGTTGCCATAACGACAGTCGATGGGTTTGTTATTTTAAGTTTTCAATAGAAAAGTTTTGTCTGAGATTACATTGGTATTTTTTAAGAAAAAAAACCAATGCATTTGTCTTCAAAATGTTATTGAGAACTAAATCTAGGATTTTATAAGTTCATGTACCCCCATTTTGACCTCATGGATTCTTGTAACGTAATGCCAGAGACCTGGGGCTCAAGTTTCAGACGCTCGCTAGAACGGCGCACATCGGAGAGGCCTGCCTAATTTGTAGAACTAAAAAAGCGCCAAATACTTACCTCGCGATTCTCCGATATCTGTCGGGCCGTTTCCAGCTTGGCACGTGCAGCAGGAGCTGCTGGGGATGGAGCTACAGCCCTGCACCAAAAACAGTGCCGGCATCTGCGTGCGTGCGCAGTGGAGGCTGCGCGCGTGTGCAATAGCTCCTGGCCCTCCCAGCACGTCCTGTCTCCGGGAGACGACCCTATCCCTGGCTGAAGGGACATCGCCCCTATCCCGGGCCGAGTGGCCTGACAGTACTTAGCTCTTCCGCGGGCATCTCGCTGGGGGCGGGGCCCGCCTGAAGTCCTGGTCGGCGGTCATCTGCTGGGTGTGGGCCCCAACCGAAGTGGCGGCAGCGGCGGTGGCGGGGCCCGCCCGACCGGCATCTCCTGGGGGGGGGGAGGGGGGGCCCATCCCAGTAGGCTGTTGGAGTAGGTGAGCAGAAACTTTAAATTTTTTATTTATTGATTGATTTTTTTTAAATTTTTTTTTAATTTTTTAATTTTTTTGATTGATTTATTGATTTATTGATTTATTTATCATTTATTATTGATGATGGTTCTTTATTTGTAAAAATGAAGTGTTTAATGCTTGTAAAATCCCCTAACTTCACTCTAACTTCCCCTCCCCCCCTTCTATCTCTCGTTCCCTGCACCTAATTTCTAAAATGTAGGTAAGGTTTTTCTGAGTGTACAAAAATCTACACTTACTCCATTCTAAGTTAGTTTGGAGTAAGTTTTCGCTGCCTAAACTTGCAAAACAGGCATAAGTGGCTGGTAACGCCCCCTTTTGAAAAAAAAGCTGTTCCAAAACGAAACTATTCTAACTCACTAGAATTGGAGCAAACTAAATGCCGAGAATTGTAATTTCTAAGATACTCCATTCTAAACTAGTTGCTCCAAAAAAATAGGAGCAACTCGAACCGAAACTTGAGCCTCTGGACACCATCCTCTTAATGGCACTTGTGTCTAGTAGGGCTTGAAAGTTGGTTGCCTTGGAAATCGGAAGGCTGCTATTCCACCTGAACATTGTGAGAATGTAAGTCTGATGAGCTGCCCAACCTTTCTTACAAAGGTGCCAATGAAGGTTCATGTACCACACAATATCGTTGACCCGGTCTGTTTAGTCATCTGTAATTCCAAAAGAAATACAAGTTTCAATGTGCATATATGCACTTGTCAATATACTCACTTCTTTGCATTCTGTAGTGGAAAATTCCGAGTAGGTCATTGTTTCTTAGCAGCACAGGGCAGTAGTGCACACACTTGTGACATCCCGGTGGCAAAAGATGCTCCAGGATTTCGAAGATATATAATTTTCTCAGGTAGCATGACTCAGCCTTTGTACTAAATTACTACTTAAGGTAATATCTGAATTGCATATACTTGTAGTTCAAAAATATTACTCTTCAATCTTTCCTCAGTGCTGCACATATACCGACAGTGGAATGTCGGTTCCCTTCATAGGGATATGAAAGTGACTGAGCAAATGTGTGGACAGATTTTTTTAAACATTCAGAAGTCATAGTCCACAGTGCAGAACACAACCAGGGTTGAAAAGAGTTAGAGAATACTCAGTAACTCAAGAATTAATGATGGGATGACACTGCAAGCAGACTTTAAAAGCTTAAAGACCGAGGGAGCTTCATCAGTTTGAGAGAAGGAATAGTTTGGAATAATGGACTGAGAAGAGAAGCAGTGTATATGTGCAGCTTGGATGAAACGGTGCAGAAAAGCTCAGAGGAGCACTTGCAATATTGGGATTGTATAAATAGAAAGAGATGAGAACAGTACAAATAAGAGAGTAAGAGATTAGGGGTGAGAGATAGAAGTTGGAGGCTAGAGATGAAAGAGGGATTACATGTCAAACCACAAGCTTTTTATTTTATCTTGTCCAGGAGTGTAAGAAATGTTTCATAGAAGTCTCTTCAGCTATACAAGTATTCATAGTTTAGCTATTCATAGAGAGCAATGTTGATAGATCAAGAAGCATTTTGTACAAACAAGGAAACCAAAGGGGTAATTCTCAGCATTGCTGCTTAAGCGAATGGCTGCCAGAATAAATTGCCTGTTTGATATAGAACTCAACGTATTTTCATCCCATTGAGTTAGGGTCAATAGAAATGATACAACCAAGGATGTCAGTGGATGAAGATAGAATTATCAAACGCAAGAGTTATGATTAGAATGTTCATTGTTCTATTAAGGTCGATGAGGAAGGTTCTGGGGAGATTTAATTGAGTTATTAAAGATTCTATGGGGTATAGATAAATTGAACATTAATAATATTTTTGACATAATCACAAACATTGTAACAAGTGGGCGCAGATTCAAACTCAGAAGAGGAAAGTGAACAGTTTAGACTTAACTACAGAGAGGGTGGAGCATATATAGAGCTAATTGCCTGCGGAAGCAGTGGAGGCGGATAGGGGGACCAGGATAAATATTTGGCAGAGAAAACAATTCACAAACATGAGATAGAGTAATGTTTGTGTTATATATGCAGACTATAGATATACTCTCTGTGTAGTCACTGTATAGTTGCATAAGATGGAGACTTGTTTACCTGATGTACTATCAATAAGGTTTACACTGTGTATATACTATGCTGGTACCACTAGAGGGTGCAACTGGTGGAGACCTGGATTTCCTGCCCTGCTGGCAGGACTGTATAAAAAGGAAGCCACCATGCAGCTGCCTCACTCTAGAGTTATGAATAAAGGACCAAGGTCACTACAGTTTGAGTACAACACATTGCCTCGTGGAGTCATTCATAAGTACATTACAGACATAACAGCTTGATTTGCTTCAGACTGTGGGACTGTCCAGATGGACTGCAGTGGACCCGACCAGCCTGTCACAATCTTATTTTCCTTTGATTCAGCTGTTGCACTGCAAAAGAAATGGAGATCGTGAGCACTGAGGGTTGGCAAACCGAAGGAAGTACTGGGGCTGTGTGACTAAATGTAGAGTGGAATCACAAGTTGGAGAGTGGATCAGGCCTGGATGACCAGTTGAGGAATTCAGTGATATCAAGAAGGAAAAGGGATATGCTAAGACTCATTGTGCTGTTTGTAGTTCTGTACCGGACTGATTCAATGACTGATATTCAAAATAAATGCATTTCAGTCAGTAGAGTATTGTACACTGCAATGAACCATGTTTATTAGTAATCTGAATAACTGAATATCTATCGATCTATATATATTAAAACCACTGAGTGGGTCTCAACATTCCTTGCCAAAATGCACTGAAAACCCATAGGTCAAGCGACACAAGATATTTTTCATCACATTTACCTGTAATACCTGTTATACTTGAGGGTGGTGCTGTAATAAGTTTTTCAATGTTATTTGGCAACATTTGCACCAAAGCATCTGGTGAAATCCCTGTTTGTCCAGAAATGAAGATCCCTTCAAAGTACGGGCAGCCATTTCACAGCAGTATCCGTAATCAGTGGCTGTTTTTAGATGATTTTTTAATTCAATTGCTGAATTAGAATAATTTGGCATAAAGATAATGGTGCCAAAATTGGCCTATCCGATACGGTCTCTGACCGCCTGAATGTGGCGGCCACAGGGTGGCGCGAAATGGCCGCTGACGCTCCATGGAGGGGCCGCCATTTTGTAAATTGCTCTTCCTCAGGAGCGGAGCGGTGTCCAGGACGGCTCTGCCTGTTTTCCCGCCGCGGTGTGCACGTGTCAACCCCTTACCATCTGGTGGAGACCCCCTTGCAAAGTTGCCTCGCCGGAGAGGCGCCGCCGCAGCTTTTGCGGTGCTGATGACTGAGAGCGGCAGAGACTCCGTTCCGTCTCCACTTCTGCCCTGCATGTAATGGCCACTCTGCTCTGCCACCACTTCCACCTGTATGATGGGGCCACTTCGTCCCGCTGGAAAAAAAACCACGAAGAGCTGAATTTCGATGGATAGGCCACCGCATCCCAACACTTAAAAAATGGTAGGTGCGCCCCGTTTCAGACAGAGGTGAATTTCTACCCCAGTGTGATTTTATTGGTACAAAATCATAATACTATAGATGCTGGAAATCTGAAATAAAAATAGAAAATGCTGGAAATACTCAGTAGGTCAGGCAGCGTCTGTGGAGAGAGAAACAGAGTTAACGTTTCAGGTCGATGACCTTTCGTCAGAACTGGAAAAAGCTGGAGATATTACAGGTTTTAAGCAAGTGTAGGGCAGAGAAAGAGGGGAGGAAAGAGCAAAATGCAAGGTCTGTGATGGGTGGAAGAGAGATTAAATGACAAAAGGGATGATGGTGCAAGGTAAAAGGAGATGGTAATATGACAAGTAAAGACACAAAAGTGAAGTGAAGGTGTAAGTGAAGCGGGTAAATGATTGGCTGGTGGATTGGGAGTATTTCATCTTTTTTTCTTCTTTTTATTTCGTTATCAATAGGTAACCTTTGACATTGTTGCCAAATTAAGTAATCTAAGGGTTAAGTCATGGCAGGAGAGCCCAGACGTGTGTCATGCTCCTCCTGTGCTATGTGGGAACTGAGGGACACTTCCAGTGTCCCTGACGACTACATGTGTAGGAAGTGTATCCAGCTGCAGCACCTGACAGACCACATTGCAGCACTGGTGCTGCGGGTGGAATCACTCTGGTGCATCCTCGATGCTGAGGGTGACATGCATAGCACGTTTAGCGAGTTGGTCTTACCGCAGGTAAAGGTTACACAGACAGATAGGGAATGGGAGACCAGTAGGAAGAGCAGTGGAAGGTAGTGCAGGGGTCCCCTGCGGTCATCCCTCAAGTTTTGGGTACTATTGGGGGGGATGACTGACTCATCGGGGGAGGGCAGCAGCAGCCAAGTTCATGGCACCATGGGTGGTTCTGCTGCATAGAAGAAGTGGGAGAGCGATAGTGATAGGGGATTTTATTTTAAGGGGAATAGATAGACTTTCTGTGGCCGCAATCGAGACTCCAGGATGGTATGTTGCCTCCCTGGTGCAAGGGTCAAGGATGTCTCAGAGCGGTTGCAGGTCATTTTGGAGGGGGAGGGTGAACAGCCAGTTGTCGTGTTGCATATAGATACCAATCATATAGGTTAAAAATGGGATGAGGTCCGACAAGCTGATTTTAGGGAGCTAGGAGCTAAATTAAAAAGTAGGACCTCAAAGGTAGTAATCTCAGGATTGCTACCAGTGCCACGTGCTAGTCAGAGTAGGAATTGCAGGATAGCTCAGATGAATACGTGGCTTGAGGAGTGGTGCAGAAGGGAGAAATTCAAATTCCTGGGACATTGGAACCGGTTCTGGGGGAGGTGGGACCAGTACAAACCGGACGGTCTGCACCTGGGCAGGACCGGAACCAATGTCCTAAAGGGAATGTTTGCTAATGCTGTTGGGGAGGGGTTAAACTAATATGGCAGGGGGATGGGAACCTATGCAGGGAGACAGGGAAGTAGAATGGGGGCAGAAGCAAAAGATAGAAAGAAGAAAAGTAAAAGTGGAGGGCAGAGAAACGCAAGGTAAAAATCAAAAAGGGCCACATTACAGTAAAAATTCTAAAGGGGCAAAGTGTGTTAAAAAGACAAGCCTGAAGGCTCTGTGCCTCAATGCGAGGAGTATTCATAATAAGGTGGACACATTAACTGCGCAGCCAGCAATTAACGAATATGATATAATTGGCATCATGGAGACATGGCTCCAGGGTGACCAAGGCTGGAAACTCAACATCCAGGGGTATTCAACATTCAGGAAGGATAGACAGAAAGGAAAAGGAGGTGGGGTAGCGTTGCTGGTTAAAGAGGAAATTAACACAATAGTAAGGAAGGACATTAGCTTGGATGATGTGGATTCTGTATGGGTGGAGCTGCAGAATACCAAAGGGCATAAAATGCTAGTGGGAGTGATGTACAGACCACCAAACAGTAGTAGTGAGGTTGGCAACGGCATCAAACAAGAAATTAGGGATGCGTGCAATAAGGATACAGCAGTTATCATGGGCAACTTTAACTTACATATAGATTGGGTATCCCAACTGGTAGCAATACGGTGGAGGAGGATTTCCTGGAGTGTATTAGGGATGGTTTTCTAGACCAATATGTCGAGGAACCAACTAGAGGGCTGGCCATACTAGACTGGGTGATGTGCAATGAGAAAGGACTAATTAGCAATCTTGTTGTGCGAGGCCCCTTGGGGAAGAGTGACCATAATATGGTAGAATTCTTTATTAATATGGAGAGAGACACAGTTAATTCAGAGACTAGAGTCCTGAACTTAAGGAAAGGTAACTTCGATGGTATGAGACGTGAATTGGTTAGAATAGACTGGCAAGTGATACTTAAAGGGTTGATGGTGGATAGGCAATGGCAAACATTTAAAGATCACATGGATGAACTTCAACAATTGTACATCCCTGTCTGGAGTAAAAATAAAATGGGGAAGGTGGCTCAACCGTGACTAACAAGGGAAATTAAGAATGGTATTAAATCTAAGGAAGAGGCATATACATTGGCCAGAAAAAGCAGCAAACCTGAGGACTGGAAGAAATTTAGAATTCAGCAGAGGAGGACAAAGGGTTTAATTAGGAGGGGGAAAATAGAGTATGAGAGGAAGCTTGCTGTGAACATAAAAACTGACTGCAAAAGCTTCTATAGATGCGTGAAGAGAATAAGATTAGTGAAGACAAATGTAGGTCCCTTGCAGTCAGATTCAGTTGAATTTGTAATGGGGATCAAAGAAATGGCAGACCAATTGAACAAATACTTTGATTCTGTCTTCACGAAGGAAGACACAAATAACCTTCCGAATGTACTAGGGGACAGTGGGTCTAGTGAGAAGGAGGAACTGAAGGATATCATTATTAGGTGGGAAATTGTGTTCGGGAAATTGATGGGATTGAAGGTCTATAAATCCCCGTGGCCTGATATCTGCATCCCAGAGTACTTAAGGAAGTGGCCCTAGAAATAGTGGATGCAATGGTGATCATTTTCCAACAGTCTATCGACTCTGGATCAGTTCCTATGGACTGGAGGGTAGCTAAATGTAACACCACTTTTTTAAAAAGGAGGGAGAGAGAAAACGGGTAATTATAGACCGGTTAGCCTGACATCAGGAGTGGGGAAAATATTGGAATCAGTTATTAAAGATGAAATAGCAGCGGATTTGGAAAGCAGTGACAGGATTGGTCCAAGTCAGCATGGATTTATGAAGGGGAAATCATGCTTGACAAATCTTCTGTAATTTTTTGAGGATGTAACTAGTAGAGTGGACAAGGGAGAACTAGTGGATGTGGTATATTTGGACTTTCAAAAGGCTTTTGACAAGGTCCCACACAAAAGATTCGTGTACAAGATTAAAGCACGTGGTATTGGGGGTAATCTACTGACGTGGATAGAGAACAGGTTAGCAGACAGGAAGCAGAGAGTCGGGATAAACGGGTCCTTTTCAGAATGGCAGGCAGCGACTAGTGGAGTGCCGCAGGGCTCAGTGCTGGGACCCCAGCTCTTTACAATATTCATTAATGATTTAGATAAAGGAATTGAGTGTAATATTTCCCAGTTTGCAATCATTGAAAGTTGGCATGCTGGCCTTCATAGCTAGGGGATTCGAGTATAGGAGCAGGGAGGTCTTACTGCAGTTGTACAGGCCTTGGTGAGGCCTCACCTGGAATATTGTGTTCAGTTTTGGTCTCCTAATCTGAGGAAGGACGTTCTTGCTATTGAGGGAGTGCAGCAAAGGTTCACCAGACTGATTCCCGGGATGGCAGGACTGACATATGAGGAGAGACTGCGACTGGGCCTATATTCACTGGAGTTTAGAAGGATGAGAGGGGATCTCATAGAAACATATAAAATTCTGATGGGACTGGACAGGTTAGATGCAGGAAGAATGTTCCTGATGCTGGGGAAGTCCAGAATCAGGGAACACAGTCTAAGGATAAGGGGTAAGCCATTTAGGACTGAGATGAGGAGAAACTTCTTCACTCAGAGATTTGTTAACCTGTGGAATTCCCTGCCGCAGAGAGTCATTGATGCCAGTTCATTGGATATATTCAAGAGGGTGTTCGATATGGCCCTTACGGCTAAAGGGATCAAGGGGTATGGAGAGAAAGCAGGAAAGGGGTACTAAGGTGAATGATCAGCCATGATCATATTGAATGGTGGTGCAGGCTCAAAGGCCCGAATGGCCTACTTCTGCACCTATTTTCTATGTTTCTGTGCTTCTATGTAATTGGGCATAGCAGAATAATCAACATCTGCCATCTGGATAAAATTGGGGAAGAGGTTAAGGTCTGAAATTGTTGAGTCCAGAAGGCTGTAAAGCTCCTAATCAAAAGATGAGCTTCTGTTTCTTTGAGCTTAAGTTAAGCTTCATTGGAACAGTGGAAGAAGCTGAGGTCAGAGAGGTCAAAGTGGGAATCGAGCAGAGAATTCAAGTGCCAAGCAACCGGAAGCTCAGGGTCACACTTGTGAACCGAATGGAGGTGTTCTGCAAAATGGTCACCCAATCTGTGTTTGGTCTCCCCAATGGCATTGCGAGCAGTGAATACAGTATTCTAAATTGCAAGAAGTACAAGTAGATCACTGTTTCACCTGGAAGGACCCTGGATGGTGGGAAGGGAGCAGGTAAAAGGGCAGGTGTTGCATCTCCTGCGCATGCACGGGAATGTGCCGTGGGAAGGGGAGGAGGTGCTGAGAGTGATTGAGGAGTGGACCATGGTATCACGGATGGAACGGTCCCTTCGGAAGGCTGAAAGTGGAGGGGAGCGGTTGATGTGTTTGGTGGTGGGATCATGCTGGAGGTGGTGTAAATGGCAGAGGATGATCCGTTGAATGTGGATGCTGGTGGGGGGAAAGGTGACGACAAGGGGAACCTACCGTGGTTCTAGGAGGGAGGGGAAGGGGTGAGAGCAAGTGTGGAATGGGTGAGGGCCATGTCAACCACGGTGGAGGGGAATCCTCGGTTGAGGAAAAAGGAGGACATATCGGAATCACTAGTAGGGAAGATAGCGTCATCAAAACAGATTTTAATTGTGTTCCTTTCGCATGCAAACCTTCAGTCACGGTGGCAGTTGTGCTGCTTTCATTACATTTTTCAATCGACATCTGTGGTGCAACCCCTCCCCACCCCTCCCGGCGTGAGTTACATGGCAGCTGTGATATTGCAACTGACATTAATGTGAAAATGCTTGACTTTCCCTGGATTCCTTGCCCAGGCAGCGTAAAAATCTTGATGCTAAATACAACACAGTGTTCCATCCCATTTTGCCTTCAAGACGGTTTTGCATGGAATTCGCCCCCACCCATGATGGTAGACTTTTCGTGCTCTGTCTTGGGTTTTCATCTCAGCAACACCATACCTGTTGACCTGCTTTCCTGCACTCCCAACTTCCTGCCTGATCCCTCTCACTGGGCTCCCACCCCCTGTGAAAGCTTTTGGGGCCAGCTCTAGCCCCTCTCTGGCTTGATAACATTTTCAGTCCTGTCCCCCTCCTCCCCTCACTCCCTTCCCCCAACCACACTGCTGATTTGTATTTGTGCCTGTCCCACTGCGGATAATTTTCCAGTCCTGGACTCCCAACCATTGCTCCCGATAGCCTTCCCCACTGCTCTCCTCGCACCTCCACCTTTCGCCTAAATGTCCCTCTTCATTTTCTGTGCCCCAACAGTTCTCCCAGTCCTGCTCTCCGTCCCTCTGCCCCATCACCTTTACCCATGGTCCTTCTCTTAGCCCTTCCCTCCTCTCAACCTTCCCCTCCCCTTTTACCCATCTCTCTTTCCCCTCATCATCCCACCCCTCTTCTTTCTTTTCCTCCTTCTACCTTTCCCCTATTCCCCCTCCAGTCATCCTACCTTCTCTCCTCCCTTTTTCTCAGCTCCCTCCCTGCTCTCCTCACCCCTCTCACCCACCTACCTCCTCTCCTCTCCTTTCCACCTAGATCCACCTAGAAAAAAAAGGGTGGGGCTAACAAATCTAGAGCCCCCTGGATGTCAAGGGACATACAGGGTAAGATAAAGGAAAAAAAAAGAAAGCTTATGACAGAATCTGAGAATTCAATACGGCAGAGACTCGAGAGGAGTATAAGAAGTGCAGGGGTGCAATTAAAAAATATATCAGGAAAGCAAAGAGAGAGCATGAAAGAATGTTGGCAAGTAAAATCAGAGAAAACCCAAAGATGTTTTATAAATATATTAAGAGCCAACGAATAACTGGAGAAGAGTGGGGCTTATTAGAGACCAGAAAGGAAATCTGTGTGTGGAGGCAAAAGATGTGGGCATGATTCTTAATGAATACTTTGCATCTGTTTTCACAAAAGAGAGGGGCGATGCAGACTTTGCAATGAGGGAGGAGGACTATGAAATATTAGATGAGATAAACACAGTGAGCGAGGAAGTATTAAGGGGCTTAGCAGCTTTGAAAGAAGATAAATCCCCAGGCCCGGATGAAATGTATCCCAGGCTGTTAAGAGAAGCAAAAGAGGAAATAGCAGAGGCTTTGATCATCATTTTCCAATCCTCTCTGGCTACAGGTGTGGTGCCAGAGGACTGAAGGACTGCTAATGTTGTACTTTTGTTTAAAAAGGGAGAAAGGGATAGACCAAGTAATTACAGGCCAGTCAGACTAACCTCAGTGGTGGAAAAATTATTGGAAAAAACCTGAGAGACAGAATAAATCTTCATTTGGAAAGACATGGATTAATCAAGGACAGTCAGCATGGATTTGTTAAGGGTAGGTCGTGTCTGACTAACTTGATTACATTTTCCGAGGAGGTAACCAGGAGGGTTGATGAGGGCAGTGCGTGTTATGTAGTGTATATGGATTTTAGCAAAGCTTTTGATAAGGTCCTGCATGGCAGACTGGTCATGAAACTAATAGCCCATGGGATCCAGAGCAAAGTGGCAAGTTGGATTCAAAATTGGCTCCGAGGCAGGAAGCAAAGGGTAATGGTTGATGGGTGTTTTTGTGACTGGAAGGCTGTATCCAGTGGGCTTCCATAGCGCTCAGTGCTGGGTCCCTTGCTTTTTGTGGTATATATCAATGACTTGGTCTTGAATGTTGGGGGTATGATTAAGAAGTTTGCAGATGACACTAAAATAGGCTGTGTGGTTGATAATGAAGAAGAAAACTGCAGACTGCAGAAATATATCAATGTACTGGTCAGGTGGGCGGAACAGTGGCAAATGGAATTCAATCTGGATAAGTGTGAGGTAATGCATTTTGGGGAGGTCTAACAAGGCAAGGGAATACACATTAAATGGTATGACACTAAAAAGTGTCGAGTAACAAAGGGACCATGGAGTGCAGGTCCACAGATTCCTAAAGATAGCAGGCCAAGTAGATAAGGTGATTAAGAAAGCATATGGAATACTTGCCTTTATTAGTCAAGACATGGAATAATAGAACAAGGAGGTTATGCTTGAACTGTATAGAACACTGGTTAGGCTGCAGCTGGAGTACTGTGTGCAGTTCTGGTCACCATATTACAGGAAAGCTGTGATTGCACTGGAAAGGGTGCAGAGGAGATTTAAAAGAATGTTGCCTGGACTGGAGAATTTTGGCTATGAGGAAAGATTGAAGATGTTGGGTCTGTTTTCTTTGGAACAGAGGAGACCTTATCGAGGTGTATAAAATTATGAGGGGCCTGTATAGAGTGGATAAGAAGGACCTGTTTCCCTTGGCAGAGGGGTCAACAACCAGGAGAAATAGATTTAAAATAATTGGGGGAGGTATAAAGGAGATATGAGGGGAAATTTCTTCACCCAGAAGGTTGTGGGGGTCTGGAACTCACTGCCTGAAAGGGTGGTAGAGGTAGAAACCCTCACCACATTTAAAAGATACTTGGATGTGCACTTAAAGTGCCGTAATCTACAGGGCTACGGACCAGGAGCTGGAAAGTGGGATTAGGCTTGATAGCTCTTGGTCGTCCGGCGTGGATACGATGGGCCGAAATAGCTTCCTGCTGTGGTGTAAATTTCTATGATTCTATGATCCACCTCCTCCTGCTTCTCACCTTGACTCTTTCTCACCATCCCACCTTGTTCCTCCCTTCCCTTCTGTCCCACATTCTCCTTTCTTCCCTCCTCCACTCTATCTCTCCTTTCTCTTTCCCCCTCACCTCTCTGTTCCCCCCTCCCCTCCAGTCTCCCTTTATGTCCTCCTCCTGCTTTCCCTCTCTCTCCTCCTCTCCTCCCCCTCTCTCTCCTCTCTTCTCCCCCCTCCCTTTTCTCTCTTTCCCTTCTATTCCTCCCGCTCTATCTGCTCAGCTCCTCCTCCCCTCCCCTTTATGTTCTCTTCCCTCCCACCTAGCTTATGGTGAGAGTGCATTTTTTCTGCTTTATTCCCAGCTGCGAAGATTCGCTAGCTAATGCTTTACAGTTTACATAGGATTATATAGGATATACGGCACAGAAACAGGCCATTTGGCCCAACCAGTGAATGCCGGCGGTTATGTTCCACTCGAGCTTCCTTCCGCTTTTCCTGGGGTTCTGGGGTGAAAGAGGGAGCTTTGAAAGGCATTGTAAATGAGGGTTCAGGGAGGGAACAGAATAAGTACTTCAGTGTGCTGTTACCGATTGATAGTGTAGATATGGCCAATCAAACGCCACAAGGCCTCTGGACCTGACGCCTATCAGACTTCAACATAAATTGTCTTGGAGCGGGTGGAGATGGTTAACTGATTCATGCAAGAAATTAAATGACATCATTGTAATGTATGCACCTGTGAGGATTGCATTGTGAGTGGCTTAGCCAGTCACATGATGTTCACAAGACTCAATAAAACCCCAGTCAGTTAGGTCCAGGTTATCCACGATGAGGTATGTACTTGTGAACCCAGTGGATGAACTGATATGTAGTGTGATTGTTAAACCTTTGTTAATAAACCAACTAGTTCTTAATAACAATGTGTTGCTATGAATTCTTAAGCAAAGATCCCATGAAGAAAATACATTACAATCATAATTCTTCTTGTTTTTCAGTGTTATACAAGCCTCTGCCCAGCAGTGTGCCTTGGTGGTGATTTTGAGCACTGTGCTCTAGATCACCATTTGCTAATATTTAGGGACTGTTATATAACCCACAGCAACAGATCGCCATTACAATTGAAGGAAAGATTGTAAATGGGACTTTATTTTCAAGTGGTGCCCCATGAGAGGATGGTAATCTTTTTGGATTCATTTTATGGTGTGAATCACCATCCTACTCATGCCAAAGGAGAGATGATCGCCCAGTTGCTACTTTAATGTCCTTGTGACAATATACAACTAGTACGTGTGAAAATCCGGTGGAAGGAAAACTGCCAATTGATGTAAGCCTAAATCCAAGCTGTATGTTAGCAGAAATTATGTTGAAAAATTATGAGGGCCTCTCCCCTCCCCAGCTCTGTAATCTCCTCCAGCCCCCGAGGTGTCTGCGCTCCTCTAATTCTGCCCTCTTGAGTATTCCTGATTATAATCGCTCAACCATTGGTGGCCGTGCACTCTGTTGCCTAGGCCCCAAGCTCTGGAACTCCCTGCCTAAACCCCTCCGCCTCTCTGCCTCTTTTTCCAGCTTTAAGGTGCTCCTTAAAACCTACCTCTTTGATCAAGCTTTTGGTCCTCTGCCCTAATTTCTACTTGTGCAGCTCGATGTCAAATTTTTATCGCATAATACTCCTGTGAAGCGCCTTGGGACGTTTCACAATGTTTAAGGCGCTAGATCAATACAAGTTGTTGTTTTTGAATATTCTGGACTGGATTTTCTTCCACTGCCCCACCCACAATTAGGCAGGGCAATGTTGGAAAATGGAACACTGCAGTTCTCTCCCCAACCCCTTCGATGGCTGCTGCCGGCCACTCCTTCCACCTTCTGCCTTATGCAAACCAGCTGGGGGGTGGGGGAAGGCCCTGAGTCTCAGCCCATTTCCCTCCCATCCACCTCTGACCCTGCTGCTCCCTGCCACTGCCAGGTAAGCCATGGCGGTATGTCTGGGATAATGATGGGAATGGCTCCACATGTGGCAAATTGAAGAAAAGTCTCTGATTATTGACCTAGTAGAGATCACGGTATTGGGCGAGGCCTCTCGTCAATGTGTTTCTCCAGTCTTTGGGGCCCTGTGAGCCCTTTAATGTGGCTCCTGGCTCTTCAGGTGCTGCAACAGTGATCTGACAGAAGCATTGCCTTGATTTTCCTGGGGGTCGTTGACAGGTTCCCACTCCTTGAATACCTAATGACTCCTGACTGAGGAACCTGGGCCTAGGGTGTGGCGGGGGCAGGGTAGGATCAGGAAAACCTAACCCTTTATTTGGTAGAGAAGAAAAGAAATACTGAGAATGCTTTCCAACCCTGCTACTGTTTTCTTTTCTTTATCTTGTTTTTATTGAAAATGAATCACTGTTATACTCCATCTTTAGCTTATTGATTTTTCTTTTAAATCCATTATGCCTTGTTTGGTAATGGGTTTCAGGACCAGAATTTCTCTTTGCTTGAATGGTTCCAGGAAATCGAGATACAAAAGTGATAAAAGTCGGGCTGAATTTTAACCCCGAAGAACCGGTGTGTTGGTGTTGGGTGAGATGTTAAAACTTAAAAAACCTCAAGCCCAATCCCAACGCATCTCTACTCCACCCATTTCCAAGTTTAACAGAGGCAGCCCAAGGGGTGGGCAGCCTACCAGAAGGCTGATAGGCCAATTAAATATTTTAATGAGGCTAGCAGCCTCTGATTTAACATGCTTTGCAGGGTTAACCCTGGCCGGTCGCGTTTCCCAGGCCTCGGAAAACCTGGCAGCTGAAGGGAGGTGAGGACAGCTTCGGAGAGAAGGCAAGTGCTTCCCCTCCCCCCAGCCCCCCAAGCTCCTCCCATCAAACACCCCTCATACACACCCACTCCATCCCTCTGGGGTTGGTGATTGGCCCCGCCCACCACCCCCAGCGCTCCCACTATCAGCAGCAGGCAACTTACCTGCAGTTGCGGCCTCCTCCGGATTGCTCCCTGTGACTCAGGCTGACTCCCGGGCAGGGAACCTGTCAATGCAAAACTACATATGCTGTGGAGTCAAAATTCCACCATACGGGAAATCTCCGGGTTTCCCGACGGAAACTCCAACTCTCCGGCCTATGCAGCCCACCCCCATCAAGACTCAGCCCCAGAGTTCAATAGCTGCTTTGTGTTAACTGCAATTCAGTTTATGCCGTACATTTAATGATCATATCATAAAGAGTTTTCCTGTTGGAAAGGTTTTACAAAATAAATTTTTTAATATGTTTTGCTAAATGGCCTACCACCAGGGAGAAACTCTATAAGGAAAGATTTGCTTGAGTTACTATGTATAGTAATGTTGTAAATAGGTTCATGATGTCTCGCACTGTTTATTATTTCCAGTGGATTGTAAACACATTCTTACTGAGCTATCACCCCTGTGCTCACTGACCTACATTGGTTCTCGGTCTGTGAATGCTTCAATTTTGAAAGTCTCATCCTTAGTTTCAAATCCCTCCATGGCCTCACCCCTCCCTATCTCTGTAACCTCCTCTGCCCCACAACCCTCCGAGATCTCTCCGCTCCTCCAGTCCTGGCCTCTTCAAACTCCTCGATTTTCTTTGCTCGACCATTGGCGGCCGTGTCTTCAACTGCCTAGACACTAAGTTCTGAAATTCCCTCCCTAAATCTTTCTGGCCTCTCTGCCTCATTCTCCTCCTTTAAGACTCTACTTAAAACCTACATCTTCCCTGTCCTAATATCTCGATCTGTGGCTCGCTGTCAAATTTTGTTCGATAATTGCTGTTGTGAAGTGCCTTGGGATGTTTTACTAGGTTAAAGGAAATACAGCCACCAGAAAACATGTCCACAAACAGAACATAGAAACATGAGTAGGCCATTTAGCGACCGAACTCCATGTACCTGCCACAAATACAAAAGCAAAATACTGCGGTTGCTGGAATCTGAAATAAAAACAGAGAATGCTGGAAATCTCAGTGGGTCAGGCAGCATCTGTGAAGAGAAAAACAGAGTTAACGTTTTGGTTTGATGACCCTTTGTCAGAACGTATACCTGCCTTTGCCCCATATTCCTTAATAACTTTGGTTAACAAAATTCTATCAATCTCAGATTTAAAATTAACAATTGTCATAGCATCAACTGCCATTCATTGGGGCCAAAATTGGTGAAGGGCAAGGGCCGCCCAAGTGCCGCCCAGAGGACCGCCGATGGCCGCCGAGATACCTGACG
Organism: Pristiophorus japonicus; assembly: GCF_044704955.1. Lineage (NCBI taxonomy): Eukaryota > Metazoa > Chordata > Chondrichthyes > Pristiophoridae > Pristiophorus > Pristiophorus japonicus. The sequence goes on along the minus strand of NC_091980.1, from coordinate 115,899,750 downwards.
GTACTCTGGGCGGATTTTCGGTAAAAATGTCCTTGAAAGGGCGGCTGGCGGCAAAAGAGGGACTTTTGCCCCAGTGCTGCCGAGGATGGAGTCGGGCCCATGGAGGGTCGAAGAGCTGCAAATAAAAAGCATCAAAAAAAGACCTTCAGGGGGCCCCATCAAGATAAATCGCTGTAAAGAAAATAATTTAAAATTGTTTACTAACCTTTTTTTTCAGCTCTTCATACTCACCGTCGGGGACAGACCCGCCTCGTTCTGGCGCAGACTCCCGCCCGCATCAATCTGGCATCTTGGCAGACGGGAGGTCAGTTGCGCCACTTGACCGTCTGCTGACATCAGCGGGTGGTTCCCAGCGGCTCTCTGCTCCCGCCCGCTCCAGACCAAATCGAAACTGACACTGGGCGGAACGTGAGGAGAGATGTTGGTGGCAGTGGGTGGCAGTCGATGGCAGTAGGCAGTAAGGCCATCAATTTCGGCCCCGTTATGTTTCTAATCATAACAATTCCCTATATGCAGGCACCCAGTGGTGATGCGATTAATAGCATTATTTGCCTCCTTCAATAAGATATTGCTATATTTGTGGCAAACTTGATAAAATTGTTTCCTTTACTCTTAATTTCCCTTGAGAAAACTCCCTTTGAAATAAGAATTGCCCCACTGAAATTCAAGGTGGGTACCATATAAACACTGCAACTCTCTGAAATTCTGGCCGCAATTTCACCAACCCCGTGATAGGTCCACGAAGACCGGGGTCAGTGGCGTGTTGCGAATCCGCTCCTCGTTCCATCCCGCTCTGTGAAAAGAATCTTCTGTAGATTGGGCTGGTTAAGCCCGTCCTGTGAGGATCCCGGCCAATTAAAAGGAAACGGGTCCGATGACTTAATTTGATGACACATCATCAACCGGTTTCCTTAAAAGGACCATGGCTACATAGATTTTGACAGTTTGCTGTCAATGTTCTGCAGCCTTGAGTTACTGCAAACATTGACAAGCACTGCACAGAGGTGCACAGCTGCACTCAGGCTCTTCCACAGTACCCTCAAGATGCTCAGGGAGGGAGTCACAGCACGCAGGGAGTTTCACTTCTCTTCCAATAGGCGGAAGAGACCTCCCCAGGATACCAACGCAGCCTGGTTTCACATTGTACAGGAGGGCACAAACAAGGATGTCGTCAGGAGGAGCTGGCTGCAGTGGTGCAAACCTTTCAATGATCTCAGTAGATTACAAAATGTTACTGAAAAGCCACACGCAACCTCATTCTGCTGTGCCACTCATCACATCCCCATCATTCTGCCTTCCCTACCCTACTCTAGCACATATTTACTCACAACAACTTACCTTGCATCTCTACCCATCCCTCTCTATCTACATTATCACATCCCCATCTCACTAGCCACACCTCACACTCACCCTCATCATGTCCAATCATATTAACTGACAACACAAAGGGTAGGCACTTGGGTGTTTTAGCCAATGTTCATGTAGAGTTTCTGCTAATGTGCAAACTTTAAAATCTTTATTTTGAACATTTTGCTTCCTTGGACAGATCTGTGTGCACGATTTGGAAGTAGCTTAGTGAGTTGTATTGAATGGCGAGACATAAGGGTACCCCCCCACAATGGTGATGGCTGTGAAAGAAGTGGCTTAGCATTATAGGGATGCTTTATGGTGCTGGTGTGAGGTGGCACCAACCTGGTGCATCATGTGGCAGCCCGGGTATACAGCGTCAAGTGAAGTAAATCTGGCCATGCTGAGGCCATCCCTGGTGTGCCAGGCAGCAATGTAGTCAGGTGCTAATGCTCTGTGTCCTTTGCAGGATCAGGTGTTTGCAAAGAAGGTTGGTTTTGTTGTTGGTGATGCTGGTGTGTTTAATGATGTTGGTGTTGGGGCTGATTGTGGTGGGATTCTGAGGACCAAGGTAAGATTTTTTCAAGGGCACCGACGCTGATGGAATAGATGGCAGATGAGGTTGAGATGACAGAAGCGATCTGTCACTGGTGAGAGAGGTTGCTCCAAGGAGGTGACAGTGGATAGAGTGTTCACTACAAACACTTCCAAACTGCATACAGCTCAAAGGTTTCTTCCAAATCCTGAAGGCTTCAGCTTCTGACATTGGAAAGTGAACAGCTGTGAAATGGTAGCTTTTATACCACTTGTGCAGCTGTCAACTAATTAATGCAATGGAGTGTCATCGAGAACCCGACACACTTACCTGACGTATTCCCCGAGGAACGTGAACCTCGTAAAAAACTTGGAAATGTTAAGTACATGGTAAAATTCTTTTTAAATACCTTTAAAGTACCTCTTAATTATGTTAATTGACTGGCACAATTCGAAAGCAAGAAAGCAGCTCTACGGACGTCTGAAGGCCAAGGTCTAACAGAAAACCCGCGATCTAAACAACAGATGGTGAGTGGAGAAAGCATAAGAAATCCAGCAGCTAGCCGACAACCACGACGTGCGATGATTCTTTTGCGCAGTCAAGACGACCTATGACCCAAGCACCCAAGACCCTACCCCACTGCTGCCCAAGAATTTAGAGGTGTTCATCAAGGACAGAGAGACAGTCAGTGCCTGCTGGAAGGAGCACTTCACAGATCTCCTTAACCGAGACTCTGTCTCTGACTTGAGTGTCCTCGACTCCATCCCGCAGCATCTCAACACAACCCCAGCCTGGCACGAGGCTGAAAAGGCCATCCGACAACTGAAGAATAACACGGCATTAGGAGCAGATGGAATCCCCACCGAAGCAGTAAAGCATGGTGGAGAAGAACTATTGGCATGATACATGGGTCAAGAAATTCCTCTGGGGATCTTCCCGCGGGCAATTGCCTCCTCGCTGGATATTTTTTACGAATTTACCTGGTGGCCTAGGAGGCGCCCTGATTTCCGATAGAGAGGCCTTCTCCTCCTGCGCTGTGAAGCGCGCTCTCGTGCAGAGGGTCCCGAGGCAGAAGATGCAGTCATGTGTGACTGCTCAGTCAATCACGTAAGTATTTCACAGGTTCCCATTAATAGCACTGAGACTCGCGTAACTACAAGTTCTCAGTGCTATTAATGGGAACAAAAGCAATCACACAAAATAATAAAAAATAAAAACAGACCACACATATTTAAAATTAATTGAAGTTAAAGTTATTATGGGCTCAAATTTCCCCAACCCCTTTTTCTGGCGCCCACACCCGAGGTGCAACATTTTTGTCTGCCTCCAAGCGCGCTGAAAAAAGACGTCCGTATTCTGGCTGCTCCCCAGCGTCTCATTGGTCGTGGCGCAGCGTGGCCCAATGGATTGGGGGCAGAGCCTGGTCCCGGTACTGAAAACAGTGCCAGGATCTCTGCACATGCATGCTAGAGTCTGCGCACATGTGCAGTAGCTCCTGGCAGGCCGTTTCTGCAAACACGCGCTGCAGGCTGTGTGGGAGGGGCCCGAAGCACACCATCCCTAGCCCTGGCTGAATGGGCTTCCTCATCAGCGGTCCACTGCGTTCCCTAAGGTAGGACTTCAATTTTTTATTTGTTATTTACTGATTGATTTTGGTACTTTAGGTCCAGGGTTCTTTCTGTTTTTTTATTTGTTATTTATTGATTGATTGCTTATTACTTTGGTCTTGGAGCTTTAGGTGCAGGGTTCCTTCTATTTTTTATTGTTAATCAATTGCTTATTACTTTTTGTGCTTGTTGCAAATGTACTGCTATGTTTCACGCCGCGCATCCCCCTTCCACCGCTGCCTTCCCGGGCCGATTTACTTGATTTCTATTAGCATGTTACTTGTTTGTGCTTTTCCTAGCAATGTTTGGTGCTTGGTTTCAGGTCCTCTCCGGTTCCCTTCCCTCCTCTATCCCTACCCTAATGTCCGCCGATGTACTAATGTGTGCTGCTTTCTTCACTGCCCGCAATGCTTTTCAGAGCTGGCCACATTCGCTGACCTAAGTCGATTTGGAGTAAGTTTCAGCTGGCCAAAGTGGCGTAAATGGCTGGGAACACCTCCTTTTGAAAAAAAAATGGAACTAAAAAAAAATCTTACCTAAGTTATTCTGGAGCAAGTTTATTGGGGAAAATGGCGTTTTTCAACTTACGCCAGAAAAACCAACTTACTCCAAAAAAATTGGAGCAAGTCATGGACAAAATTGGTTTTTCCCGATTTTTAAAAAAGTTTTTTTAATTATGGTTAAAAATCAACTTACCGTAGTGGGGAGGGTTTTTAACAATAAACTATGTATTTTTAATTTTATTTTACAATTCTTTTTATGTGTTTTAAAACACTTGCGTCTGCAAAAGCAGGCTATGCACCTGCTTTTTCAGGTGCAAGATTTTTGAGGATATTTGCTGGGCAACATATGGGTAAATAGCCCAATCATGCCCGTACAAATGTCCTCGCTCCCGATCTGGCTACGATCTGTCAAGTTCCAGCTTGTCAGATTGGAAAAGCCAGTTTTCAGCGCATGCGCATTGCGTGCTAAAAACCGGCTTTTCCGATGCCTTCCCGAGTCCGTAGAAACATCGTACGGGCCCGGGACGTCAAGAATTCTGCCCCACTATCTCATCTCTCTTATCTGGAAGGAGGAGAGCATGCCAGGAGATCACAGAGACGCTGTAATCGTGACCATCTTCAAGAAAAGTGACAAGTCTGACTGCGGTAACTACAGTCTCCCTGAAATCGGCCACCTGGAAAGTCATCGCAAGAATCTTCCTCAATTGCCTTCTCCTTGTGGCTGAAGAGCTCCTCCCAGAATCGCAATGCGGATTCTGCCCACTAAGGGGCACAATGGATCTTCACCATGCGGCAAATACAAGAGAAATGCGGGGAACAGCATCAACCCTTGTACATGGCCTTCTTTGTCCTTACAAAGGCCTTCGACACTGTCAACCGTGAGGGACTATGGAGCATCCTCCTCAAATTCGGCTTTCCTCAGAAGTTTGTCATCATCCTCCACCTGTTCCACGATGACATGCAAACCGTGATCCTGACCGACGGATGCACCACAGACCCATTCCATATTCGGACAGGGGTCAAGCAAGGCTGTGTCATAGCACCAACTCTCTTCTCAATTTTCCTTGCTGCAATGCTCCATCTCACTCTCAACAAACTCCCCGCTGGAATGGAGCTAAATTACAGGACAAACGGGAATCTGTTCAACCTTTATCTGTCATTGAATTACAGTACGCAGATGATGCTTTCGTCTGCGCACAATCGGAGGCTGAACTCCAAGCCATCATCAACATTCACTGAGAAATACGAGAGCATGGACCTTACACTAAACATCCGTAAGACAAAGGTCCTCTATCAACCTGACCCCGCCACACAGCACTGCACGATTATCAAAATCCACGATGAGGCCTTGAACAACGTGGACCATTTTCCATAACTCGAGAGCCTACTGTCAACAAGGGCAGACATCGACGATGAAGTCCAACACCGCTTTCAGTGTGCCAGTGTAGCCTTCGGTTGCCTGAGGAAGAGAGTGTTTGAAGACCAGGGGCTAGATTTTACACTTCTGTGCAGATCGCCCAAAAATGGGCGTTATTTCCGGCGTGGGCGGCAAAAATGGGTTTTCAGATCGCTGGCTTGTCACCCATTCTCAAAGCCCCTAGTCTTCATTTTTGAAATTGGGAGTTACCGCGAGCGATATGAAATGGGCGTTAGCGTTAAATCTCTGTGACCTTCTGCCATAAAGTGTCGCCGTCCTTAGCAAAATGGCATGGCAACACTCGTTTCCCGCGATTCAGGAGGTCAGGGGTCATCATTACATGCGCAGAAGAGGAGACAGAGAGAGAGCAGAGAGGGACTGAAAGTGTGTGTGGATGTGGTGTGTGCTTGTTTGTGGGAGGCATGAGGGAGATTAACCAGCAGCAAAAAGCCTACTAAGCACCAAGAACATAGTTGTCCAACAAATAATATATTACATGGAAGGGATGGAGAAGGCCCTGGAGCTGGTAGCCAGGAACACTGGTGGCAGAGAACTCCCAGTGGTCCCGGAGCACGGCACTGCACCCTAAGGTGCCTCATCCCCATTGCCAACGATACATGAGAGCCAGCAGCAACATCTCGCTTCTGGCTTGGAGCACGTTCTCACCTCGGACCATCCTCTCCCGTATCCGTCCAAGCAACAGTTCGGCCGTCATCCCCCCCGCCGCCCCCCCCTCCAATGAAGCATCGCCTCAGGAACTCCTCGGGGAAGGGGTGGAGGTGGGGAGGAGAAGCGTGGCGGTGGGGGGGGGCGGCGGGTGGGGAGGTGGGGAAGGGTTGGTTTTTAAAGAAATACTTATGATTTCAGACAAATGTTCGGTTTACATGTTTTTTATTTAACAAAACCTTGGCTCAGATAGCTGCACCGTTACATGCTGGTGATTCCTTAACATCAAAGGGTATAATTACACTTAACTTTCATCAACTTAAACTTTAACTGTCACCAAGGTGATGCCCACCATTGATGCGTGACCTGCACACACACAGCAGTGTGTCAGCTTTGTAAATAACACCAACGTTCTGTCAGGCAAAGCGCTCATTTATCAACTCCTGACGTAAGAGTCTTGCAGCTGTCATGCTACCACGGGCCCTTTCATGCAGTCTACAGGGGGGCGGGGGCATGGCTTCAGCGTCAGCCTGATTGTCTGGGCCGATGTCTGCGTCCGCCTCCTCGTCCTCCTCTTCCTCTCTCTGGTGAGGTGGACTGTCAGACCCTTCTGGCAATTCTTGTCCCCTCCTGATAGCCAAGTTGTGCAGCATGGAGCACACCGCCATGAATTGCTCAGGGTGGTATTGGAGCTCGCCTCCTGAATGGTCCAGGCATCTAAAGCGCTGCTTAAGCACGCCAATGGTTTTCTCCACAATATTGCGAGTGGCTCTGTGAATCTCATTGTATCGCCTCTCGGCTTCGGTGTGGGTGTCACGCAGCGGGGGTCATCAGCCAGGTGGCGAGGCCATATCCTTTGTCACCAAGCAGCCAGCATTGACCTTGTGGCTGATTGTTAAACAAATCAGATACAGTGCTCTCACGCAGGATGTGAGCATCATGGATGCTGCCCGGAAATTTAGCATTCACTGCCATACTAATTTGCTGGTGGTCGACAACCAGTTGGACATTCAGGGAGTGGAATCCCTTGCGGTTCCTGAAAACCTCTGCATCCTGAAAAGGTGCCCACATCGCGATGTGCGTACAGTCTATTGCTCCCTGCACCTTGGGGAAGTTAGCAGTTCGGCAGAATCCTAAAGCCCTCTCAGTCTGAGCCTCCCTGGTCATAGGGAAGCTAATCAATCCTTCCTACATGCGTACAAAGCTTCAGTGTAATGCGGCAATGTGTGGCATGCTGAGACCGATCGCAAATGTCGCCAGCTGAGGCCTGAAAAGAACCCGACGTGTAGAACGACAGTGCCGTGATGACTTTGGGCTCGACGGACAGTGCAGTACTAATGGTGCTGGCAGGCTGCAGATCTCCCCTTATAAACTGGCATACCTCAGTGATAACCTCTTTGTGGAAGCCCAGGTTTCCGAAGGCAGGTGTTATCAGACAAGTTAAGGTAAGACCGCTTCTCCCTGTACTTGCGGGGGGTGTAACGTCTGATCCTCCTCATCAGTCTGGCACGACTTACATTAGGCATGTAATGTCTTCTAGGTACTAATTAAAGTCCACTTAAAGGCAAACAAGCAGTGCTCAAATATGCAAACTATTATTCCATTGAGTACTTTCAGGTAATTAGTGATCTAATCAATGTTCGATCTAAATTTGCATTACTTCTCAGTGGGAAGTGAAGTTGCTTAGTGAGGACAATGAAGTACAATTATGATGGTTCAACTCTTTTACTTTCTACTCAATCTACATGGGTGAAATTGAAGTTGCAGATTAGGAGAATGATGATTTGGAATTGATGATCAATTTTCTGTTATTGGCATCTGATGAGTAAGAAAAGTTGAAATCATTAACAGGTGATGAAAGGCAATGGACCTGTCCTTCTGCCATCTTGAGCCTGCAGCATGTAACTGGTCATCAAGAGAGGGTGAGAAAGGACAGGCCCCATTCCAATTGCTATCTGTTTTCCACCGATTGGTCACAAAGAATGAATGTCCCGACGAAGACACCTATTAAATTCCAATCGTTCACAGTATGATAAAGATGTTTGTTCAGATGTTCACATCACCTCCAAAGACCTCCAGAGTATATCTGAACTCCCCCGAGGTTGAAGCAGAGCAGTCTTTTAAATGATGCGACATGTGATTTAGAATATGGCATCCATAATGCAGTGAGTAGTTCCGGTTAGTTTCACTTCTTCCCGGCGTTTTTTTGGGCGAGCGATATTGTGGGCGAGATGATGAAGGTGACACTGGGCGATCTCCTGGGCATTAGTTTTGGCAAATGTGATCTTTACGACAAAATAAAGTGTGTGGTCGGTATTATTGAATCTTGCCGTTTATTACGTGTGGAAAGTAACGCTGGATGATATTATGGGCGTTGGTCTTGCCCATTTTGATGATTCAGCCCAAAAAAAGTGGGCGGGCGGTATTATTTTTTCTCGATGTTATACACATGGGGAAAGTAACGCTCGGTGATAAGTGTCCAAAAAATGGGCATCAGTTTCCATTTTGTGGCTAAATGGGCGATATCTTGACGTTATATGTCATTTCAACGTTAAAATGGATGTTAAGTGGGCGTTATGCATGTAAAAAAAGTGGAAAATCTAGCACCAGGACCTCAAACCCGGCACCAAGCTTATGGTCTACAGGGCAGAAGTGATACCAGCCCTCCTATATGGCTCAGAGACATGTACTATGTACAGCAGGCAACTCAAAACACTGGAGAAGTACCACCAACGCTGCCTCCACAAGATCCTGCAATTGGCAGGATAGACGCACCAACATCCCCAGCATCGAAGCATTGACCGTGCTCGACCAGCTCCGTTGGATGGGCCACATCGTCCGCATGGCTGACACGAGACTCCCAAAACAAGCACTTTACTCTGAGCTTTGACACGGCAAGCGAGCCCCAGGTGGGTAGAGGAAACGCTTCAAGGACACCCTAAAGCCTCCTTGAAAAAGTGCAACATCCTTAACGACACCTGGTGATATGTCCTTACTATACAGTATAAATGCACACGAGGCCCATACTTGAGAGAAGGTCACTCTGTGACCAGTTACCTTTATAACCAAGACCTCAAGTGATGAAGGTGGGTGGAGCTTCCCCTTTTATACCTGAAAGTCCAGGTTAGGAGTGTCTCCCACAAGTTCGCCCCTTGTGAGCAACGTTCTCACCTTATACATGGGTTACAACAATAGTTGAATACATGACACCTGGGAAAATCTCTGGCCCAAGACCGCTCAAAGCGGAAGTAAAGCATCCGAGAAGGTGCTGAACACCTCCAGTCTCTTCATCGGGAGCAAGCTGAAACCAAGCGTCGACAATGGAATGAGCACATGGCAACTCAGGCTCCCCACCCACCCATTCCTTCAACCACTCTCTACCCCACTTGTGACAGAGACTGTATGTCCCGCATTGGACTCTTCGTCACCTGAGAACTCATTTTTAGTATGGAAGCAAGTCATCCTCAACTCCGAGGGATTGCCTAAGAGAGAGAAGAGAGAGTTGACTGGCCTGCCACTTGGTATCGGGTCTATGAACCGCAGCCAGACACGGCACTTTGGAAACTTACAAGGAGGCAGTTCAGAGCGGGATCCCAACCCACTATCAATCATCATCATCATCATAGGCAGTCCCTCGAACGAGGATGACTTGCTTCCACATGAGTTCACTGATGTTTCAATGAAGGATCCGATATTCCAGTCCTGAACTCCAATGGAAGGGTGGAAGATGCCTGTGCGTTGATTTTTTTAACGTGTGGTGACCGTTGCACACCGGCCACCACACGGGCTTGACAGAGCTCAGCCTTTATCCAGTGGCAAGGGTTAACCAGGATGACTGGAGACCTGCTCTACTGCACGGACCTAGTGCGCACACATATTGATAGATTGAGTAGACTGGGTCTTTACTCGTTGGAGTTCAGAAGGATGAGCGGTGATCTTATAGAAACATTTAAAATAATGAAAGGGATAGACAAGATAGAGGCAGAGAGGTTGTTTCTACTGGTTGGGGAAACTAGAACTAGGGGGCACAGCCTCAAAATACGGGGGAGCCAATTTAAAACCGAGTTGAGAAGGAATTTCTTCTCCCAGAGGGTTGTGAATCTGTGGAATTCTCTGCCCAAGGAAGCAGTTGAGGCTAGCTCATTGAATGTATTCAAGTCACAGATAGATAGATTTTTAACGAATAAGGGAATTAAGGGTTATGGGGAGCGGGCGGGTAAGTGGAGCTGAGTCCACGGCCAGATCAGCCATGATCTTGTTGAATGGTGGAGCAGGCTCGAGGGGCTAGATGGCCTACTCCTGTTCCTAATTCTTATGTTCTTATGTTCTTATATCGCCGTGTGGGCAGGTCCATGCTGCCCTTGTGCCCTCGGCTCTTCTGGGCCCTGAACCCTCATTCGCCACTCCTCCACCAAGATCTCCCGCCGCACCTCCGCCACAATCTCTCGCCGCTGCTCCGCCACGAACCCTCACCGCTCCTCCGCCACAAAACATTCGCTGCGCCTCTGCCACGATCTCCCGCTGCACCTCCGCACCAAACGTTCGCCGAACTCCGATTGCTTGCAGCTTCTTCCCATACGACGCTACTTCTCGCTCTTTGCTCTCGCTACTTCGCTCACCAAGAAACGAGCACTCCGCCAGGGATGGAAGCACGGAACATCACGAAGAGCTGAGCCTTGCTGTTTCATCCCAATACGGACCGCAACTCAAACTGGGACTCGAATTCTGCATGGGCGGTACAGAACCAGGAGCCACTATCAATCATGCCTATATTGACAACGGGCCCACCTCCAAACCCGCACTCACAGGGCTGGTAAGATTCTGGCCTCTATATGTGAAATTGTTACCAAGAACTTGTGAAAATTTCAAAGGTTGGGATTAAATCAAATTAAACAGGCCTATTTCATCTTCATATATTCCTTTTAGAAAATGGGTCGCTTCTCTGAAATTGAATGTCTTGTTGTGTTTTCTTTTTGTGTTACCTCAATAGTTTCAAAATTTAGGACAGATTGCACTAAATTCTATTTATCTACAGTACGTTTGGCAGGCTTTTTAAAAATGAACAGCCTTGCCCTCATCTAACCATTGATAATTCATCACTTAAGGAACCAGTCAAAAGTATTCACATTTGAGGTTTGGTTACATCTGCAGGTTAGAGTTTGCTGTCAACATCCTTGTGATCATAAGCTTAACTTTAATACACTGCTAATAATATACATAATTTGCAGCATGAAATCATAATTAAAGCAGCAGCATATCGTAGCCTGGAATCTATGAATAGTTGATTGCTTTGGGTCTTCTATCTAGAATAGCCTTCTGTGTGCAGCCCTCAAAATGAGCCATACAAGCATTCTTTGTATGCTGCCATTTAGTTACATTTATTTTTCAGCATCATTTTAACAGTTGATATCTTGACTTTTATGGTCTTTGGCTAATTGTCTCTGACATTTTCCTGTCACGCACTTTAGCATTTTCATGCTGTCCGGCAAGTTCAATTTATTTGACTGTTCTGAGTATTTAAAAGGCATACTAATTGATCTTCTGTGGCATTAGAAAATATTTTTATTCTTTCTTACCCTGAAGCTGATGTTTTTGTGTTGCTGATTCTTTCTGTCTCTCCTCTTTTGCTTCTGTCTCTCTCTTTCTCCTTAGCTGCTTCTCTCCCTTGAACTCTTTTCTCCCTCTCTATCTCTGTCTTTCTCCCCTACATTTTTCTGCCTTTTTCTTCCTTCGTTTGGATGGTGGGTAGCATGCTGTGGTGTGGCACCCACCAACAACTGCAAGCTGCACTTAGAGAGGTGAATTGTGGGAACAATGTGACCCTCCGCAGCTCCCTTGCCTAATCACTTGTCCCCTTGTTCTTAATTCTCCCACCAGAGAAGATAATTTCCCTCTATCTACCATATCTATTTTAAAGGCCCACGCCCTCTTGTTGGGTGGGTTAAAGTCTGCCCTGCCCCCTGCCTGTGTCTCAATAGAGCTGACTGAACAGTACTGATGAATCCTGGGAAATTAAGTACACAGCACGTGCTCAGACTGCACAATCCAAATTTAATTCACAGTTCAGCTTTTGAGAAAAAAATATCAAATCCAAACCTCGGCTTTTCGAAGATGCTGAGGCCTTGAAGTAAAAGCTTTAATGGTGGCATTAAAAGACACGAAAGATAATTCAATGGATAAATTTTAACAAATTATTGTGAAATCTGCAATTTTTGAAATTTTTAATTTTCCTTTAAAAACTTATTTTGGTTATTAGAAATTTTAATAATTGACGGAAAAAAGTAGATGGAAAAAATTCAGAAAGCAATTAGTGTCACTCAGTTTGACACCTGTAACATTGAAAATACTGAGCACATTGCCACCCAGAGGAGTAACTGGTATACTTCGGATATTTACAATGATTTTTCAGTGAAACATGTATCCCACATTATTAAATTTTATATATAATTAATCATTGTTCATAATTAAATGGATTGTCTCAAATTTCTGTATTTGTGCGAAGGGCACAAGTAAGCTGTAATTGAGCATTTAATTGATAAATTGAAGTATCTGGGCTATCCTTGAGTTGTTGTTGAAACAATGAAAAGCTGGATCAATCAAATTTGAGAGTTAAATTGAAAATGAGGCTTGGGTCCAGTAATCAATGTTTGAATCCCTGAATAAGAGCCATTGAGGAAGTGGGAGAAAATTTGCTTGTATAATTTTTGAGTAGGACTTCTAAAAAGTGATTACTCTAGTGGGGAGATTGCCTAAAGGTAGTAGTTGACATGTGAAGTTCCACTGTATTGGCATCGGGGGGGGAAATTGCGGTCGGAGGCTTCCTTCGTATGAACGCCTCCGACCTGAAAAAAATCTACAGAAGTACCTGGTAGTCCCGGAGGAACATAGGATCCCGGTCGGAGGCTTAGATTTGCTGTGCAGCACATGGGAAGATGCCTTTCAGGTACGTATGTACAAGCTGGAGTCACGTGGGCCTGGACCACCAATCACTATGCAGTATATTCTCATTGCTAAAAATGGAAGCTCTGTTTGTACTATCAATGAGAAACCCCCCCTAAAACACTGAAACACAGCACAATAAATAAATAAAACACCTCACGTATTTAAAATTAATTGAAGTTAAATGTAATTAAATATTTTAGAAAAAAAATTATTTTTTGGAATTTTTTTAATGTGTTTTAATGGTGTTAAAAATAAACTTACCTTAATGGACAGAGTTTTTAATATAAAAATTAGTGTTTAAATTTAATTTTTATGTGTTTTAAAACTCTTACACTGGTAAAAGTAAGCTACGCGCCTGCTTTTACCAGGCATAAACGTTTGAAGGACATTCGCTGGGCATTAGTTGGGCAAATAGCCCAATCTCTGCTGCGCGGATGTCCTTCTCCCAGGGATGCGGAGGATCTGTATGAAGAAATCTTGACAGATCGGAAAAGCCTGTTTTCGCCGCATGCTCATCGTGCCCTGAAAACTGACTTTTACTAGGCCTCATTAGGTATGTGCGCTCTCCATACGGACCCAGTGAGGCTGGAATTTTCGGCCCATCGTGTGGCAAATCTGTAAATTAAAAGAAAATCTCCAACAATAAGTAGAATCTGAAGAAATGAGACTCCACACTTGTAAAAGTTAACTTTCAGTGCCAGAGAGGTTGTTTGGCAGTAATTAAGACTTATTGCATCATTAGAAATTCACTTACACTGGAAAGTACAAGCCATAGCTTTTTCTGGTGTTTAGTGGGTAAGTCCCTTACATGGATTTCAATGCCGGGTCTATTGGCGATATACCGGTAAATCGCAGGTAGGGAGGAGTGGGGTAAATCAGACAACAACTTCTGGATTTCAGCATTTTACAGCATGTGCAGACCCCAGAGGTTACCGTCTGATTTTCTCTATGATAACAGTGAGCGCTGATAACCTCACCATTATTATTACTGCAAAATCCAGGCCACTACCTTTATTATTTAAATTTACAGTGTTATTAACGTAACAAGAAATTGTCCAAGGTTTTAACCAATATATTTAGTCCGTAGTTGTAGTCCATGGTGACACTCTCACTGCCAAATATTTTTATATCAGTACAAAAAATGAGGAATAATTGTCTAACTTGCACCATTCAATATGTAGCTGTATCTTCTCATTTGGTTATTTTTGAAAAATGTATTAAGTTCCACATGGCTGCCTCTGATTATTTGTTTTTTTTGTGCAGTTGTATAACCTGTGAGATCTGTGACAGGTTTATACACTTTCCAATATGTAATATTATCTCCTTAATCTATTCATTCCTTTCAAAAAATGGAATAATGTTAACTTGTTTAAGATGGCTGTTATTGCCAGTGTTTCATCTTGATTCCTTAGTAATAAGATAATATGCACTTGTTTCAAATTCAATAAGTAGCCTTCATCTAAAGATAATGCCGTGACTTGAAATAAGTGATATGGCATTGCACATTCCACTCTGCCCCACATGTGCTTTTATTCATAAGAATTTAATAAAACAAAGTGACCTTGGTGCTGCTGTTGTGGCCGACTCTATGGTAATCCGAGCAACATTCCCATCTTGTCTGGTACTCTTGCCGCCAGTTAAGTCAAACAGTGCAACTGCAGCCAAAAGTCTGCTCTCCAACATCTCAGTTGGACAAAAAATACCAAAACTCAGCCAAAGCAACCAGAAAATTACTCCAAAAAATCCCCAGCAGCCAAAAACGACTATTCAGAGACTTAACTGAATGAAGGTGGAAGTTCCCTTTAAATATCACTGCTTCAGTCTGCTTTCTGAGTGTTCTCGCCATGTTTTTCTGGGTGGGCTTAAGAATGAGCAAATCAAGCTTCTGCCCCAATTTACTCTATATCTCAAAGACTTTTGCCTCTGTAATTTCACCCACATCCGTATCTCGTCATCATCATCATCATAGGCAGCCCCTCGGAATCGAGGAAGACTTGCTTCCACTCTTAAAATGAGTCCTTAGGTGGCTGAACAGTCCAATACGAGAACCACAGTCCCTGTCACAGGTGGGACAGATAGTCGTTGAGGGAAAGGGTGGGTGGGACAGGTTTGCTGCATGCTTTTTCTGCTGCCTGCGCTTGATTTCTGCATGCTCTCGGTGATGAGACTTGAGGTGCTCAGTGCCCTCCTGGATGCACTTCCTCCACTTAGGGTGGTCTTTGGCCAGGGACTCCCAGGTGTCAGTGGCGATGTTGCACTTTTTCAACTCCGTATCTATCTCAGTGTTTGTCACCTCCAAACCCGACTGTTCCAATGCTCTCCAGACTAGCCTGCCATCCTGCATTATCTGTACACTTTAGCGCATCCAATCTTCTGTTGACCATATCCTATCCCGCATTAAGTCCCAATTGCCTATCATCCATGTTCTCGATGACCTAAGGTTGGCTCCCAGTTTTACAATGTCCTAATTCAATTTTTTTATCATTGAATTTAAATCTCTCCATTACCTCACCCTCTTCTACCTCTGTAACCTCTTCAAGTCCTACAATCTTTCTGAACTCTCCATTCCTCTGACTCTCACCTCTTGTGCATTCCTCCCCTCCCTTAACCTACCATTGGCGGCTGTGTCTTTCGCCACGGCCCCACGCACTGGAACTTCCTGCCTAAATCCCTCCATCTATCCACCTATCTCTCCTCCTTGAAGAACCTCTTTAAACACACCTCTTTGAGCAATGTTTTGGTCATTTCTACTAAGGCCTCCATTGGCTTGGCATCCATTTGTTTGATCACACTTCTGTGAAGTGTGTGGGATTTCTTTCTACATTAAAGGCTAAGTGAATGCAAGTCGTCGCAATAGAAACAAACATGCCAAAGTAAAATAGTGCATCTGGGAACTTTAGAAACTGGTAACTATTATTTTCCCTAAGTTCCATATCTTATATTCAAACTCTGTGCATTTTCATACTTGCATTTAGGCAGGAAGTTCCAGTGCGTGGGGCCGTGGCGAAAGACACAGCCGCCAATGGTAGGTTAAGGGAGGGGAGGAATGCACAAGAGGTGAGAGTCAGAGGAATGGAGAGTTCAGGGAGATTGTAGGACTTGAAGAGGTTACAGAGGTAGAAGAGGGTGAGGTAATGGAGAGATTTAAATACAATGATAAAAAAATTGAATTGGGACATTGTAAAACTGGGAGCCAACCTTAGGTCATCGAGAACATGGATAATGTGGAATACAAATGCTACCCATCCCCCATCTACAACTACCAGAATATGGGCCAACAATTCCGGTCTCCCCAGGTTCGTACGGAGTTCCTACGGACCCGGGAAGGCATCAGAAATGCCAGTTTCCAGCGTACAATGCACGTGCGCTGGAAACCGGCATTTCCGATCTGTCAAGTTTCTGGCTTGACAGAGCGCACGCACCTCGGGAGCGAGGACATTTGTAAGTGAAAATTTCCAATATTTACGCTTACAAATGTCCTCAAAAATCTTGCGCCTGAAAAAGCAGGCACATAGCCTACTTTTACACGCGCAAGTGTTTTAAAAAACACAAAAACATATAAAAATAAAGTTACTAAAACATATTTTATCATTAAAAACCCTCCCCACAATGGTAAGTTTATTTTAAAAAACTTTTTTAAAAATCGGGAAATTCTTTTTTTTTTTACAGACTTTAATAACTTTAATTTAAATGAATGTAGTGTAGTTATTTTCTATTTTTTAATAAGTGTTTTGGGTGTTTGGGGCTGTGTTTTGGGTGTTTCGGGCTCTATCAAAATCATAGTAATAGGAGTTTAGGACCCTGCGGAACTCCTATTACTATGATACTTTACCTGATTGGCTGGCCAGAGCCATGTGACTCCAGCTGTAGGCCTGCGCACGCATCGACGTGCACGCGCTGCGACTCGCAGTCAGCTCACGCCACAGCATCGGAAAGTCGAACGTGGACAGCAGCTTCAGGTAGCTGCGTATTTTTTCTCTAAAAGCCCGCAGGAAAGCCAAAACAGAATTTCAGGGCCTATATGTTTGTCCTTAGAGAAAAGCACAATAACAATTCAAGATCATAATTTTAAGAAAATTACACCATAAATGCAGCTGTACTGGACTCAAAATGAGTTTTTCTAATGATGGTGAGAGACTACACTTATTGGAAAACCAGAGTGAGTAAAAGCCATGGCTTATGTCCAAGTAAACTTAAAACTAACTGAGGACATATAATAGTTGAAAATCAATTGCATAATTAAAACAAGTACTCAGTATTACTCTAATCACTGACCAATCTATTATCTGTTGTATTCTTCAATATTAACTCCTGCTATAAAAATTCCCCACTGCTTTTTAAAAAAATGGACAAGCTAATATGTGTGCATCAACACGTGGTATAAAAATGGAAGCTATCAGTCTATTTGAGGAATAAATGTATGGTCTGGACTTTGATTTATTAGTGTACAGTTATTTCTTTTTTTTTAATGAAACCAACGCTTCAGAGCTGTGTTCCTAAGGCACTATTTACTCAGTCTCTTCACTGCATAATCTAGCACTTGGATCGATGACCTTGATTGTGTGAGCTGAGCTGCCCTTCCCACAGTCACCTTGCAGTCTTGGAGGAGACGCAGGATATCTGTGCACATTAGGACTTGTTGAACATTGAGAACCTTCAAATTCTTGGTGTCATGGGCTAAGAATTTATTGATTCTAAGAACAGTGTACATTTGATTGCACTGTTCTCATACCATTAGCAGACATTCCTTCCAGAAACACATACGATTTTCTTTTGTATTTTTGGTGAATTCCTACAATATTTTTCTGTCTGTACATGCACAAAGCACACTGCATCAAGTATGGAAACAAATAAAATGTCAATTTTGTTTCCATCGAAGGTGGGACTATTCAGGAAAATTGTCTTGTAGAAAATACATATTGTACTGTAATAGTTGTATGTAAATAGAACATGTAAAATCTTCATTCTCTCTGCTTCATTTGTTTGTTGCTTGTCCTCCTGTCTTTGCTGCGTTTCTTTTTTACCGTTAGTGCCTGCTCCTGCTACCTCTGCACTAGCCAAAATATAGTGATAAACTAATACTGCTTGGGCTTGTCAGCTTGCCAAGATTATCTCAGTTTCTAGGAGGATTTTCGTCATATTATGAATTTACTGTCTGATTGACTAAATAGTTAAAATCAATCAAAAATAGCACTTACAGCTAGTAAGAAGTGCAGTCACTTTCTTAAATTTAAATTCAAAACAGTTTGCATATATTTTTTCTTTCGATTAATCCTTCCTGGGAACTGGCTGAGAGAAGATTGATATTACAGCCAGAAAAGGTCAACACTTATAATAAATGCAATGGAATGACATTTAAAATGTTAGTCAATGAAGGGTATGTACTAACAACTTCGTCATTTTGAGATATTAGTACTTAAAGCTTTTTAATCGAGGGAAAAATTCAGTATCGCCCTGTTTGGAGGCGGTAACAGTCGGGAGGTGCCAGACTTCGCGCCAGGCGCTGAAGTCTCGCTCCTCTCCAGAAATTCGGGTTACCGCCGGTGGAAGGAAGTGGAGTGTTAAATCAAGCGCTCCACTTCCTTCCTGGGGAGCTAAGGGGGCGGACGCCTCAGCAACATCCCGCGCTGTGCCGTGCAGCACTGCTGGGTCCGAGGGCCCCTTCCCTCACTGAAAGGGAAGGGGCCATGCTGCCGACTATGTATAAGAAAAAGGGTCCTGCCTAGACCATTAGGGAGCAGGGGTGCCACATGATAGCCCGGCTCACTAGCAGAGTGCCAGGCTGAACGATCGTGGCCAGGACCCCACGAAGGTCAGGAGCGGAAAAACAAAGGTACGTTTTTTAAATTTGTGACGCGGCCGCCTCGCATTTAGTTTTCACCCCGGTAGCGGCTGGCCGCCCGAGACACGCCTCCTGCAGCTGCCGGTTTTTTCGCCCGGCGCTGCTGCAGGGGGTGAAAGTTAATTTTGTTAATTACAGGACGATGCGCTCAGCAATTATGTCACGATCTCCGGGCGCAAGAAATCGGGGTGCAACACCGTAGCGTCAACGCTAAAACCCCGCCCAATATGGCGTGAGACGTTAACAGCGCCCTACCGGGTCACCAACTCATCTGCACCTCTCATTAGCGCCCCCGTGGACGCTTGCGAGAGACGCAAATGAGTTGAAATTCTAGCCCCTGATGTATAAACGCATACAATACATACCTAATACATTATAATTTTGTTTCTGACTGCTTTAAGTATTTAAAAAAAAATGATGTTACACTTAATTAGGGTTAATGAGATCCTGCTGCTTTGCAGAGTATGAAATACTACCTATAAAGAGTAAAATTAATGGCAGCAAATCTAATACCACTGAGATATGAATTAAAACTTCTCCTTTTCATTAGATAGTAATTCTAAGTTAAATTTATTTAAAAACTATGCCATTCGTGTTAGTACAATATTTTATTAGTCTTGGACCTCTCAGCAAATTCAAAGTGCAGTCCACATTTGTAAAAAAACGGCCTCCACACAGTGCACCAGTTGCTTGCGAGAAATGCAGCAGATCCACAACTTTGAACACTTAGGCCTGATTTTCAGCTGCCAGCCACTCATTTCTCACCTGAACCCAGGTGGCCAGCAACTTTTCATAATTTTTAAAACTTCCATTAAGTTTCCCCTTCGCTCCCTCTGCGCCAGTGAAAAGAGGCCCAATATCCTAAGTCTCTCCTTAAAATGATAGTCTCTCATCCTTAGCATCATTATGGTGAATCTACACTTTACACTCTCTATGGCTTTAATGTCCTTTCTATAATGGAGTGCCCAAGACTACTCTAACTGTGGCCTAACCATTGCCATATGCAAATTTCTCATAAACATTTTGCTCCTGAATTCTATGCTCCTGTATTATAATTCTATGCTTTAATATTAAAATGCAGATTTCTACTGGCCTTTTTTTTAATGACTTTATCTCCCTGTATTTCCAAGGAATTATGTATTTGAAACTCCGTCTCTCATCCATACCCTTCAGGATCTTTCCATTGAATGTATACTCTCATTCTTGTTTCTGCTCCCAAAATATATCATCTCATACTTCTCCACATTAAGTTGCATCTGCAATATGCTTTCCCATTCTGCAATGTACTTCTGAAGTCCTTTAGTCCACCTTGCTCTTTGCTTAACCCCTTACTTTCGTGCTGTCATCAGATGTTGATATTTTATTCCTTTGGTTAAGTCCAAATGTATAGATGGAGAACAAACATTGACTCAACACTGTCCCTTGGGGGGTACCATGACTTCCAACCTTTCCCCAGTCCAAGTTAAACCCATTAGCCCTATTCCTTTGTTTCCTGTCCGGGTGGAGATCTGTGCATCATCATCCCATTTCTTCTTCTGTCCACCCAAGCAGTGCCCGAATATTAGGTGGGACTTGGTGGGAAATTGTTAGCAAACAAGGAAGCAATAGGCTTCCAACATAACTCCTGGGCTAGGCTCCAACAAGGCTGGAGTCTCTGAAAGGACTTTGGTCCTTGGGGAGCTGAAATCCAAGTTACATAAAATTGAATGATTTCCTGTCTTATTCATGAAGGAAAAATTTATTTCCAGTCCATGTAAAGTAATACCGCTGAAGCTTTATATGATATTTATTGCTCTTTAGTAATAAATCTTGCCTTATAGAGGGACCATGTAACTGGTGTGTGTATATCATATATATGAACACAAGAAAACCTTTAGACTTACCTAAAACTAAGTACAACTCTCTGTGCATGGTTGCATCATCTATAAATTATATTTATTGTAATGGTTGGGATGAATTTCTGAGATATATCTGGCTCCTTATTAGTATTGGGCTATTTGTGCATACAAAAAACCAGAACAAATTTTAGTGGAGTGTGGAATGGAACTTATAACCCCTGACATATGACACTCTAACAATTCATTATTTTGTTTAATATGTACAGGTAGTTATATTTGAGTTTTTACAATGAGTTGGCTTGTTAAACTGGATAACCCTGAATTTGACATCCACTATTCCTTCCCCTTCCCCAAATCCCCAGCTCAAAGAAAAAATACAGTGGCTGTGAATATCTGCAGAGTGCTGAGAAGTACCTGACCTCCAACAAGCTTTGCAGAGCTATAGGGTGTTCACCTCATTTGCATGGCTTCAGTGGGCTGGGGACAACTTTAAAATCAAAACCATTTACTTGGCTAATCTGTAGGTGACCAGGCAACGATCCTGGCCTGGACCCCCACTTCTTCCAGACAATCAGCTGACGTGCCTGGTCAGACATAACTGTGCCAACCATATGCCAGCCTCTGTATAGGCGCAAAGCAAGGGAACTGCAACTTCTGGAATCGTTGGCCCTGGTCTTGCTGCCCCTTGCATTGATGACCATGTTTGTATCAGGCATAACTGGGCCCAGTCTAGTTTCCAGCAGACCGATCTCAATGGGAGTCCACCAAAAGAGCCACAGATTTTTTGCTGCAGTGTAATTCACGCATAACTCAATGAGATTGATTTTAACCCTATCTGCCTGGTGAAACTGGACAGTTAGGCTGGTAAACTTTTCCGAGTTACTTATCCACCCTGAAGCCACCCCGATCCCACTATCTGCAGAGTGAGCAGCATGGACACCCACCCATAGCCAGCGGGGTCCTTCTTTACATAAGCATGGCTGGTCTTGATGACATCATCAGGACCCAACTACAATTTTAATTCACCTACCAGGCCAACCTGGGACAGAGAGGATCAGTCTCAGAAAAGGCCCAAAAAGTGTTTTTCTTTCCTTTGTAGGGGCAGGAGTGCTCCTGTAGACACACAAGGAAAGCTTAGGCCTTCCCTGCTCTGAATTTTCGCAGATGTGAGACCTGTGCAGGACACCCCAGAACCTGAACCTGATTCAGTCATGGGATGTGGGCATCACTGGCAAGGCCAGCATTTATTGCCCATCCCTAATTGCTCTTGAGAAGATGGCGGTGAACCGCCTATTTGAACCGCTATTTGAATCACATGTGGTGAAGGTACTCCCACAGTGCTGTTAGGGAGGGAGTTCCAGGATTTTGACCCAGCAATAACGAAGAGATGGCAATATATGAAGCAACGGTGATATATTTTCAAGTCAGGATGGTGTGTGACTTGGAGGGCATCTTGGAGTTGATGGTGTTGTCAAGCGCCTGCTGCCCTTGTCCTTCTAGATGGTAGAAGTCGCGGGTTTGGGACGTGTTGTCATAAAAGCCTTGGTGAGTTGCTGCAGTGCATTGTGTAGATGGTACACACTGCAGCCACGGTACGCCGGTGGTGAAAGGAGTAAATGTTTAAGGTGGTGGATGGGGTGCCAGTCAAGCAGGCTGCTTTGTCATTGATGGCATCGAGCTTCCTGAGTGTTGTTGAAGCTAAACTCATCCAAGCAAGTGGAGAGTATCCCATCACACTGCTGACTTGTGCCTTGTAAATGATGGAAAGGTTTTGGGGAGTCAGGAGGTGAGACACTTGCCGCAGAATACCCAGCCTCTGACCTGCTCATGTTGCCACAGTATTTATGTGGCTGGTCCAGTTAAGTTTCTGGTCCATGATGACCGCCAGAATGTTGATAGCGAATGTTACTTGAAACCTGTCAGCTGAAGCCCGAATGTCATCCAGATCTCGCTGTATGAGGGCATGGACAGCTTCATTACCTGACGAGATACGAATGGAACTGAACACTGTGCAATCATCAGTGAACATCCCCACTTCTGACCTTATGATGGAAGGAAGGTCATTGATGAAGCAGCTGAAGATGGTTGGTCCTAAGACACTGCCCTGAGGAACTTCTGCAGTGATCTCCTGGGGCTGAGATGATTGACCTAAAACAACCACAACCATCTTTCTTTGTGCTTGCTTTGACCACATTCGGTCAAATGGTGCCTTGATATCAAGGGCAGTCACTCTTACCTCACCTCTGGAATTCAGCTCTTTTGTCCATGTTTGAACCAAGACTGTAATGAGGTCTGGAATCAAGTGGTCCTGGCATAACCTAAACTGAGCATTGGTGAGCCGGTTATCAGTGAGTAAGTGCCGCTTGATAGCACTGTCGACAACACTTTCCGTCACTTTACTGATGATTGAGAGTAGACTGATGGGGCGGTAATTGGCTGGATTGGATTTGCCTTGCTTTTTATGGACAGGACATACCTAGGCAATTTTCTGTTTTGTTGGGTAGATGCCAGCATTGTTGCTGTACTGGAACAGATTAGCTAGAGGCACAACTAGTTCTGGTGCACAAGTCTTTAGCACTACATGTGGGATGTTGTTGGAGCCCATAGCCTTTGCTGTATCCAGCATGCTCAACCGTTTCTTGATATCACAGGGAGTGAATCGAATTGGCTGAAGACTGGCTTCTGTGATGATGGGGAGCTCAGGAGGATGCCGATATGGATCATCCAATCGGCACTTCTGGCTGACCATGGTTGAAAACAGGTCAGCCTTGTCTTTTGCATCCACATGCTGGGCTCCGCCATCATTGAGGATGGGGATGTTCATGGAGCCTCCTCCTCCCGTTAGTTGCCCACCACCATACACGACTACATACAGGACTACACAAGATGTGGAACAAAGTGATCTAAATGCACAATTGGTCCAAGATAGTGGAATATTTGTACATTTTATTTCATGGGGGGGAGCAAAAGTGGGCTTTAGAATATTGCATCAATTTTTGTGTTCGATCTGATCCCTTGATTGTGAGATCGCTTAGCTCTGTCTACAGCTAGCTGCTTCTGGTGTTTAGCATGTATGTAGTCCTGTATTTTAGCTTCACCAGGTTGGCACATTTATTTTTAGGTATGCCTGGTGCTACCCCTCGCATGCTGTTCTACACTCTTCATTGAACCTATCTTTGTTGGTGATCCGCCTTCAGGCCACGTAATTCTCCACAGCTTTCCGCAGACAGGATTTAAATGAGGCCAGATGTTACAATTGGCTAGGGCGCGGGAAATGAAATCGCCAGCGTGATACCTGCTGGAAACCTAATGTCAGGTAAAATCCAGGCCAATGTCTTTGTTTAAATATTTCTTTAAAAAAATATATATTTTTTAGAAACTTAGAGGCCTTTTGCTGCTATATGGCTATATTTCTCTTCTTGTGTTTTATAGCAGATTTAGTGGATTGTTTCACATTAGCATTTTGCAAACTGTCAATCTTGAAATATGCTTCTCGTGGAGCTTTGATGATGGATGAAAAGTCCTATTATGTATTTGCTAAATGGTCTTGATTGCCTGATCTTGGGCAGTTTGATAGTTCTGGCAGTGAAGTGTTGGGCTTCCAGCCAGACCGTTGTGAGTTTGAATCTCGAGCTTAGCAGATGTTTCACTGACAGTCACATTCGTCAGTACATCCATCACCTCCCTTTACTGCATGACCAGCAGTATACAGGTCTGATGTCTTTAGGGTTCTTGCCGCACTTGCCCTAGGTTTAATTTATTTTAGTTACATGACATATTCCTTTCATGAAAGTAGCAACAACTGCAAAAAATTGAAATATAAACAAATAGAAAACATTAAGGGGTCGAAATTCAGTTTCTACCGTCGCCCGTTACCGCCCGCGGGAGGCGGCTAATGGGCGGCAAAGGCCTACCTTCGATGGTAAGCGGCTTCCAGACCTGCGCAGAAATTCAGTTGGCTCTTTGGCAGAGGTGGTAGGAGCTAACGCTGTGCCGGCTAACACCATGTGCATGGTGACATCATCCAGCGTGCAACGCTTCCTTGGCACTTCTCTCGCGATATTTAATTTGAATGTCGGCCTTCCAGCAGGCGTTCTCACAGCCTGGAAAAAATGGTGAGTAAACAGTGGACCTCAGGCAGAATCGGCCAGAGAACAAGGTAAGTTTTTTCCTTTATTTTTTCATTTTTTCATTAGTTGTAACAGTGGGGAAGTTTGTGTGCGCGGGTCGGAGAAGTTTGAGTGTTTTTTTTTTCTTCCCGTTTCCCAGCAAGCATGGTGGCAGCCTCCCGATGCTAACTTCAGTCGGTCTCCTGAGCTCCTGCCCGAGGATAAGTGTGCAACGCCACTTTTCAGTGCTGCTCTCTCATCTTTGGGCTTAAAAACTGAATTTAGCAGTTGGCGCCTGCACCTGCCTGGCGGTAAAATCAGCACTCAGGCGGTAACACCGCCTCAAAAACGGCAGTACCGATTTTTTACCCCTAAATAAAGATTAGTTTGTAAGCTATTTTGATAGAAATATGACATAGCCAGTAGCTTTTCTTACTGTTATAGACCTTTTTCAAAAATCTCAGTCCTACATTAGGAGTGTAACTTCTCAGACCACGCTGCCAATTTTAAAATTTTTTGCTGTTAACGGCTTCAAAATATACATGTTAGTCTTACCAGCCTGTTAACAGTGGCGATGTGGCCAGTGCCATTTTGCAAGCGGCCTACCACTGGTTGTTCATTTGATGCCCCACAGCCCGATTGAAATGAGGCCAGTTCCTCAAAATGGAGGCCACCTCTTTGCCGCGGTTGTGGACAGCCGGCCGGTACACTGTGCCAGTTGGTCGCCCAATAGTCAAAATCGATCCCAATGTGCTACGCTATGTATAAGTCATTTTGCACATTTATTCAGAACAACGTTACACATGGGAAGATATGTTTAAAACAATAAACATCAAATTTGATGAGATGTAAGAAACAGTAAGATTGATTCACTGAAAATACTTGTTGGGCTACATATCGTGACACCACTATTCCTGGCCAGATTGACTGGGATTGATTTTACACAATTTTTGTGTAACTATCCTCCACTCATTGCATTTTGCTGTAGAAATCACCCTGCTATTATCAGGAGACGTTGCTGCAGCTTTGGCCTTGAGTTCTGTTTGCTGCAGTTCGTAGAGACTCTTTAAATAGACTGTGTAAATAGACTTTACTGTTTGCTTTGTTTACCGTAAAATCTATTACTTGCTGTCAGTCCTGTCGTAAGACTGGCCCTGCCTCCAACTCATTGGCTGACACAGTGGTGTCAGTAGACACTCTCTACTTGTTGTCCTTGAAACTACATACAGTCACAGTAACATCAGGTCATTATTTCAGAAAACAAATCGATTGCACAAATTATAAAGTTAACCTTTGATTCATTCACCGATACCCAAACACCATTTTCTAATAATAGTTTGTTACATTTGCATATGCAGAGAGTTGTGCGACGTTAATTCTGATATTTAAAAGACAGTTGCCCTCCGCCCCAAACGGGGCAGATAATTCGAATTAAATGAATACCTGAATCCTTGGGGCAGAGAATAGAGGGATTTTGGCCTTTTAAACTTTTGAAATTTGTTGTGGCAGTGGCTGAGGGGCAGAAGTGCTTCAGGAGCGGGGGTGGAGGGCGGGCGATGTGATCAGCACCATCATGAGTGGATGGTGTCATGAGCATGAGGGCCGCTGCGAGCACTGCAGCCACTTTAGTGCCATCCGCTGGGCCACCAGGGAGCGCTTCGGCCGGTCCAGCGGTCCGGCACCCAAGAGGGGGTGCCAGGCTGCCTGTTGGCGGCCCAGCCGTACATATCGCCGCCATTGTCGGGCCAACTTCAGAGTCGGCCGACAATTAAAATAAAAGCGCGGCCGCGGTGGAGCGCCCCCCCCTTTAAGGGTGGGCGTGTCGTCCAGCCACTGACCGGTGGCCGCTCCGCTCCCAAGGGGCAATTGTGGGGATTCAGAAATAATTTTGAACAGCTTCAGATTGTTGGTTTTGAAATCACTAATCAAGCAGTTTTTTACTTACCACTGTGTAAGTATATTCACATTGAAAAAAAAATCTGCACATTTTTGTCATGTATTCAATGAAATAAGATGAAAATGGTGAATATTAATTCTGGGCCGGGACGGACATGAAGCGTGGCTCTGTGTTGGCTCAGCTAAAGTTTGAAGAATTGCGGTTGTAGCCTCTGATGTAATTTCTAAGATTGAAGCTTGTGTTCGGACTGATGCAATAAACTGTGTTGTATAGATGGTGATTTCGGGGCACCTGTGGTATAGGATGTTACTTTTAACGGGTAAGCTCGCTGCAAAATGTGAGCGAATTAGGTTTGGTTGATTTGTGGAATAAATAAACATGCACCTGCAGTATAATAGATTACTCTGTTGCGGTAGGCAAGTGGACTTGAGCATTATTTTAAAACTCTAATATCGAATTCATTTTAATGGTGCTTTAACATTAATATATGAAGTACTTCTCATTTTTCTGCAAAGGTGACTGCCCTCTTTCATGAAAATGCCCCAAGAAAAGATAAATTAACAGGGATAGCTTAGCCCCAAGTGCAAATTGATTCAGCAGTGAGTCATGGAGCTAGCATAAATTTTTAGTTCTGTAATTTATATAAACTCAGAATTTACTGTCAGTTGCTGTGAGGAAATAAAACCTATACTTATCACTTCTGTTTTATACAGCAAGCTGCTTGAGCAGTACTAATAGATGAGATTTTCAATTCGGGCCCAAAACACCTCAGTCCAAAGTCACCATTTTAACAAAGCCTGTTTTAAGGTACAGCAGTGTACATCCAACAGGTGTTGTGCTGTAGCTTGTCGGTTTGATGCTGCGGAAAATCTGCTGGTTTTGGCTTGGAACTATCTAACGGGCAGGGTCTGCTGGGGGAGGGGGAACAGATCCCGGGGAAAGGGGTGAAAACGGACTGGCAGCAGGCTGGTAAATTTTTGTGGGGCCAGGAGGAGCATTCACTCAAAATCTTTTGGAAAAAAAAGAAAAACCCATTTAAAGACCGTTGTTTAAGCCTCTCAATGCTTAGAGGAAGTGGGTCCAGCATGCACTTTGCATGCTCCACCCATCTCTCCGTGAAAATTGCGATTGGGACGCGACAGCAGGCGTAGCACCCAAACGTGCATGTTATAGCATCATTCTGTCTCTGTTATGCAGGAATGCTTGCCATCCATTTAAAGGTTTGCAGATGGACAAATGGGCCTACCAAGTTATCCTCTGCTGGTTGCCTGCTTTCAGGCAGTTGAAAATTACCCCATTCCTCCAAGTTTCTCCAAACTAGTGTGGAATTTATTTTTTAAAATTCATACTTTATTGCCCATTCCTGAAAATTGGTTTGACAGGAACACATGGAGAATTTGGGGAAGTTTGTACCTTCCCTTAGTGCCCCTCGGAGTTTAGCAGTGGCGGTAACCCGTAGCGCCCCGCTCCTCTGCAGCAGCAGTGACCACATCATCGTGCGCAGCGACCCGTGTTTGCCCTGGAGCAAACATTTGGTATCGCCCCCTGAAGCTGCGCTGGGCGATGCTAGTGACAGCTTCAGGGGGCACATACATGGTGGCTGGCTGCTCACGGGAGACTAGTTAAAGGGGAGGAGGCATACATGTAAATAAATAAAAATCGGCCAACTTAACTGATGCGGCCTGTTGCCTCCTGGAAGGCGGGGTCCGTGCTGCGATCTGGCAGCCTGGCAGTCCACTGCTGGGCTGATGGCACAGCACCCCGCTCCCCGGTGGTCCAGGTAGTGCCCTGCAGAGTCTGCAGCTTGGCCCTCCCCTTTAATAAAGGGGGTGGTCCCTTCTACGAGGCAGTGCTCTCCTCCCCAGTGTGTAGTGCTGCACCCCACTCCCTCTGCTTCTGTCCCTTTCGCACCCCAGAGAGGAAGTGGAGTGTGGGGTTTTTTTGCACTCTACTTCCTCTCGGAGGCGGTAACTCCAATTTCACGAGTGGGGCGGGACTTCCGCACCTGGCACAGGAACTCCTGCCTTGTGGATATTACCACTCCCAAACGGAACGCTACGCATTTCCCTTCCGATATATTTTACAGAATGACCTTTTCACTGACATCGCAATGCTTTGCTGCAGTAATGGTGTGACTAGGCTAGAGAAGTAGTAACAACACATGCAACTTCCTCCAGGCATTCAGATAAAACATGCACCCTTCTCAAGTATTTCTCTCCTACAGCAAATGGCATGTTGGCCTTCATAGGGATTTGAGTATAGGAGCAGGAAGGTCTTACTACAGTTGCACAGGGCCTTGTTGAGGCCTCACCTGGAATATTGTGTTCAGTTTTGGTTCATAATCTGAGGAAGGACATTCTTGCTATTGAGGGAGTGCAGCGAAGGTACGCCAGACTGATTCCTAGAATGACAGGACTGACATATGAAGAAAGCCTGGATCGACTTGGCTTGTATTCAGTGGAATTTAGAAGAATGAGAGGGGATCTCATAGAAACATATAAAATTCTGACGGGACTGGACAGGTTAGATGCAGGAAGAATGTTCCCGATGTTGGGGAAGTCCAGTACCAGGGGTCATAGTCTAAGGATAAGGAGTAAACCATTTAGGACCGAGATGAGGAGAAACTTCTTCACTCAGAGAGTTGTGGGCATGTGGAATTCTCTACCACAGAAAGTTGTTGGGGCCAGTTTGTTAGATATATTCAAAAGGGAGTTAGATGCGGCCCTCAACGGCTAAAGGGATCAAGGGGTATGGAGAGAAAGCAGGAATGGGGTACTGAAGTGCATGAGCAGGCATGATCATATTGAATGGTGGTGCAGGCTCGAAGGGCTGAATGGCCTACTCCTGCACCTATTTTCTATGTTTCTATGTTTCTACACCAAGTTGCAAATGAAATAGCTCAGTTGAGTTTCTGAATGGAACGTCGTACCATCGGACACCTCTCGGCCCTAAGATCTGCAATTCACTCCCTAAATCTGTCCATCTCATTCTCCTGCTTTAAGAACTTCCCCAGTACAGAGGGACTTGGGGATCCTTATGCATGAAACACAAAAAGTGAGTTTGCAGGAATAGCAAATAATCAGGAAGGCAAATGGAATGTTGGCCTTTATTGCAAGGAGGATGGAGTATAAAAGCGGAGAAGTCCTGCTACAACTGTACAGCGTATTGGTAAGGCCACACCTGGAGTACTGCATACAGTTTTGGGCTCCTTATTTAAGGAGGGATATACTTGCATTGGACGCTGCTAGGTTGATTCCTGAGATGAGGGGGTTGACCTATGAGGAAAGGTTGAGCAGGTTGGGCCTATACTCATTGGCGTTTAGAAGAATGAGAGGTGATCTTATTGAAGCATATAAGATACTGAGGGAGCTCGGCAAGGTAGATGCAGAGAGGATGTTTCCACTTGTGGGGGAATCTAGAACTAGGGGGCATAGTTTCAGAATAAGGGGTCGCCCATTTAGAACTGAGATGAGAAGGAATTTTTTTCTCTGAGTCATAATTCTGTGGAATTCTCTGCCCCAGAGAGCTGTGGAGACTGGGTCATTGAATATATTTAAGGTGGAGATAGACAGATTTTTGAGCGATAAGGGAGTGAAGGGTTATGGGGAACGGGCAGGGAAGTGGAGCTGAGTCCATGACCAGATCAGCCATGATCTTATTAAATGGCTGAGCAGGCTCGAGGGGCCAAATGGACTACTCCTGCTCCTATTTCTTATGTTGTTAAATCCATTCTCTTTGACCAAGCTTTTGGTCATGCTTCCGAAAATCTGCTTCTTTGGTTTATCAGCCATATTTTTTTCTTACTGCTCCGTGGAGCACTTTGGGGCATTTTTCTACGTTAAATGTAGTCTTTAAGGTGAACCCCCGGTGAAATGGAATAAATGGCTAAAAAATGGCCATTTACACCCTTCCTCTGGGGTTCTGTCGATCACCTGAACGAGCTCGGAACAACTCCGTGGAAAGTCAGGGCCACTGTGTAAGTGCAACATTTTTGTTGTTGTTGTATCATATTGTAAACCCAACTACTGCTGTGTTGTGGTGTTATCATGGCTTGATTGATCGAATACATTGTTCATTATGGTAAAGGGTTCAAATGGCAGGGAGCAAAAATTAAAAGTGAGGAAATTAGGAATAAAAAGGGAAGTTTCATTTGAAGGGTAATGTACTCAGAATAAATGACCAGAAAAGCTGTTGCCGTTGATGGTACATATGATGACCTCAAGAGACAATTAGCTATATTTCTGGAGAGATGAATTTGTGAGATATGGCAAGAAGGTCAGTAAGTAGTGTTGTTCTCCGATAAAGTGAAGGGCTCATTGCCAGTAATGGCTGTTCCTGTTCTTTAAATTCTTTTGTTCGTAACACAACTGTATTGTTATGTTTTATATATTATGCTTTATGTAAGAAAAGACTAAATAACAGTGTCATATTGTAGTTATTAATGACTGCATGCTATTTGGTTTACTCAGGACTATGGGCTCCAAAGTGTAAAGGCAAGACATTTTCTCTCGAGCATGATGCCACTACAATATTATAAATCAGCAACAGCCCAAATTAGAATATAATGTACTTTCTAAGTAGGTTTAGTTCTCGAAAAAGATTTCGAATGATTTCAAGCTGCAATTTCTACAAGACCTTCTCAATAAACTGTTAAGACAACACTTACATGAGCTCCATTAAGTGTTGGGCAGAAGGTGATGCATCAACCATGCAGACATTTACTGGACTGTTATTTTTTTTGCTTGGAATGAACCATGTTTGAAAATTGACACAGTATAAACGGGGTTGTTAAATGGAGATCAAACCATAGATTTTGGCTCCTGCTGACAAGGCCATTGTTACCTTCTCTTACCCACTCAGATTTCTCACATTCTATCACTTTGTTTTTCCTTCATTTATATTTTGTGTAGAATTTTCTGTCACGTAATTTAAATTAAAAATTTATGATTGATTTATAATTGGTGGTCATTGATTGTTTTAGTGTTCAGGCTCAGCCTGTGCAGGGTTGGACCTTCCCTAGTTTCTTTATTGAAATAACATGACCACATAAATTAATTTATTTTTGATGGTTTACAATTTATTATTTGAATAGTTTACAAAACTGAGCTCTGAATTAACACTGGAAATAATAGTGTGATTTTACATTGCCACAAATGCTCTCTGCCTTTCTTATGTTTATATATATATATATTTAAAATCTTCAGAACTACAGGTCTGGGTTATAATAAGAACATAAGAAATAGGAGCAGGAGTAGGCCATACGGCCCCTCTCGCCTGCTTGGCCATTTAATACGATCATGGCTGATCCGATCATGGACTCAGGTCCACTACCCTGCCTGCTCCCCATATCCTCTTATCGTTTAAGAAACTCTAATTCTGTCTTAAATGTATTCAATGACCCAGCTTCCACAGCTCTCTGAGGCAGCGAATTCCACAGATTTACAACTCTCTGAGAGAAAAAATTTCTCCTCATCTTAGTTTTAAATGGGCAGTCCCTTATTCTAAGATCATGCCCTCTAGTTCTAGTCTCCCCATCAGTGGAAACATCCTCTCTGCATCCACCTAGTGTGTTAGACTGCCATTTCACCTCTGGGCCCTGGGTTTAAATCCAGCCCAGACTAATGGCCCAAAGTCTCCTCTGTGATGGCTCTAAATTTAATTTTTGAAATTACTTTGTGTCACTTCACGCCAGTTAACAAGAGTCCACAAAGCAAAGTTTACCCTAATTCCATTTGACACTGAATTGCTTGGAAAAATGGTGTAGTAATGGGTATTCTTTTGAGGTTTTACTCAGCATTTAATCATCTGCCCTTGGTCCCTGAAATGTATAGGTCAATATTCCCATAGTTTCCAGAAATATTTAGTTGAAATGGCATTTCATTTTCTCAGAACTTACCATTATCCTTGAGTCAGTTCAAGATGGACGCACATTCCCTGCTGTGTCATTATTTTGACTGTGGTACTGCAGCCCACTGTTACTGCAGTGCTATTTTACATTGACTTTAAGCTTTACTTTTAATCCAGGTTAGTTTTCAGACAGTTCTTTACTTAATGAGCAAACCAACTGGAGTAATACATGGACAGATTGTGCAATGTTCATAATGAGCGCATTTAAGCCTCATTGAAAAAGTTATTGTGTACTCACAATGTTATTATGATCACGTACTATTATTTGCTTAGCTGTTGCATAGTCCACCGGTCTATCTGCATGTTTAGTTTGTAAGGTTTGGGGTGTTGAGGAGAGAAAGGGCTGGATATTACCAACCTCGTGGGTCTGTGGTGGGCGACGTCAGTGGCGGGTCCCGGATCGCTGCTGGCTGCAGCCCGCTGTCCAAAGTGATTTCCCCCGATTGGGTTTGCCCGCTCAATGCGTTTCTCGGCAAATTGAAGGAAGCGAATCGGATGACGTCATTTGATGATATGTCATCAGCTGGTTTCCTTAAAGCAACCATACGCAAATTAATTTTGACATTTGTGTTGTCAGTGTTCTACAGTATTGAAGTGATGCAAATATTGACAAGCACTCCCTTTAGTAGATCAAGGCAGCCTGGTTGCACATTGCACAGGAGGGCACAAGTAGGGATGCCATCAGGAGGACCTGGCTGCAGCGATACAAACCTTTCAATAATCTCAGTGGATCACAAAATGTTACTGCAAAGCCACACTCAACCTCATCCTGCTGTGCCATTCATCACATCCCCATCACTCTGCTTTCCCAACCCTACTCCTGCACATCCTTACTCACACCAACTTACTTTGTACTCTCTATCTACATCCCTCTCTATCTACAATTTCACTAGCCACCCCTCATACTCACCCGCATCCTAGTCCAATCATATCAATTAACAATGCACAAGGTTAAGCTCTTGGGTGTTTTATACAATGTTCATGTAAAGTTTCTGTTAATGTGGTGCCAAACATTGAAACCTTAATTTTGAACACTGCGTTCTTGGACAGATCTGTGCACACCTTTGGAAGTGACTTTCGTGAGTTGCATTGAATGGTAAGGCACAACGGTATCCCACGCAATGGTGATGAGTGTGAAAGGAATGGCTTGGGCATTGTAGGGATGTTTTATGGTGCTGGTGTGGGGTGGTGCCAACCTGGCGCAACATGTGGCAGTCAGGGTGTACAGCATCAAGTGAAGTAAATGTGGCCATGATGTGATCAAGGTCATAATGATCTGAATTGTCTCTCTTGCTGCTGCGTGTCTGCTCTGCTCAGCGCTGACAGACCCGACATTTGGCAAAAGCGCGTGGTGGCGGGTTGACAGCGGGGGCCTGACCCAACCCGCCAACAAACGCGCTTGCTGAACCCCCAGAAAATTCATCCTGTAGTTTTAGAAAATCTTTTAGGTACAGTTTTCATCCAAGGTTTATAACTATTTCCAGTAAATGAAATTGGTCTCAAAACATTAGTTAATTGTTGGTAGGGTTAACTCTTTAATCCCAGTGGTGAAGCCACACTCAGAGTGATATAGACTGTAGCCCCATTCTCTGAACTGTACTTCCTGCAGTTTGTGCCTCATTGTTGGAGCACAAAATTGCAAATTTAGCTGTCCTTGGCCCCCTCCTATTTCTCAGCTATACGCTGCCCCTTAATGACATCATCTAAGAACATGACATGAGATTCCACATGCACGCTGACGACACCTAGGTCTACCTCACCATCACCTCTCTCAACCCCATCACTGTCTCTGATTTGTCATGTTGCTTGTCCAAAATCCAGCACTGGATGAGCAGCAATTTCGATCAGTTAAGTACTGGGAAGACCAAGAGGGTGAAATTCCCACGCGCCCCCTTCAGGACGCACAATTAGAATTAAATGAATATTTAGCGCCCGGCGAGATGGGCCGGTAAATGGCGCTGAATTGGGGTCTTTATCTGAGAATATGTGCAGGGCAGTATCGGAGGTGTGATTTGCCTCTGTGGGACGGTATCAGAGGCGTTAGCGGGGCGGAAATGTAGCGTGAGGCTCAGCGCGCCACAAACACATCACAAGGTCCCTCCCCTTTTAAAGGGGTTGCTGTTGCGAACTCTGCAGCTGCTTTCCTGGCACCCACTGGGCCACCAGTGAAGGTTTCGGTGGGGCCAGTGCCTCTTGGGTGCCGGGCTGCATGTCGGCGGCCCAGCTGAACCAGCGGCCGCCATTGTTGGGCCGACTGCAAACATGGACAAAAATGATGGCAGTCGCGGCACAAGACCCTCCCCTTTAAAGCCGGCCAGGGTGCCCCAGCCATGACAGCTTCACGACTTGCAAAGCTGTTGTTGGCATCGCTCCACGCCAATCTTGCATCCCGTGGGGCAATTTCCCCCGCAAGGCACAAAGGGATTGGTGCGGGTGATAAGAGGTTGGTGCGCACGGCAATGATATCATCGTGTGTGCCTCTGACCGGGGCGAAAAGTAAGGGGCCAGCGCAGACCTGTTTTCTCACGCAGCATCCCGGGGCAATTCCGAGTGGGCGCTTCCGCTGGGCGCTAAGTCATTAATGCCCCATTTGCGCCTCCCAGAGCCACTAACGGGGCTATAAAAAGGGGCAATTTCGACTCGCAAAACCATTGTCTTTGGTCTCCGCCAAAACCTCCATTCCTTAACAACTGACTCCATCCCTCTCCCTGGTCACTGTTTAATGCTGAACCAGATCGTTTGTAATCTTGGCTCCTATTTGTCCCCAAGCTGAGCTTACGACCACCAAGACCGTGTACTTCCATCTCCGTAACATCGCCCGTCTCCTCCCCTGCCTCACCTCATCTGCTGCTGAAAACCTCATCCATGCCTTTGTTACCTCTAGGATTGACAATTCCAATACTCCCCTGGCTGGCATCGATTCCTCCACCCTCCTTAAACCAAAACTCCGCTGCCCGTATCCTAACTCGCACCAAGTCCCGTTCACCATCACGTCTGTGTTCGCTGACCAACGTAGGCTCCCGGTTCAACAACACATCGATTTTAAAATTCTCAACCTTATTTTCAAATCCCTCCATGGCCTCGTCCCTCCCTATCTCTGTAACTCCTCCGGCCCTACAACCCCCCCCGAGATATCTGTGCTTCTCCAATTTCTGGCTTCTTGCGCATCCCCAATTCTAATAGCTCCACCATTGATTCATAGAATCATAGAATCATAGAAATTTACAGCACGGAAGGAGGCCATTTCAGCCCATCGTGTCTGCGCCGGCCGATCAAGAGCTATCTCGCCGAATCTCACTTTCCAGCCCTTGGTCCGTAGCCCTGTAGGTTACGGCACTTTAAGTGCACATCCAGGTATCTTTTAAATGTGATGAGGGTTTCTGCCTCTATCACCTTTGAGGCAATGAGTTCTAGACCCCCACCACCCTCTAGGTGAAGATATTTCCCCTTATAATCTCCTCTATACTTCCCCCCAATTATTTTAAATCTATGCCCCCTGGTTGTTGACCCCTCTTCCAAGAGAAACAGTTCCTTTCTATCCACTCTATCCAGGCCCCTCATAATTTTATACACCTCAATCAGGAGTCCCCTCAGCCTCCGCTGTTCCAAAGAAAACAGACCCAGCATCTCCAATCTTTCCTCATAGCCAAAATTCTCCAATCCAGGCAATATTCTTATAAATCTCCTCTGCACCCTTTCCAGTGCAATCACATCTCTCTTGTAATGTGGTGACCAGAACTACACACATTACTCCAGCTGCAGCCTAACCAGTGTTCTATACAGTTCAAGCATAACCTCCTTGCTCTTGTATTCCATGCCTCGACTTATAAAGGCAAGTATTCCATATGCCTTCTTAACCACCTTATCTATCTGACCTGCTATCTTCAGGGATCTGTGGGCCTGCACTCCAAGGTCCCTTTGTTCCTCTACACTTCTCAGTGTCATATCATTTAATGTGTATTCCCTTGCCTTGTTAGACCTCCCCAAATGCATTACATCACACTTAACCGGATTGAATTCCATTTGCCACTGTTCTGCCCACCTGACCAGTACATTGATATCTTTCTGCAGTCCACAACTTTCTTCTTTATTATCAATCATACAGCCTATTTTACTGTCATCTGCAAACTTCTTAATCATACCCCCAACATTCAAGTCCAAGACATTGATATAGACCACAAAAAGCAAGGGACCCAGCACTGAGCCCTGTGGAACCCCACTGGTTATAGCCTTCCAGTCACAAAAACACCCATCAACCATTACCCTTTGCTTGCCTCTGAGCCAGTTTTAGATCCAACTTGCCACTTTTCCTTGGATCCCATGAGCTATTACTTTTGTGACCAGTCTGCCATGTGGGACCTTATCAAAAGCTTTGCTAAAATCCATATACACTACATCATACGTACTATCCTCATCGACCCTCCTGGTTACCTCCTCGAAAAATTCAATCAAGTTAGTCAGACACGACCTTCCCTTAACAAATCCATGCTGACTGTCCTTGATTAACCTATGTCTTTCCAAATGAAGATTTATCATGTTCCTCAGGATTTTTTACAATAATTTTCCCACGGAAATTTTGGCAGCTGAGCCTTCAGCTGCCTGGGCCCGAAGTTCTGGAATTCACTTTAATCCTCCTATCTCTCTCTCTCTCTCTCTCTCTCTCTCTCTTTCTCTCTCTCTCTCCTCCTTTTAAGATGCTCCTTCAAACCTACCTTTGACCAAATTTTTGATCACCTGTCCTAATATCTCCTTATGTGGCTCGATGCTAGATAATGCTCCTGTGAAGCGCCTTGGATATTTTGCTATGTTAGTGGCGGTATATAAATGCAAGTTGTGTTATTTTGTCATGAAACAGTAATTGATGTCCCTTTTAAAAGAAACATTAAGCTGTATCAGCTCAGCATATGGTAAATTATATACACCATTTTGTTTTGCATGAATCCTAATTCAACGGCGTGTGTGTCATCTGAAAAATAACTGGCCTTGATTTTAAGTTTGTTTGAAAAAATGGCATCTATTATTTTTAATTTTAGTGTTCTGTATTAAGATACTGTATGTTGCCTGCATACGATTCGTAGAAGGGATCAAACTGAATAACGTTAAATTGCTTTGTTTAAAACTGGATTGAGGAGGCAGAAAAGCTAGTGCAGTACGTTAGAATGCAATATCTTTTGGAATTTGCAGCTAAGCACAGCATTCTCGATGAACTGGCTGTAAGGGCCCTTTTGAAAATCTATCATTACAGCCGTAATGTTTTTTTGTTTATAAAAAGCTGTTGCTACAGCCGCAACAGCCTGGCAATTCAGTGACTAAATATATGCTTCTTTATTGTAAGACCACCTCACTTGACGACCCAATTTTCTTACTTGTTTAAAATAAATTTAACCTACAATCCTAATTGTAAAGTCCTTACTCAATGGCACAAAACACACACGAGGCACATTCTATGGACAAGATCACACAATGACCTGAACCTTTATTCACAGGATCAAGAAGTGATGACCCTGCATGGGACCTCCCTTTATATACCTGGATGACCAGGTAAGGAGTGTTTCCCACAAGTTCACCCTCTGTGGTCAAGGTGTGCATTGCTTAAGTATGTACAGTATTGCAGTGGTGTTACATAGAGGTTACACACATGACATCATCTCCCCCCCCAAAGTCTTATTGGGATCATAGGTTAAGTCTTTCAGGTAGTCTACGCTCCCTCGTGGAACGCCGCAGTTGGGGCTCTGGTTGTTAAGCCTTGGGGTGAGTGTCTGTCACCTGTGGTGATTCCGGCCTGTCCGGGCTGACCGCAAGGACTGTGCATGCTGCTGAATGTTCTTGTTGCTCGTTCACTGGCGGTGGTATGAGCACCATCTCATGATCTTCCTCGGGTTCCTCAGTGTCTATGCTGAACCTTTTTATTACTTGGTCCAGATGCTTACAGCATATCTGTCCATTGTTAAGTTTAACCACGATGACCCTGTTCTCCTCTTTGTCTATTACAGTACCCTCAAGCCATTTGGGCCCCACGGCGTGATTGAGAGCAAATACGGGGTCATTTATTTCTATACATCTCTCCCTTGAATTTCGGTCATGGTACTCATTTTGGGATTGACGCTTGCCCTCAACTATGTCAGTCAGGACTGGGTGAATGAAGGACAAACGAGTTTTGAGTGTTCGTTTCATAAGTAGCTCAGCGGGCGGGACCCCCGTGAGCTAGTGCGGTCGGGACCTATAGGCCAGCAGGAGGCGCGATAGTCGGCATTGAAGGGAGGGTCCTTGAATCCTGAGCATGCCTTGTTTAATGATTTGGACCGCATGTTCCGCCTGGCCATTGGAGGCCGGCTTGAACGGTGCTGTCCTGACATGGTTGATGCCATTGCCCGACACGAACTTCCAGAATTCGTAGCTCATGAAACATGGGCCATTATCGCTAACAAGGATGTCCGGCAAGCCGTGGGTTGCAAAGACCGAACGTAGACTCTCCACAGTGGTGGATGTCGTGCACAAATTCAAAATGGTGCACTCAATCCATTTCGAGTATGCATCTATCACAATGAGAAACATTTTTCTCATGAACGGGCCCCTGTAGTCTACATGAATACTTGACCATGGCCTGGTGGGCCAGGGCCACGGGCTGAGCTGAGCCTCCCTGGGGGCATTACCCAGCTGGGCACACGTCATGCACCTGCGAACACAGTGTTCCAAGTCTGAATCAATTCCCGGCCACCAAACATGTGACCGGGCAATGGCCTTCATCAGAACGATGCCTGGATGCTCACTGTGGAGTTCCCTGATGAATGCCTCCCTGCCCCTCTGGGGCATGACTACCCAGCTGCCCCATAGTAGGCAGTCAGCTTTGACGGAAAGCTCATCCATTTGCCTGTGAAACGGTCTGACCTCCTCAGGGCATGCTTCGTGTGCGGATGCCCAATCCCCAGTCAGGACACATTTCTTAATCAAAGATAGGAGAGGATCTCTGTTTGTCCAGATTTTGATCTGGCGGGCTGTGATGGGGGGAGCCTGCGCTGTCAAAGGCATCAACGGCCATGACCATCTCAGCATTTTGTTCCACTGCCCCCTCGATGGTGGCCAGTGGAAGCCTGCTGAGCGCGTCAGCGCAATTTTCGGTGCCAGGCCGGTGCCGGATGGAGTAGTCATAAGCAGCCAGCGTGAGAGCCCATCACTGTATGCGGGCTGATGCTTTGGCATTGACAGCCTTGCTGTCTGACAACAGGGATGTTAATGGCTTGTGGTCCGTTTCTAATTCGAACCTCCTGCCAAAAAGGTACTGATGCATTTTTTTTACACCATAGACACATGCGAGTGCCTCCTTCTCAACCATCCCATATCTCCTGGAAGCATAAGCCACAGGTTGTAGTTGGCCCTCAGCATTACTCTGCTGCAACACACACCCAACCCCGTAGGATGATGCATCACATGTCAGAACCAATTTCTTACAGGGGTCGTACAGGGTCAATAACATATTTGAACAAAGTAGGTTCCGCACCCAATTGAAAGCCCGTTCTTGACAGTCCCCCCCAAAACCAATCACAGCCCTTACGCAGGAGCACGTGAAGCGGCTCCAACAACATGCTTAAGTTCAGCAGAAAGTTCCCGAAATAGTTCAAGAGTCCCAGAAATGAACGCAACTCCAATGTGTTGCCGGGCCTGGGCGGCCTCTGTTTTGGATTCGGTGGGCCAAATCCCACCTGCAGCAACCCTCCTGCCCAGGAACTCAACCTCAGGAGCCAAAAACACACATTTAGACTTCTTGAGTCGCAGGCCTACCCGGTCCAGTCGGCATAGCACCTCCTTCAGGTTGTGGAGCTGTTCTCCAGTGTCACGACCCGTGATGAGGATGTCGTCCTGAAATACGATTGTTCCAGGAACGGATTTAAGCAGGCTTTCCATGTTTCTTTGAAAAATCGCGGCTGCTGATCGAATGCCAAACTTGCACCTGTTGTAAACAAGCAGTCCTTTATGCGCAGTGATGGTGGTCAGTAGTTTAGATTCGTCGGCCAGTTCTTGGGTCATGTAGGCTGAAGTGAGATCCAACTTGGTAAACAGCTTGCCGCCTGCCAGCGTGGCGGAAAGATCCTCCGCTCTCGGGATCGGGTATTGGTCTTGTAGGGACACCCGGTTGAAAGTGGCCTTGTAGTCGCCACAGATCCTGACAGAACCATCCGCTTTTAGGACGGGAACGATGGGGCTCGCCCAGTCGCTGAATTCAACAGGCGAGATGATGGCCTCTCAGCAAACGGTCCAATTCGCTCTCAATTTTCAACCGCATA
The DNA here is from genome assembly GCF_044704955.1 of Pristiophorus japonicus. NCBI lineage: Eukaryota > Metazoa > Chordata > Chondrichthyes > Pristiophoridae > Pristiophorus > Pristiophorus japonicus. Next base: position 115,858,858 of record NC_091980.1, on the reverse strand, counting down.
ACTTACGGCACCGCTCTGGCTTTGTGGTGCACTGGTCTGGCGTCCGGGGTGATGCATATCACTACTTTGGTACTTTTGCCGACGCCAGGTTGGAATAGTGACTCAAATTGTTGTAGGACTTGTGAGCACGAACTTCGCTCCACAGATGACATTGCGTGCACATCCCCCCCATTTCTAGTTCATCTCAGCTAACCAGCTCCTTCCCAACAGTGCGGGACCATTGCCCGGGACAATCCAGAGCGACAACCGGTTCACTGATCGATTGTGTGTGACCGCCAACATTGCACTGCCTAGTACTGGAATGATTTCTTTGGTATATGTCCGTAGTTGTGTCTCAATGCGTTCTAGTTTGGGTCTACTGGCTTTGAGTGGCCATAGCTTTTCAAATTGTTGAACGCTTATGAGTGACTGGCTGGTCCCCGTGTCCAGCTCCATGCGTACAGGGATGCCGTTTAATAAAACCTTCATCATCATTGGTGGTGTTTTGGTATATGAGCTGTGAATGTTTGCCACATGAATCTGCTGAACTTCAGCATCCATTGATTTGCCCCAAGTGTCATCCTGCATCACAGACCCCTCTTCTGGTCCATCCGCCTCGTAAATTAGCCTGGTTACAGGCTTCCTGCACATTCGAGCTAAATGGCCACTGAGGTTGCAATTTCTGCAGACAAATTTTTGAAACCTGCAAGTCCTGGCAGAGTGTTTGCCCCCACACCTCCAGCATGAGCTGAGATTTTCATTGTTGTGAACAAAGGAGCTATGACCCGGCATTCCTCGCTGATTGTCCCTTTGACTGCCCTTGAGTACCCTGTTAGTGGGTGTCAATGGCCCCATCCCGGACCGCATTGTCCACTGTGATGGCGTAAATGTCCATTCAGCCTGCCATTGTCTCTGTTGAAAACCTGCTCTGGGGTCTATTGCTGCCTGGGGTGTGTCGAACTGCCCTTGCCTGCCTGCGGGGCTCTGAGTCGCATTTATAATATTGACTCCTTGATCCCCCGCCGCGTTGGAGGCAGAATTGCGAGCATATATTATTTTGGTTTCCTCCTCCCCCGCCATGAAAGTCTGAGCTATCAACACCGCCGCTTCCAAAGTCAAGTCCTTGGTCTCAATTAACTTTTGGAAAATCCCTGCATGACCGATGCCCTCAATAAAGAAATCCCTTAACATCTCCCCCTGCAGGCATCTGTGAACTTTCAGAGGCTGGCCAAACGCCGGAGGTCCGCAACGAAGTCCGGTATACTCTGTCCTTCACGACGTCGGTGGGTATAGAATGTGTGTCGGGCCATGTGTATGCTGCTCGCCAGTTTGAGGTGCTCACCGATTAGTTTGCTGAGCTCTTCAAAGGTTTTGTCCGCCGGCTTTTCGAGTGCTAGTAGGTCCTTCATGAGCGCGTAAGTCTTAGATCCGCAGCTGGTCAGCAGATGTGCCCTACGCTTGTCGGCCGCTGCATCTCCCAGCCATTCTTTCGTGACAAAGCTTTGCTGGAGCCTCTCAATGAAATCGTCCCAGTCCTCACCAACACAGTACCGTTCCTCTGTGCTACCAGTGGCCATTCTCGTGGGTCGTTGATTCCCGTTTCTCGTTGCCAATGTAAAGTCCTTACTCAATGGCACAAAACCCACACGAGGCACATTCTGTGGACAAGGTCATTCTATGACCTGAACCTTTATTTACAGGACCAAGAAGTGATGACCCTGCGTGGGACATCCCTTTATATACCTGGATGACCAAGTAAGGAGTGTCTCCCACAAGTTCACCCCCTGTGGTCAAGGTGTGCATTACTTAAGTATATACAGTATTGCAGTGGTGTTACATAGAGGTTACATACATGACACTAAAGAATGAGCAATGATGCAGAATCATAGACTTAGCTAATCCAGCAAGTTTGTGTGTGTGTGTGTGTGAGAATATATGTTTTTATACATATATATGGAGAGAGATGTATTTATTTTGAAAAGCATCCCCAAAAGATACTTTATTGCATAAAGTTAGGAGTTGATTTTTGTCTCTGTTGAAGCAAGCTACTAATGGTTTGTGTTTAATAGGTAATAGTCACTCTCTCATTTAATTGCCTTACTAAATTGCGCAGTAATTGTGTGTGGGGGGAGGTATTCACTTATTTAGCATTGGATTGCTTTGGTTTATATACTAAATGCTAGATTTGCCATTTCCAATTGTAGAAACATTTTTGTGCAAATTGGACATATGTACATTTATGCATATTTCTTGATAGTTATTTCCAGCTAAAAGAAATATTTTTGATTTGTTCCTCTTTTTAATTTATATTCAGTCAAATGGAGCCATTGAAAATAAAGAAATCATTTTACATCTAACCTTTCCATAATTCTAGCTCTAAGTGTTCTCTATTGTGCATAAATGGTTTTGTTAGATATTCTGCCTGAGGGAGAGCAGGTAATTTGTATCCAAAGTAGTTATTTTCTGCATGTTTAAAAACGCATGCTAGTTTAAGCTGGAGATGGCAGTGCTGGGAAGGAGGAAGGAAGGAGGACAGTCGGAGTATGTTTGAGTTTGAGTGTATATATTGGCACATGCAGCAGAGCCTGGTCTCCAGTCGTCTTGGATCCCTTTGCCACTGGACCAAGACCTTGCTCTGTCAAGCCCGCCTGGTGGTTGGTGTGCAACGGCCATCTCACGTTAAAAGAATTCACGCACAGGCATCTTCCACCATTTAAAATGAGTTCATCAGTCAACTGAGTATTCATTTTTAGTGTGGAAGCAAGTCATCCTCGACCCCGAGGGACTGCCTATGATATGATGATGGAGTAAAGAGTTTGCAACAGATTGTGGCACCGTAGCTCTAAACTTTGTGAAGGTTTTGTGGGCTAGGAGATGGCTTTAGCCCCACCAGATATTGAGAAGTGGTGAAGCCTATGTGTAGTTAAGTGTACTGATCCCACCTTCCAAGCAGGAAGCCATGCTTAAAGGGACCTGCGCTCCCTTTGGACATAGCTATACACTGTAAATTTACCCTCATGTGACCCACTGTTAATGGAGAGTGGTCCTATAAATATCTCAAATCTTGTGTGCGATATGTTTGGATTTCTATAGCTCACAGACAAATTAACACCAACTAACGTACACATTTATCTTAAAATTACATAATCATTGAAAGTATGAATGCAGCAGTTTTTTGTAGCTTAGTATTCCTGATGAAAAAGAGATATATGTATGACAGAAAGGACTATAATAATAGGAGGCACCCACTAATCTTGAGTTAATCTAATTAAACTATGAATAAAAACTTCTGTAAGAAATTATACCATTCTGAATGTTACCCCTTCCCTCTTACAGAATTTGAATGCTTTATATTAAAAAGAATGTCCCAGTGCTAAATGATACAGAAAGAGTTATTCTGACCTTTAATAATAATTGAAGTTCTCTCCTCTGAATATTGGAGAATAATTTCTGTGCAACTGGACCTCATCTTGTTACCAATGTTGGGAGTGAGGTAAGTCAGTAATTAAATACTTGCCTGCAGAATGCCTCCATGCTGTTTTATGCATGTTATATCTTTTCAGGTTTTCTTTATGGAATTCTGTATTCATACTGTTTAGAAAGCAGATGTTAGGCTCATATGGGGATTTTCATGTGCACTCATCATCGATGGCAGTGTATATGGCCTCTTTTGAAGTTAATGAAAGGCCACTTTTTAAATTATTTTTGGTCTCTACTGAGTATTTCTTGAAACATATTTAGCTCTTTGTGTTGATAGATGATATTTATCACCAAAGAATGAAATTCCGATTTGCACTTATTAATAGAACTGGGAACTCCAGAATTGAGGTAAACTGCTCACAATGCACCGTAGCAGCCTCGACCTTACAAGAATATCCTATTGTGCAAACATTGATATTTTCAACCTACATGCCAGTTCTTTGATCTGGTGCTATTAAGCCATGGACAATTTTATGCCGGGGCCTTCTATACGAAATGGCAAATCAAAAATGGTAGAATCTATTATAAGAGATTGGGGCCGAAATTCAGTCCCGCCAGAAAGCTGGCGCACCTACCTTTTTTAGATGTTTTGACCGTTGGATCCGACGAAGCGGATTCATGATCCATTTTCACCTCTTTGGCAATGTTTTTGGAGCAGACCGGAAATCCGTAATCGTGCGGGCGGAAGTGCGGCAGTAAGTGCTGGTGAGGGGCAGAAGTTGGGGCGAGATGGAGTCTCCGCCGCTGTCACTCAGTGGTGGAGCGGTGGTGACGTCAGTGCATGTGTGTGTCACCACATCTCTCCCCTCATTTAAGGGGGAGAGAAAGAGTAATTTTTTAGGTTCAGCTACTGGGCCACCAGGGAGGGTTCAGCCGGGTCAGCAGCCTGGCACCCTAGAGGGGGTGCCAGACTGCCTGTTGGCGGCCTGGCCGAACCCGGGGCCATAATTGTCCGGCTGATTGGGAAGTCAGCCAGCAAAAAAAACATGGTGGCCGCGGCAGTGCGCCCTCCCCTTGAAGGGCCACCACGCTGCGATGCCTCACACATAAAAAAAAACAAGGTGCGACGACAGAAAAGGCTGTCGGGGACACCGCGTGGCGGCTTGTGGATTTTTTTAGGTAAATTTTATGCGGAGTGGGGTGGAGGTGCGGGAGAGCGGCGGTGCGCACGTTGATGATGTGTTTGGGGCGGTGAGCAGCAGCAGGGCGGAAATGGGGATCGCCCAACAAATTCCCCGAGTCGAATTTGGATTGTGGTAGCCATTGAACTGCAACACGCCGGCCACTCGATTTCCGCTGCATGACTGCTGCAAAACAGGGGTAATGGGCCTTATCTGGACCCTGATTCTCGGCCCCGATGTCTCTTGCTCCTGCCTAACATAACTTGGGTCCTGAAAATACACGTAAGTGTTATAGAAGACTTCATAGACCATTATATCATCTGCTTCTGATATATTTATGAGTAAACTAGGTAAATCCTTTTGAATATTGAAATACTCTAATTTTTGCTTCACTTGCTAGTTCCTAGAAAAAAAAAAGATTGACAGGACTGTAAGCCCAACATTCAGAAATGTTCGCTCATGTCAAATAGTTTTTGTGTTCGATTCACTCCACGTGATATTAGGAAATGGCTGAGCACACTGGATACAACAAAGGCTATGGGCCCAGTCAACATTCAGGCTGCAGTCTGAATCATTTCAATCATCAGCAAAGTGATGGAAGGGTCTCAAGTAGCACTGACTCACCAATAACCTGCTCAGCTTAGTTTGGGTTCCACCAGGATCACTCGGCTCTCGACCTCATTACGCCTTGGTCCAAACATGGACAAAAGAGCTTAATTCCAAAGGTGAGGTGAGAGTGGCTGCTCTTGACATCAAGGCAGCATTTGACAGAGTGTGGCATCAAGGAGCCCGAGTAAAATTGAAGTCACTGGGAATTGTGGGAGGTGGGGGTGGGGGGTGGTGGGGGAGGGAGGGGGAACGCTCCACTGACTAGAAGCATACCGAGCAAAACAGATGCTTCTGGTTGTTGAAGGCCAATCATCTCAGCCCCAGGACATTGCTGCAGGAGCAGTGTCCTCGGCCCAGCCATTCAGTTGCTTCATCAGTGACCTACCCACAACACAACATTAGAAATGAGGATTTTCGCTGATGATTGCACAGTGTTCAGTTCCATTAGCAACACCACAGATAATTAAGCAGTCCATGCTCCTATGCAACAAGACCTGGACAACATTCAGGCTTGCGCTGATAAGTGGCAGATAACATTTGCGCCACACAAATGCCAGGCAATGACCATCTCCAACAAGAGAGTGTCTAAATACCGTCCCTTGACATTCAACGGCATTACCATCGCCGAATCCCCCATCATCAACATCTGAGGATCACCATTGACCTGAAACCTAACTGGATCAGCCGCATAAATACTATGGCAATAAAAGCAAGTCAGAGGCTGGGTATTCTGCGACGAATGTCTCACCTCCTGACTCCTCAAAGCCTTTCCGCCATCTACGAGACGCAAGTCAGGAGTGTGATGGAATATGCTCCACTTGCCTGGATGAGTGCAGCTCCAACAAGACTCAAGAAGCTTGGCACCACCCATGACAAAGCAGCCCGTTTGATTGACACCACATCCACTAACTCAAACATAAATTCCCTCCACCACCAATGCACCGTGAGTGCATTATGTGCCATCTACAAAATGTACAGGAGCAACTCACCCAGGCCTCTTCAACAGCGGCTCCAAAACCCGCGGCCTCTACCTCTTAGAAGGACAAGGGCAGCAGGCGCCTGGCAACAATACCACTACCAAGTTCCCCTCCAAGTCACGCACCATCCTAACTTGGAAATACATTGTCGTTGCTTCATCGCTGCTGAGTCAAAATTCTGGAACTCCCTCCCTTACAGCATGGTAGTATCTTCACCACATGGACTGCAATGGTTCAAGAAGGCAGCTCACCACCACCTTCTCAAGGGCAATTAGGGATGGGCAATAAATGCTGGCCTTACCAGGGACGCCCACACCCTGTAAATGAATAATAAAACATTTTTTGGTGGCGACAGAAATTTACAACTTAGGTTTCTGGAATATGAATTGAAACAGAAGGCTTCAGTTTGTTTAAACATGGTTTTAGTGCACCCGGGGGAGCTATTGCAGATGGACACGTAGCGCTCAGTAATCAGTGCCAGTATTGACTCCTGTGGACATTTTTATGAATTTTTCATTAATGTTGCACAATTCTATGAATCAATTAACCTTTATGTTCAGCAAAATATACAGAAGGACACGAAAAAGTCAAAGACAGTTTTCGGGATCGTTTTAATGAAGTAATTGAATTTTTAAAAATTTAATAACTACATTTCTCTTTTCCCCTTCATTTGGCAACCTATTTTTCTGTAATAGAAATGGACAAAGTGACCAACTAAAGCAATAGTGACACCTAAATAAATAGTAGATAACATATAACCCCAACCCCCCACCCCCAATCATTTTATCTTTGGAAGCCACACAAAAAGTATGTTCTAATGAGCAGATACATTGTAGGGAGAGTGTTTGATATGGTTTCTTTATAAGTGTGTGTTGTAGAGTTGATGACATAATAAAATGTTAAAATGTGGGGGTACAATACACAGCAACTTACTAATTGGTTCAAATGAGGACACGCATTTTAAGGTCTGCAGTGGATACTATGCCTCTGTGTGATATCATTTCCATATTTAAGATTAAACAACTATGGCGCAGAAGTCCTCAGGCCATTTCCTGGCACTGCCCAGGAAATTTGCAGGTAGCTGGACAATGTCCACACCACTGTAAGCACATCGCAGGCACCCAATGGCCCCACACTGCGGGATACTATGGGCCCACACTGCGGGATACTATGGGCCCTGTCTTTCACCAGTTGCCGAGGGTCCACCCCAACCCCCTACCGAGAGAAATGTGAATGCACCTTCATCAAATGTTTTTTTTCTTTAACTTTCATCTTTGAGGGTCTGGGAGCTCCCCTGCCACTTCCATCCCACTGAAGGCCAGTTTGCATCATCTGAATTGGTGTACCAGCCTCCAAACATATCATTAGGGTTAGGGAAGTTGGAACTCCCAGTGTAAGAAGTCCCTACTTCCGATCCCATCCCTCTGCATCAGTGGCCTGGTTTAAGTAGAGTACAGGCTCCACTGTTGGATGGGGAACGGGGGGGCGGGGTGGGGGGAGATATGGAGATATGAAAAACTGGAAGTATTCCAACTAGATGGATATTTAACTAGCTGCTGCCATTTTCTTCCAGTTATCAAACAATCATTTATGCACATTAGGCAGAGCGGACCTGAATTTCCTGTGTAGTTGCTCCCCAAAACACATACAATTGAGGCACGAGTTAAATATGCAGAATAAAAGATCAGATAATTTTGGTCATAAGTGAGTTATGTGTATAACTCGTTTACATCCAAATCTTCTGGATCATTTACTTTCATCTACAGATCTTGTCACCCGAACGTATTTCTGCCCACAAGCTGGACCTGCCCCCAGTTTACAAACGTGAATATCTGCACTTGTGCAGGATAGGAGGCCCTGTTCAAAATGTGACCAGATTATCAGGCGTATGGGCACCTGTAGTCAGTTGAAGCAGTCACAACTAAGGTGTTGTAAGAGGAATTGAAGGCATTATCATCGTTGTGACTGCAGACAGCCATTTTACGCTCGATTGTAGAGATTTACAAATGGCTCTTTTGCTGGCTCCCTCCCTGCTTTATGTTCTAATGGAGGTAGATTGGAGGAGGAGCATGAGGAAGAGAACCAGACAGATGGCCCGGAGAGTGAGGCACCATTCGCAAGGACAGCACCCCTTCACAGCAACCTAGCCCAGGGAGTGCATAGGCTTCCACTGACCGTCAAGGAGAAGTCCTTGACAGTGGGACAGTTTCGCCATCAGCCAACTGTGCGAGCCCCAGTCCATGTGCTGCAGAGCCTTAACAGGGACCTGTGCAGGAATCGTTCAGGGGCAGTGGAAGGTAACTGGCGTCCCGTTCCGTAGGTCTGGGGAGTTCATTAAATTTAGAATATCCACAGAGGCCATTAAAGTTTTTACCGGATTGCTGGTTTCCCCAGAACACACACGATTAAGCTGATTAAAAACCCTGGTAATACTGAGTGGAGTAGGCCGGCCACCTGCTCTGCTCTGAGCAGACGAACATCATGGATAGGCCCTGAAGCACGCACTGGAGCCTCTTTTAAAGGGTATGAATAATTTGAAAATAAATATCAGTTTATCTACATATGTAAATTAAGACCACCTAATTCCAATTGCGACAGGTTCACATGGAATGTCCTTTTTCAACCAGTAACTTGCAGTTAAGATTCTTTGATTTACCATAAATCCACTGCTCCGTATAATGACCTGACGATGGCCAGTCTTTTTCATTTTGTCATGGAACCAAGCAGCTGTTAGCACTGTGAGATGGTTTCCCTTCTCAGTTTACTTGATTGAAATTTTTCATATATAGGAATTGTAATGCAGTTTTTCCTCAAAGGCGTTGAATAATTAACTTCTTAAGTGAAAGATTTCTTAAACTAGAACATAACTGGGGATTAACTGCTTGACTGAAATCTTTTCGAAGTCAATCAGAGGATTTAATTGCCTGCTAAACATTAATGCATATGTATCTGTGCTGATGTATTACTGAGCCACCTGTAAAGTGCGTTACCATCTCAGGACAGTGGTGGATAAATCGCTGGTACATTGACCAAATCTATTGTTAATTCAACAAGCACATTAACATAAAAAACTTGGGTTGCAGGTTTTTAATGTTTCCCTTCTTACTATCTTTCACATGGACCTTTTGGATTGGATATTCCACTGTGGACTGGGAGACTGGGAGAAATTTAGAATTCAACAGAGGAGGACAAAGGGTTTAATTAGAAGGGGGAAAATAGAGTATGAGAGGAAGCTTGCTGGGAACATAAAAGCTGACTGCAAAAGCTTCTATAGATATGTGAAGATGAAAAGATTAGTGAAGACAAACGTAGGTCTCTTGTAGTCAGAATCAGGTGAATTTATAATGGGGAACAAAGAAATGGCAGACCAATTGAACAAATACTTTGGTTCTGTCTTCACTAAGGAAGACACAAATAGCGTTCCGGAAATACTAGGGGACCGAGGGTCTAGTGAGAAGGAAGAACTGAAGGATATCCTTATTAGGCGGGAAATTGTGTTCGGGAAATTGATGGGATTGAAGGTCTATAAATCCCCGTGGCCTGATATCTGCATCCCAGAGTACTTAAGGAAGTGGCCCTAGAAATAGTGATGCATTGGTGATCATTGTCCAGCAATCTATCGAATCTGGATCAGTTCCTATGGACTGGAGGGTAGCTAATGTAACACCACTTTTTAAGAAAGGAGGGAGAGAGAAAACAGGGAACTATAGATTGGTTAGCCTGGCATCAGTAGTGGGGAAAAATGTTGGAATCAATTATTAAAGATTAAATAGCAGCACATTTGGAAAGCAGTGACAGGATCGGTCCAAGTCAACATGGATTTATGAAAGGGAAATCATGCTTGACAAATCTAGAAATTTTTGAGGATGCAACTAGTAGAGTGGGCAAGGGAGAACCAGTGGATGTGGTGTATTTGGACTTTCAAAAGGCTTTGACAAGGTCCCACACAAGAGATTGGTGTGCAAAATTAAAGCACATGGTATTGGGGGTAATGTATTGACGTGGAGAGAGAACTGGTTGGCAGACAGGAAGCAGAGAGTCGGGATAAATGGGTCCTTTTCAGAATGGCAGGCAGTGACTAGTGGGGCCGCAGGGCTCAGTGCTGGGACCCCAGCTATTTACAATATACATTAATGATTTCGATGAAGGAATTGAGAGTAATAGCTCCAAGTTTGCAGATGGCACAAAGCTGGGTGGCGGTGTGAGCTGTGAGGAGGATGCTAAGAGGCTGCAGAGTGTCTTGGACAGGTTAGGTGAGTGGGCAAATGTATGGCAGATGCAGTATAATGTGGATAAATGTGAGGTTATCCACTTTGGTGGCAAAAACATGAAGGCAGAATATTATCTGAATGGCGGCAGATTAGTAAAAGGGGAGGTGTCATGGTTCATCAGTCATTGAAAGTTGGCATGCAGGTGCAGCAGTCGGTGAAAAAGGCAAATGGTATGTTGGCCTTCAAAGCTAGGGGATTTGAGTATAGGAGCAGGGAGGTCTTACTGCAGCTGTACAGGGCCTTGGTGAGGCCTCACCTGGAATATTGTGTTCAGTTTTGATCTCCTAATCTGAGGAAGGACGTTCTTGCTATTGAGGGAGTGCAGCGAAGGTTCACCAGACTGATTCCCGGGATGGCAGGACTGACATATGAGGAGAGACTGGATCGACTGGGCCTGTATTCACTGGAGTTTAGAAGGATAAGAGGAGATCTCATGGAAACATATAAAATTCTGACGGGACTGGACAGGTTAGATGAAAAAGAATTTCCCGATGTTGGGGGAGTCCAGAACCAGGGGTCACAGTCTAAGGATAAGGGTTAAGCCATTTAGGACCGAGATGAGGAGAAACTTCTTCACTCAGAGAGTTGTTAACCTGTGGAATTCTCTTCTGCAGAGAGTTGTTGATGCCAGTTCGTTAGATATATTCAAGAGGGAGTTGGATATGGCCCTTACTGTTAAAGGGATCAAGGGTTATGGAGAGAAAGCAGGAAAGGAGTACTGAGGTGAATGATCAGCCATGATCTTATTGAATGGTAGTGCAGGCTCGAAGGGCTGAATGGCCTACTCCTGCACCTATTTTCTATGTTTCTATGTTTCTGGAAGAATCTCATCAGGGTGGCACTTTGCCCGCTGCCATGACCCAGCGCTGACCCTGACTAATTTCCTGGGGTCAGATTCATTCGGGTTTTGTCGGTGCACTCCCATCAGTAATGCTGCCTAACGCTGGAAACTGCTGCAGCATTTAAGCTAGTGCAGCAGCTAGTTTCCATTACCTACACTTACCATCCTTTAGCCTCTCTCGTTAAGGATGTCAATTTATTTATCGAGAATATAGAAATCTAAGCATATTTAGTTCACAGTTGAGCACAAGTCAGTAATAGAAATGCCTTTTTATTGATTAGCACTCCAATTTGTGAATTTAACGTTATATTATTCAGATATTTTGAATTGATAAATTGGAAATCTCAATTACTTTTTGGAAAGTATATGATAAACTGTTTCATTTGATTTAAGCAATGATATAAATCTAATTGAAACCCACCACCGATCACTTGCACATGACATCATCATGACGAAATTGATGGTTACCTCTTTGATCTCCTGTGGTTTCCAAAGGAAAAGTTTGTCACACGAATGCCACCCCATTAATGCTGAAATGTTCATTTTATAAATACTTGGAAAGAGTTTTGAATTTTCTGACCTTTATGGGATGCTATAACATATTGGAGTTGATTTTGCCTGTTGTCATCTGGCGTTAATGGACTGGTAAATAAGAACGGGTCTCAATATCATGGGGGGTCTGCTTCATCGCTGTAATGGGAGGTCGACAAATTGGTTGCCCAAATGTCAAAATAGACCACATTGTTTGTTGGCTGCTGTAATTATCGATGATGGAAATCATTCTATCATTGCTTGAAGGGACTCAGCCACTCCACTCCACTGCCTATAATTACTGTGCATCTCAAAATTGAAAATCAACTTAAAAGCAAAATTCATTGGGCCTGAAATTGGTCATTGGATAAGGCCCGCCCATTTCTCATCGGTATGTCGACAGTGCGTCGTTTCAAACCGCTAGCATACCGCCGAGACCGAAGAACGCAATTTTGGTTGATTTTTTTTCGGCAGTATGCGAGTGGTCTGCAGTAACATTGTAGTCGATCCAGATCGACTTTCTTTTCGATGGACGCTGTGCATTCGTGATTTTTTTCCCCCCGTTTTTTTCACAGAAGCATTTTACCCGCATCCAGCATTTACCTTGTGGCTCAGACTTCAACAGGTCAGACACAGTGCTTTCACACAAGATGTGCGCGTCATGGATGCCCCCTGGAAAGTTGGCATTCACTGCCATTATGTGCTGTGTATGGTCGCATATGAGCTGCATGTTGACGGTTTTGGTACACCTACGCCTCCCGTAATGGTGCTTGCAGGGCAACATGTGTGCAGTCAACAGCACCCTGCACCTTGGGGAAGCCGGCAATGAGTGCAAAACCCAAAGCCCTGTCACTCTGTGCCTCCCCGATCATTGGGAAGTTTGTAAATTCCATCCGGCGTGCATAAGTGCTTTGGTTACCTGTCGAATGCACCGATGAGTAGTGTACTGAGAAATATAGCATATGTCCACAGCTGATGCCTAAAAAGAGCCACATGCATAAAAGCAAAGTGCTGCAGTCACTTCCATGTCGACAGAGTGCAGTAATGTTGGGTGATACCGAGCTGCAGGTCTGCCTTAATGAGCTGGCATATCTCATTGATCATCTCTTTCTGGAAGCGCATCCTTCTATCACACTGTCGATCGGTCAGGTCCAAGTATGAGCGCTTCTCCCTGAAAATCCTTTTTGGGTAAGGCAGCCTCCTCCTCATCAGTCTGCGACCATCTCCATTACCCTGATAACTCTGCTCAATAAAACTTCTCACCTCTGGATCCTCCATTAGATAGATAGTCAGCAATACAGGTTGAGATAATACAGGTCCCATTCTTTTTATATCTCCAGAATATTTTTCAATGAAAAAAATATAACTAAAATGCCTTTGATCTTAATAATTTACTTAGTACCAATAAAATTACCTTTTCCACTGTAACTCGCACTGTAAAGTCACTGTTCACCTCAGAAGTGCAGAGGTATTGCTTTAGCTGACTGTTCCCGATTTCAAAATGGCGGTTCTGAGCATTACTGCCTATTC